>NW_025814867.1:17212500-17585000 GCF_022079265.1 Lynx rufus | reverse complement strand
TTTTGACTTATCCACACAAGTCATTATTTCAGATTTACAACTTTGGATATCCTGAACTTTAGCACATTACCCTCATGAGTCTGTATTAATATTATTTTAGTCTTTACCACAAAGAGGTAAAAACCTCAAGGAAAAAAAAAAAAAGAAATCCACATACAATGAAAACGTATACACCTCCCATTAAATCAAATGATTTTGTTTAGTTTATTTAAAACAGCAGTGAAGGGGCACCTGGGTGGCGCAGTCGGTTAAGCGTCCGACTTCAGCCAGGTCACGATCTCGCGGTCCGGGAGTTCGAGCCCCGCGTCGGGCTCTGGGCTGATGGCTCAGACCCTGGAGCCTGTTTCCGATTCTGTGTCTCCCTCTCTCTCTGCCCCTCCCCCGTTCATGCTCTGTCTCTCTCTGTCCCAAAAATAAATAAACGTTGAAAAAAAAAAAAACAGCCGTGTTTTTGCCAAACTCAGGAAAATTTTGGCCATTGTTCTTCAAATATTTTTTACTGCCCTATTCTCTCTCATCGTCCTCCTCATCTGCCTTCTCTTCTCCTCTCCTGAAACTCCAATAATTTCTGTGTTACAATTTTTGATATTGTTTCACAGATCCTACCTTGTTCATTTTCTTTCATCTCGTTTTCTCTCTGTAGTTCAAATTTATAATACAATACTGCTTTCATTGAGCTCAGTGATATTTCTTATGTTGCCAATCTATGATTAAAGCTATTTTTTTTTTCAAATATTATACTTTTCAATTCTACAACTTTCATTTGGTTCATATTTATGCTTTCCATTCCTATTCTGAGATGACCTATCAGGTTTATTCATCATGATCATATTTTCCTTGAAAATATTTATAAAAGCTGCTTTAAATTCCCTGTCTGCTAGGGGTGCCTGGGTGGCTCAGTTGGTTAAACGTCTGACTTCAACTCAAGTCACTATCTCGCGGTCTGTGAGTTCGAGCCCCATGTGGGCTCTGTCCTGACAGTTCAGAGCCTAGAGCCTGCTTTAGAATATGTGTCTCCCTCTCTCTCTGCACCACCCCCCACTCTGTCTCTCAAAAATGAATAAAAGTTAAAATAAATAAATAAATTCCCTGTCCTCTAATTTCAACATCTAGGTATTTGGTATTGGTTTGTATAGACTACCTATTCTCTAAAATAGTGTTTACATTTTTTTTTCTATTTTCTTACTTGTAGTAACTTCTAGTTAGATGCTGGACATAGTGGACCATAAATTATAAGGGATCCAGGGGCGCCTGGGTGGCTCAGGCGTCTGACTTCGTCTGACTTCGTCTGACTTTGGCTCAGGTCATGATCTCATGGCTCATGGGTTCCAGCCCAGCGTTGGGCTTTATGCTGACAGCTTGCTCGGCCTGGAGCCTGCTTTGGATTCTGTGTCTCCTCTCTCTGCCCCTCCCCTGCTTGCACTCTGTCTCTGTCTCTCAAAAATAAATAAATGCTAAAAAAAAATTTTTGTTTTTAATTACAAGTAATCTGGATTATCTCGTCTTTAAACAATAACAACTTTTTTTTTAGGCTTATTTATTTTGAGGCAGGGGAGGGGCAGAGAAAGAGGGAGAAAGAATCCCAAGCAGGCTCCCAGCTGTTGGTGCAGAGCCCGGTGAAGGACTTGAACTCACAAAGTATGAGTTCATGACCTAAGCCGAAATCAAGAGTCTGAGGCTTAACTGACTGAGCCACCCAGGCAACCCAACAATGTTAACTTTTTTTTATGGCTGATATAGAAATCACCAGTAGATATTTTTGTTCTTCTCAGGCTTGAATTTATTCTTTATTAGAGCTTTGTCTACATTTATGTTTTTTAAATGTTTACCTTTGAGAGAGAGAGAGAGCAAGCACGAGCAAGCAGGGGAGGGGTATAGAGAGATGGAGACACAGAATCCAAACAGGCTCCAGGCTCTGAGCTGTCAGCACAGAGTCCGATGCGAGGCTCGAACCAACCGTGAGATGATGACCTGAGCCGAAGGCAGACACCCAACTGACTGAGCCACCCAGGTGTCCCTATTTATGTTTAGTTTTTAACTTTATCCCGGGGACTATCCTTACTCTACAGCCTGGTCTTTACTCTTAAGATCTAATTTCTCTGAATCTCAAGTGAGTGTGAGTGAAGATGCTTTGCTTCAGCGGGGCTGGGCCTCCAGTGAGTTCCAGCACGGTATGACCTCCAGTATTACTGTTTGGCTCTGAGTCCTGGAAAAGCAACCTTGGCTAGGCACTTGGAGTCTCTCTCTGCCCTTGGCTATAAGAACCCATAGTCAATTCCCACAGGCACTGCTGGGCCCCGCATCACAATAGCTTCTCTTTTCAGATAACAGCCTAGTGAATGGCGGATGTTTCTGTAGCCTGGATCACCCATCTCATCTTCAGATCAGTTAAGCCCATCAATCCTGTTAGCTGTATTTTCCTGCTTCGGGGAAAGACGGGGTGGGGTGATCATGGGGCTCATGTCTTCTATTCCTCTTGTTTCAAGGATCACAGTCTTATGCAGACTTTGTTCACTTTCTGAAACAATGATGTCATATTTTTTTTTTTTTTCCCAACGTAATAGTTCTTTTGCCAAGAGGACATGTCTGGTACCGGTTACTTTGTCATGGTTAAAAGTTGAACTTGCTTTCAAATGAATACCTCAAGCCAGTTTGCTACAACATTTCTGGACTTCATAGTAAAATCAAATAGCATATGAGGATGTTTTCAGTAATCTTCCAAAGAAACAAACAAAACCTAGTAACCTTTAGTACACAAACACATGCCAGGTATATTATCAAAATAGAGAACTCCCGTAGACTTTTTGGTATAACATGGATTAAACATATTTTAATAAAAATAAATTAGCTTACAAATTGCTTTGCAATTTGATCAATGTCATTATTTTATATTTATGCACATATGAGAATAGAAATATGTCATAGGAACCCTATATATTTACATTTATATATTATATTAATCATTATATTTTAAAATATTGATATATTTCTGGGGCGCCTGGGTGGCGCAGTTGGTTAAGCGTCCAACTTCAGCCAGGTCACGATCTCGCGGTCCGTGAGTTCGAGCCCCGCGTCAGGCTCTGGGCTGATGGCTCAGAGCCTGGAGCCTGTTTCCGATTCTGTGTCTCCCTCTCTCTCTGCCCCTCCCCCGTTCATGCTCTGTCTCTCTCTGTCCCAAAAATAAATAAACGTTGAAAAAAAAAAAAAATAAAATATTGATATATTTCAGTAAGAAGAACTCAATTACTTTGATATCTCTGCACATCGCCCTGTACAGAGTCTACAAGTTATGCCTAATTTAGGTGCAGACCTTTGTCTCTTAAAGACAGGATTCAATTTACCAAACCAATTTCTACCAGGACCTTTACTCTCAGTAGAGAAAACTCAATAAATGATTTTGCCATTAAGCTTTCTGTATTTCTATATTATAGTAGCAACCTACTGAAAATTTAAACCTGTACCCAAAACTATATGGTATCTCAGATATTCAAGCTGAAATTTAAGTCAGAACACCACCTGAAAGAGTTTCAAAACTATTTACAACATATTTTACAGATTGTTGCTAAGAGCTTTGTACAATTCATCTTCCAGATATAGACACATTAATGAATTTAAGTGTATTAATTTTCCTCTAGCATTTGCAATTTATTATTGGCTTGGTTTGGCAGTGAGATGTTAAAAGGGGTTCAAGGTCCAAGTGAAATGATTTTTAAGTGCATCAGGAATGATGAGTTATATTCATTTTAACATCGCCACGTCCTTTTAAAGGCTCCATGTTGTCACTGTTAAGGTTTTTAAATAAGATTTTCCTTTGATAAATGCCTCACTGAAACACAAAAGATTAGGGTAGGCATTTAACAAACAAGAAAATACATTAGGCCAATAAACTTATGAAAAACGCAGTATTTTAAACATCCCCATCAATAAGCAGGAAAATGCAAACTAAAACTAGAAGGACGTATCTTTGCCTGCCAACAGATAGGCAAAAGATTTTTAAAGTCTGACAGTATGAAATGTTGCAAAGATGTGAAGCAACAAAGATGTTCATGCACTTCTTTGGGGAGTCTATGCTGGTAAATCATTTTGGAAAATGGGCTTTCTCTCTCTCTCTCTCTCTCTCTGTCTCTCTCTTGAGACTGTATTGAAGACCTGGAAAATCCACTGAATCCTTTGAAAATCCTCTGAAAGTGCATATATTAACATCAGGACACATACACGAGTAACATCAGCATTGTCTGCAACAGGCAAAACCTAGGAATAGTTCATTATCTGCCCATGGCACAGCAGGTAAAGAAATTGTGTGATATACAATTGGAATTACTATACTAAAAAGCAACCACAAAAAATTACCTGCAGCTACTCAAAATAACATGACAAAATCTCACAAACATAATATTGAGTGAAAGGAAGCAGTCGTAATATAATACATGAATATTTACAATCATTTAAATTCAAAAGAGTTAAACCAAACTACATTCTTTAAGTATGCATGCGTAAGTGGAAAAACTATAGAGAAAAGCAAAGAAGTGAATATTGTAGAAGTTAGGAGAGTGGTTACTGCCAAGGGGAAAGACAGGGTTGTATCGGAGAGTGGTGTTTTGAGGCTTCTGAATAGCTGCTAGTGTTTTATTTCTTGCTTTATAGTAATTCATTTTACTCTACATTCATGTTTTATTTTAATTATTTTATTTTATTTTCAATGTTTTTCTTTTATTTTTTGAGAGACAGAGAGAGACAGACCATGAACAGGGGAGGGGCAGAGAGAGAGGGAGACACAGAATCCAAAGCAGGCTGCAGTCTCTGAGCTGTGAGCACAGAGCCCAATGTGGGGCTCCAACTCACAAACGCCAAGATCATAACCTGAGCCGAAGTCGGATGCTCAACCCACTGAGCCACCCAAGTGCCCCTGCATTCATGTTTTGATCATTTTCTGAAAATATGCTATCTTTCATTAAAAAAAAACAACAACAAAAAACTCAGTACTTTCCAGGAATGAGGAGTCATTCCATAAATATTAGTTATTTTTATAATTGTTTTTAATATGTTTTTAAAAATAAATTTTAGGGGCGCCTGGGTGGCGCAGTCGGTTAAGCGTCCGACTTCAGCCAGGTCACGATCTCGCGGTCCGTGAGTTCGAGCCCCGCGTCGGGCTCTGGGCTGATGGCTCAGAGCCTGGAGCCTGTTTCCGATTCTGTGTCTCCCTCTCTCTCTGCCCCTCCCCCGTTCATGCTCTGTCTCTCTCTGTCCCAAAAATAAATAAACGTTGAAAAAAAAAAATTTAAAAAAAAAAAAATAAAAAAAAAATAAATTTTAGGAGCACCTGGGTGGCTCAGCGGGTTGAGCGTCTGATTTCAGCTCTGGTCATGATCTCACCGTTCGTGAGTTCCAGCCCCACATTGGCTCACTGCCGTCAGTGCTGAGCCCTCAGGATCCTCTGTCCCATCTCACTGCCCCTCCCCCACTCATTTGCATGCTCTCTCGCTCTCTCTCTCTCTCTCTCAAAAATAAATAAAACATTTTAAAAATAATTAAAATAATAATAAATAAATAAAAACAAACTTTATTCTTTGGAAAAGTTCTAGGTCTACAGAAAAATTATATACTACAGAGTTCCCAGAAACAAGGCACCCAGTTTCCCTATCATTAACATTTTATATTAGTATGAACATCCGTTACCATTATCTAATATCGATACCTTGTTATTTTTAAAATATTGATACATTATTATGAACTGAAGTCCATGCTGTTCAGATCTCCTTCCTTTTTATCTACTGTCCTTTTTCTGTGCCAGGATGCCATCCAGGATAGCACATTGCATTGTATTGTCATTGTCTTTACCTTCTCTTGGCTATGGAAGTCACTCGGACTTTATTTTTGATAACTTTGACAATTTTGAGGAATTCTGGTCAGGTGTTTCGTAGAATGCTCCTCAGCTAGAATTTGTCTGATATTTTTTTCATGATTAGACTGGGGCTATGAGTTTCGGAAAGGAAAACCACAGAGGCAAAGGGCCATTCTCACCACGTAATATCAAGGGTGTGTCATATCAAGGGTGTATACCATCAACATGAGTTATGACTCCTCATGTTGGTCGGAGGTAGTGTTTGTCAGGCTTCTCCACTATCACTCTTTCTATAACCCATTTCCTTACTATACTTTTTGAAAGGAAGCCACTATGAAAAGTCCATCCTTTAGAGTGGGGGTTTACGTTCTTCCTTTTTTCCTCGAGACAAACTAATGCACGTAAATTATTTAGAATTTTTCTAATGGGAGATTTGTCTCTTCTTCCATTGATTATTAATTCAATCATGTATATTTGTACAGACTCTTTATTTTGCATGCTGATTTTTGGTCATAATCTAATAATACTTCATTTTGTTTAAATTGTTCCAGCTTTGGAACTCTTTCAGCTGGTTTCTGTGTCCCTTGGACACATCACCAACATCCTGGGCTTTATATACCCTTTTTTCCTAGCACTTCATTCTTTTCTGGCCTCGTAAGATACTCCAGGCTCATCTTCTGTATTTTCTGCCCCGATCCTAGAATCATCCATTTCTCCAAAAAGCCCCGATTCTGTTTACAGGGGACTGGTGTTAGAAACCAAGCTCTGGGATCTAGGTGTGCTCATTGCTATTGGGGTGTCTTTGCTTCCAAATCCACTCAGTAGACAGCAAAAGGATATACATGTGATTACTAATCAGTATATATTAATATTTCTATATGAAACTATCATAATACATAGTAAGCTATACAGGAGCTTATACTAACATCTCCACCTCCAATCCATTGATTCATGAATCATTCAAGTCTCCTCTCCTTGCTTATCTATAACCTCCCACTCTAACAGTGAGAAAACTGGCTTCCACAGATCTGCCATTCATTGACTTATTCCAGTATACATGTGTAGTGGTATCAGAATTATTAATCTGTACTCCAACAAGAAGATTTTTAAAACATTTTTTAAAAAGTTTATTCCTGGGGCGCCTGGGTGGCGCAGTCGGTTAAGCGTCCGACTTCAGCCAGGTCACGATCTCGCGGTCCGCGAGTTCGAGCCCCGCGTGGGGCTCTGTGCTGACAGCTCAGAGCCTGGAGCCTGTTTCAGATTCTGTGTCTCCCTCTCTCTCTGACCCTCCCCTGTTCATGCTCTGTCTCTCTCTGTCTCAAAAATAAATAAACGTTAAAAAAATTTTAAAAAAAGTTTATTCCTTTATTTTGAGGGGTGGGGAAGGGCAGAGAGACAGAGAGAGAGAATCCCAGGTAGGCTCCATGCTGTCAGTGCAGAGCCCAATGCAGGGCTCAATCCCACAAACTGCAAGACCATCACCAGAGCTGAAATCAAGAGTCAGACTCTTAATAAAGACTGACCCACCCAGGTGCCCCATGTACTCCAATAATAGGATTTTATAATATTTATTAATTAAAAATTTTTAATTCCAGTATAGTTAACATACAGTGTTAGATTAGTTTCAGGTACACAATGTAGCTATTCAACCATCCTATACATTACTCAGTGCTCATCATGAGAAGTGTACCCTTTAATTTCCATCACCTATGTCACCCATCCCCCCCCCACCTCTCCTCTGGTAACCATCTGTTTGTTCACCATAGTTAAGAGTGTATTTCTTGGTTTGTCTCTCTCCCTCTCTCTTTTTTTTCATTGTTCATTTATTTTGTTTCTCAAATCCCACATGTGAGTGAGATCCTATGGTATTTGTCTTTCTCTGACTAACTCATTTCACTTAGCATTATACTCTTTTTTTTTAAAGTTTCTTTGTTTATTTTGAGAGAAAGCGTGTGTGTGACCGTGAGTGGGGAAGAGGCAGAGAAAGAGGGAGAGAGAGAATCCCAAGCAGGCTCTGCACTGTCAGCACAGAACCTGATGTGGGGCTCAGTCTCACAAACCATGAGATCATGACCTGAGCTGAAACCAAGAGTCAGACATTTAACTGACTGAACCACCCGGACACCCCAGCATTATACTTTTTAGATCCATCCATGTTGTTGCAAATGGCAAGATTTCATTCTTTTTTTATGGCTGAGTAATATTCCATTGTGTATATATAACACCTCTTCTTTATCCATTCATCTACCAACGGGCATTTGAGTTGTTTCATAATGCTGTGATAAACATAGGGGTGTATGTATCCCTCTGAATTAGTGTTTTGTATTTGGGGGGTAAATACCCAGTAGTGCAGTTACTGGATCATAGGATAGTGCTATTTTTAATTTTTTAAGGAACCCACAGTGGCTGCACCACTTTGCATTCCCACCAACAGTACATAAAGGTTTCCTTTTCTCCACATCTTCATCAACACCTGTTGTATCTTGTGTTTTTGAATTTAGCCTTTCTGACAGGTGTCAGGTGATATTGCATTGTTGATTTGCATTTCCCTGATGATGAGTGATGTTGAGCATCTTTTCATGTGTCTGTTGGCCATCTGGATGTCTTCTTTGGAGAAATGTCTGTTTATGTCTTCTGCCAATTTTTAATTAGATTATTTGAGGATTTTTTTTTTTTTTGGTGTTAAGTTGCATAAATACTTTGCATATTTTGGATACTAACCCTTTATCAGATATGTTGTTTGCAAATATCTTCTCCCATTCTGTAGGTTGTCTTTTAGTTTTGTTGATTGTTTCCTGTGCCGTGCAGAAGCATTTTATTTTAGCATAGTACCAGGAGTTTATTTTTGCTTTTCTTTCCTTTGCCTCAGGAGACATATCTAGAAAGATCCTGCTATGGCCAATGTCAGCGAAATTACTGCCTGTGCTTTCTTCTAGGATTTTCATGGATTCATATCTCACATTCAGGTCCTTAATCTATTTTGAGTTTATTTTTGTGGATAATGTGAGGAAGTGGTACAGTTTCATTCTTTTGCATGAAGCTGTCCGGTTTTCCCAACACCGTTTGTTGAAGATACTGACTTTTTCCCATTAGCATATTCTTGCCTCCTTTGTCAAAGATTAATTGATAATATAATTGGGGGTTTATTTCTGCCTTTTCTCTTCTGCTCCATTGATCTATGTGTTTTTATGCCAGTACTATCCTTTGATTACTATCGCTTTGTAATAGAACTTCAAGTCTGGCATTAGGATACCTCCAGTTTTGTTTTTTTTTTTTTTTTTTTTTTCAGGATTTCTTTGGCTACTTGGGGTCTTTTGTTGTTCCATCAAAATTTTAGGGTTGTTTGTTCTAGTCCTGTGAAAAATGCTGTTGGTATTTTGATAGGGATAACGCTAAATATGTAGATTGCTTTGGGTAATATAGACATTTTGACAATATCTGTTCTTTCAATCCATGAACATGGAATATCTTTCCATTTCTTTGTGTCATCTTCAATTTCTTTCATCAATGTTTTTATAGTTTTCAGAGTCCAGGTCTTCTATTTCTTTGGTTAAGTTTATTCCTAGGTATTTCATTGTTTGTGGTACAATTGTAAATGGGATTATTTTCTTAATTTCTCTTTCTGCTACTTCATTATTATTGCATAGAAATGCAACAGATTTCTGTACATTGATTTTGTGTCCTGTGACTTTAGTGAATTTATCAGTTCAGTTTTTTGGTGGTGTCTTTAGGGTTTTCTATATATTTAGTATCATGTCATCTTCAAATAGTGAAAAATTTACTTCTTCCTTAACAACTTGGATGCCTTTTATTTATTGTTGTTGTCTGTTGTTGCTAGGACTTCTAGTACTATATTGAATAAACATGGTGAGAGTGGACACCCTTGTCTTGTTCTTCACATTAGGAGAAACGCTCTCAGTTTTCCCCCACCGAGTATGATGTCAGCTATGAGTTTTTTGTATAAGGTCTTTATTATGTTGAGGTATGTTCCCTCTAAACCTACCTTGTAAAGGGATTTTATAATGAATGGATGTTGTACTTTGTCAGATGCTTTTTCTCCATCTATTCAAATGATCACATGGTTTTTATGCTTTCTCTTGTTGATGTGATGTATCACGTTGATTGATTTGTGAATATTTACCACACTTGCATCACAGAAATAAATCCCACTTGATTGTGGTGAATGATTTTTTTTAATATATTGTTGGATTTGGTTTCCTAATATTTTGTTGAGGAATTTTGCATATGTGCTCATCAAAGATATTGCCCTGTAGTTGTCTTGTTTTGTGTGGTGTCTTTATCTGGTTTTGGTATCAGGGTAATTCTGTCCTCACAGAGTGTATTTGAAAGTTTTCTTTCCTCTTCTATTTTTTAAAGTAGTTTGAGAAGACTAGGTGTTAACTCTTCTTTAAATGTTAGGTAGAATTCTCCTGTGAAGCTGTCTGGTTCTGGACTTTTGTTTGTTGGAGCCTTTTGATTACTAATTCAGTGTCATTGCTGGCAATTTGTTCAAATTTTCTATTTCTTTTTGTTTCAATTTTGGTAGTTTATATATTTCTAGTAATTTATCCATTTTTCTATGTTGCATATTTGTTAGCATATAGATTTTCTTAATATTCTTAACTTATTTGTATTTCCGTGGTGTTAGTTGTTACCTCTCTTCTTTCATTAGTGATTTTGTTTATTTGTATTCTCCCCCACCTCTCTCTCTCTCTCGGTGAGTCTGGTTAGAGGTTTATCAATTTTGTTGATTTTTCCAAAGAACCAGCTCCTGGTTTCATTGATTTGTTCTATTGTTTTGTTTTTGTTTTTGTTTTGTTGTTGTTGTTGTTTTGTTTTTTATATCATTTATTTCTACTCTAATCTTTAGTATTTCCTTACTTCTGCTGGCTTTGGGTTTTGCTTGTTCATCTTTTTCTACTTCCTTTAGGTGTAAAGTTAGTTTATTTGAGGGTTTTTTTTTGAGGTAGGGCTGTATAAATTTCCCTCTTAGAACCATTTTTGCTGCATCCCAAAGGGTTTGGACCAGTGTGTTTTCATTTTCATTTCTCTCCATATAATTTTTTATTTCTTTTTTGATTTCCTGGTCGACCCATTTATTGTTTAGGAGCTTGTGATTTAGCCTCCTTATATTTGTGCTCTTTCCAGGTATTTCTTGTTGTTGATTTCTAGTTTCATAATGCTGTGGTCAGAAAGGATGCATGGTATAACTTCAATCTTTCTGAATTCCTTGAGACTTGTTTTGTGGCCTAATGTGTGATCTATGCTGGAGAATGTTCCATGTGGACTTGAAAAGAATGTATATTTTGCTGTTTTAGGATGGAATGTTCTGAACATGTCTGTCAAATCCATCTGGTCCAGTGTGTCATTCAAAGCCACGGTTTCCTTCTTGATTTTTTGTGTGCATGATCTTTCCATTGATGTAAATGGAGTATTAAAGATCCTTACTGTTTTTGTATCACTATTGATTTGTTTCTTTATGTTTGTTATTAACCGTTTTAGGTATTTTGGTACTTCCATGTTGGATGCATAAATATTTACCATTGTTATATCTTCTTATTGGATTGTCCCCTTTATTATTATTAGTGTCCTTCTTTGTTTCTTGTTACATTCTTTGTTTTAAGTCTATTTTGTCCAAATAAATTTTGCTACACTGGCTTTCTTTTGACAACTATTTGCGTGATAAATGTTTCTCCATCCCTCACTTACAATTTGCAGGTGACTTCAGGTCTGAAATGAGTCTCTTGTAGGCAGCATAGAGGTGGTCTTTTTTTTTTTTTATCTACTCTGTCACCCTATGTATTTTGATTGGAGCATTTAGTCCATTTTCATTCAAAGTAATTATTAATAGATATGTATTTATTGCCATATTGTTACTTGTTTTGTGGTTATTTTTGTAGTTTTTCCCTGAATCTTCTCTTGCTGTCTTTCATGCTTTTCTGGCTCCTTTTAGTGACATCCTTGGAATTTTTTCTCTTTACTCTTTGGGTATTTATTATTGGTTTTTTATTTGTGGTTACCATTCATTTTATATATAAGCTACTTTTGCGTATAGCAGTTTATATTAAGTTGACAGTTGGTTGAGCTTGAACCCATTCTTTACTCTTCTCCCCCTTGTTTCAGGTCTATACTATCATATATTACATATTTTCATTTTGTGAACCTGTTGCCTGATTTTTATAGACATACTTATTTTTTTAATGTTTATTTTTGAGAGAGAGAGAGAGACACAGAGTATGAGTGGGAAAGGGGCAGAGAGAGAGGGAGACACAGAATCTCAAGCGGGCTCCAGGCCCTGAGCTGTCAGCACAGACCCTGTCATGGGACTCTAACTCATGAACAGTGAGATCATGATCTGAGCTGAAGTCGGACACTTAACTGACTGAGCCACCCAGATGCCCCCAAATACACTTATTTTAACTGCTTTTGTGTTTCCTACCTTTCATAGTCTTACTTATGGTCTTTCCACTCAGAGTTCCCTCTTAACATTTTTTGGAGAGCTGGTTTAGTGGTCATGAACTCTTTTAGTTTTTGCTTGTCTGAGAAGTCTTTATTTCTCCTTCTATTCTGAATGGTAGTCTTGCCGGATAGACTTCTTGGCTGCAGATTTTCCCTATTCAGCTCTTTGAATACATCATGCCACTTTTTTCTGGCCTGCGAAGTTTCTGCTGAAAAATCTGCTGGCAGCCTTATGGGGTTTCCCTTATATGTAGCTATCTTCTTTTCTGTTGCTGCTTTAAACATGTTTTTCTTTATCACTACTTTTTGCCATTTTAATCACTATCTGTCTTGGTAGGGATCTCCTTGGGTTGGCTTGTTGGGGGATCTCGTGCCTCCTGGATCTGAATATCTGCTTCCTTTACCAGATCAGGGAAGTTCTTGACTATTACTTCTTCAAATAAATTATCTTACCCCTTTTCTCTCTCTCTACTTCTGGGATCCTTATAATCTGAGTCTTATTACACTTGATGGAGTCACTGAGGTCTCTAAGTCTATTCTCATTTTGCATATTTTTTTCTCTCACCTGCTCAGCTTTATTACTTCCCATTACTCTGTCTCCAAGGTTATTAATTTATTCTTCTGCTTCCTTTAGCCGGCTCTGTGTTCTATCTAGTGTATTTTTAATTTTATTTGTTGTGTTCTTCATATCTGATTGGTTCCTTTTATCTTTTTGTTGAGGTTCTCACTGATGTTCTCCAGTCTTTTCTCAAGTCCACTGACCATCTTTATGATCATTATTTTAAATTTTCTATCAGGCATATTACTTATGTCCATTGACTTTAGTAAGTCTCTTGGTGTGGTTTTGTCCTATTCTTTCGGTTGGGACATATTTCTCTGTCTCCTTATTTTGACTACCTCTCTGTGTCTGTTTCTGTGTGTTAAAGAAAGTCAGCTACATCTGCTGATCTTGAAAGTAGTGGGTGGGGCACAGACTTTTTTAAAAGTAAGCTCTATGCCCAACATGGGTCTGGAACTCATGCCCCCAGTATCAAGAGTTGAATGCTCTACTGACTGAGCCAGTCAGGATCTCCCAGCGTGCATACTTTTAACAAGGTGGTACTGGTCATCTTCCATGGGGAACAGGCAGCTGCTCTGGAGACCAAGGCTGGTCAGGGCTGATCTGCTAGCCGGCAGGGTGTTCAGTTTTAACAAAGTGTGTTTGTCTTCCTGGGAGATGAACAGTCACCACTGCTAAGACCCAGGCCCCCAAAACATATGGGTCAGGAGATGCAGTGTTGGCAGAGTTTACTCTGGTCTTCGGGAGAAGAGGACCTGGAGCCCTGGGACTGAGGCAAGCATGACTGGAAAAGGCTGATGTGCAGAAGTGCAGGGGGCAAGGCCTGGTGAAATCAAGTTGGGTAGTGAGTATAAGTGCCATGCTGGCTTATACCTCACAGATGGCTGTGAGAACCAGGGGACGGAAATGGCTCCTTTGTTACTGGAGGGGTCTCCCTTCTATCCCTGCCTCTCTGGACAGGCTCAGACATGGGTAAATAACTGTCCCCTCCATATGCCCCAGGCGTTCTCCAAACTGCCCCTTCTGTGCTATATCTCAGTGGGATATTTGTCATTCTATCTCTTTAAGAGTTAGGACTCAGCTTCCTACCTCCCTAGGGCTCTCCAAGAGCTCTGCCCACTGAGTTTTAAAATTCCTGGCTTTAAGTCCCACTGGTTGTAAGAACTCATGAAATTTGCCCCTCTCACTTTCAGCCCCACATGTTATGGGGACTCGTCTTCCTCCTGTGGGCTCCCTGGTGTGATAGCCTGTTTCTTGCCCTTCTCTGTGCCCACAGTTGCCTTTAGCCCTTGGAAGGCCACAGTTTGTTTCACTCCCCACCACTTCTCTATCCTCCCTACCTTCTTGGATGTGCCCTCTTCCGTACCTTTACTGGTGGAGTTTGTTCTACCACTATTCACTTAATTTCTGGGTTACTTACACTGATGTGAGTGTTATCAAGTTGTATCCATGGGATGAGATGAGCTTAGGGTCCTCCTACCCCACTGTCTTCCCAGCCTCCAACCCCTATAATATGATATGGAAAATCAAAATAGATGTTAAAAGTACTTCTTAGAAGAACAGGTACAGAATTCAAAATGTAATAATAAATATCTGGATTTCACATTTTGCAATTTTTTGTTTTTATTTGGAATACTTTGTGGGGAAGAGGATAGTATAAAGGTAGACAAAATTGTCATCTCTCAAAATCATCTTTCTTTACTAGAGATGTTTCATTCTTGGTAAAGATAATAAATTATAGGTTAAGGTAGCAATGAATGATGTAGAATAATAATCGGCCATTATTACTTCTAAATGCCTAGAGAGAATGAGAGGAGAAATACTTAATCCTTCTAAAAGAGGAATTTTAAAAATTAAAACAAGATTTTAATTTCAAAATTATATCTGTAACAAATTAATAAATTTTAGCAAAATTCCCAAAGAATTTTTTTTGGCATTTTACAGCTATAATTTTAAAGTTCAGCTGAAAAAAAAAACAAACAAAAATCACCTCATTATAATTGCAAATGTAAAGAAAAATATGTTTCACTTTGGAATATACTGATTATGAAGAATTATCACCTTCATCTGTGTAAGAGTTTAGATGCTCTGGAATTATGGGCCTAAGTCCACAGTGAGCAGGGAGGGCTGCCCTTGTTCATCTTTGTATAACAGCCGTAGAACACAGTGAGCACTTAGTGAACATTAAACTAAAGATGACCTTCCTTTATTTCCATTTAAGCAAAGGTGCTTGATTGTTCATAGCTTTATGTAAAATCAAGTTAATTGTGCTTAAGGATATACATGTTGCAAAAAATATATATAGTTTAGAATCACTGGAGAGTTTTCATAGACTCTTAACAGCATTTTGAAATTCAAGCAGAAATGTGTTTATAACTTAGAAGTGATTATTAACATTAAAACAGAATTTACTCCAGGGACCCTTTAAATTGGTGGATACCACAAGTGCATTTATGTGTTGATTTTACAGAGCATTAAATACTTCGCGAGGAGACTTGATTTGATTGTAGGCAGATGTCTGAGAAGCAGAGAAGGAAAAAGGAAAAAAGACACTTGAAGCTGAATGATCAGGATTCGAATGTGGTCTTCTAGGGGCACCTGGCTCACTCAGTGGAGTGTGCGACTCTTCATCTTGGGGTCATGAGTTTGAGCCCCACTTTGGGTGTACAGATTAGATAGATAGGTAGATAGATAGAGAAGCTAACTTTAAAGAAATGAATATGGTCTTCTAAAACTAGAGTTAAATTATCTGAATATTATAATGGAAATCAGTTACATAACTGGTGTATAATTTATAGAAATTTGACAAATCTTTTCAAATACATTTTTTTGTGCGTGTTAGTTGAAATTGACTTAATTTCATCCTTTTCTTAAAAGCTAAAAAAAATAGAGTAAGATCTTTTTAGGGCCAACTAAATCGTTGGATGTTTTACATATACAGACACATACGCTGTATATGCTACAGTGCCTCCAATGTGGGATATTATCTATATAATTTTAATTGAGCTTAATAATTTATGCATAAGTATAATGTGAGTTTACATTTGAAAATTTGTGTTGCATATTTTATCTCCATAAATGTGTGTTATGACTTACATTTTAACTTTTTAGCATCTTATGGAATATTGGTTTTCAATCTGTCCAAATATTTCATGAATAGTATTATTATATACTTTGAAATCAGTCAGAATTTCTCAGGGCACCTGGGTAGCTCATTCAACTGAGCATCTGATTCTTTTTTTTTTTTTTTTTTTTTAATTTTTTTTTTTTTCAACGTTTATTTATTTTTGGGACAGAGAGAGACAGAGCATGAACGGGGGAGGGGCAGAGAGAGAGGCAGACACAGAATCGGAAACAGGCTCCAGGCTCCGAGCCATCAGCCCAGAGCCTGACGCGGGGCTCGAACTCACGGACCGCGAGATCGTGACCTGGCTGAAGTCGGACGCTTAACCGACTGCGCCACCCAGGCGCCCCTGATTCTTTATCTCAGCTCAGGCCGTGATCTCATGGTTTGTGGGTTCAAGCCCCACATCAGGCTCTACGCTGACAGCAAGGAGCCTGCTTAGAATTCTCCCTCCCTCTCTCTCTGCCCCTGACCCAATTGTGCTCTCTCTCAAAATGAATGAATATACTTCATAAATTTTTAAACATAGATCAGAATTTCTCACTGTAAATTTTTCTGTGAAAGTATATCTGATTGAAATCTAAAAATTCTTTTCTGAAAAAGTATTGCTTTACCCTCTCTAAACCCAAAAGTATTGCTTTACCCTCTGCTGCTCCCAACTAGGACAGTGCCAATCAAGCATGATTCATGGAATGGCAGCATCAGCATTATCTGGTACATGTTAAAAATACAAATTATTAGAATCTACCCTAAGTCTGCTGTATCAGAGACTCCTGGGTGGGGCCCAGGTGTCTGTATTTTCATAAGCTCTCCAGGCAGTTATGGTGCGTGTTAAAGTTTGAGAAGCACTGGGTTTTAGCGTGTCTAGCTCTTTCCCAAAACTTCATGTCCTAGCATAAATGTCACCTCTTCAGACAGGTCATTCCTGATGATCTTCTCTAAAGTAAAGCCACTTATTTCTTTTTTATTTCATAATTTTAAAATTTGGAAATAATTTTAGATTTGCAGAAAATCTGCAGTAGTAAAAATATTCCTGTATGCACTCTGATTATCTAATAGTTAATATCACTGTATTTGCTTTATCATTTTACACACACACACACACACACACACACACACCCCTGTATAAACATTTGAGAGTAAGGTGCACACACATTCCTTCTCTATCCCTAAATACTCAGTGTGCATTTTCTAAAAACAAGGACAATCTCTTTTATAACTGTAGTATAATTATCAAAACCAAGAAATTAACACTGATATAACTATTTAATCAGTAGGCTTGATTACCTCATCACTTGTTTAATATCCTATAAAGCAAAAAGAAAAAGACTGGTCCCAAATAAATATGATGCTCTCGGTTTTACTGATAATTAACACAAGGACAGCCGGGGGGAAAAATTGCTTCTTTATTCGCTATAAGGCTATTGGGAAAAAAACAGTCCATGAAATTTTTAATATTTCCCGAGAACCCAATGATAAGTTGCTTTTAGAGCTTAGAACCAGGAAAATATTTCTATCCCTTAAAAGTTTGTGCTTTTTCCAGAGAACGGAAAATTTCCCTTCTTGTCCTGTCAGGAAGTTCAAAACTAATTTTGTGGCTTAATAATCTTAACAAGATTAGCTTTCTCTGCTAATAGTTTTCTCTTTCATAGTTTTGATATTACATTTCTATTTTAACGATAATCATCCATCCACTTATCTCTATGCATTCTGTTGTGATCTAGCTCTAACACAGAAACAAATACAGTGAATAATAATGTATAAACATAACAAATAACAATATACAAATAATTAAATCTGCTTCTACATATTCTCATTGTTCTTTAAGTGAGAAAATACTGAATTCCAAGGATTGTTTTGCATTTAAAAAATCTTATTGAAATTTGAAATGATCAATTTGCCTTTAAATTTTTTTAACGTCTATATATTTTTTTGAAAGACAGAAAGAGACAGAGTGTGAGTGGCAAAGGGGCAAAGAGAGAGGGAGACACAGAATCAAGCAAGGTCCAGGCTCTGAGCTGTCAGCACAGAGACCAACGTGGGGCTTGAACCCATGAACCATGAGATCATGACCTGAGCTGAAGTCAGTGCTTAACCGATTGAGCCACCCAGCACCCCTCAATATGCTTTTTAAATTGACTTTAAAAATGAACACATAGGGGCACCTGGGTGACTCGGTTGAGCTCCCAACTCTTGATTTCGGCTCAGGTCGTGATTTCATGGTTCATGGGTTCAAGCCCTGCATCCAGCTCTGGGCTGACAGTATGGAACCTGCTTAGGATTCTCTCTCCCCATTTCTCTCTGCCCCTCCTCTTCTCTCTCTCAAAAACAAACAAACAAATAAATAAGTAAATATACATTTAAAAATGAACACATAAAAATGGTCAAACAATGTAATAAATGAACAGTATTATTTATCACCTGCTGCAGAACACATTGCTGCAAAAGTTAGCTGCTGAAGCTAAAATTATTTATTATCTCACACCATTTCCAAGGGTCAAGTATCTGGGGGGAGATGGATAGTTCTGGCTCAGCTTGCAGCCAAAGCTGAAGTCATCTCAAGAGGGCCAGAGCTGGAGGGTCCATTTCCAAGCTTATGCAGGTGGTTGTAGGCAGGCCTCAGTTCCTTACCACCTGGGTGTCCCTAGAAGGCTGCTCATGACATAGCAGCTTACTTCTATCACAGAGAAAAGGAAAGAGAACCCAAGACAGAAACTGCAGTGTTTAATAACCAAATCGGGAAGGTTGCCATACTGTATGCCAACCACCTTCATCTCTAATTGTAGAACATTTGCATCACCCAAAAAAGAAACCCTGAAAACCTTTTGCTGCGTCAAAGACACTATGCAGAGAAAACAAGCCACAGACCGAGAGAAAACGTTTGCAGAAGATTTATCTGATATTCAAGATACACAAAGAACTCTTAAAACTCAACAATAAGAAAATGAACAACCTAATTTAAAAACGGACAAAAGGTCTGAACAGACATTTCCTCAAGGAACATATACAGATGGCAGGTTAGCATATGAAAGAAAATATCCTCCACATCTGAAGTCGTCAGGGAAACACATATTAAAAGAATGTTGGGATACCCGTGCACACCTATTAGAATGACCCAAATCTGGAACCCTAACAACACCAAATCCTGGCAAGGATGCAAAGAAAAGGAAACTCTCATTCACTGCTGGTGCTTTAGATGACACTTTGGCAGTTTCTGATCCTCTTCGGTTATGATCCAACAATTCTGCTCCTTGGTATTTACCCAAAGGAGTTGATAATCTGGGTCCACACAAAAGCCTCCACATGGATGTCTATAGCAGCTTTTTCCATAATAGTCAAAACTTGGAGGCAACCCAGATGTCCTTCTAGGATGAATGGATTTATAAACTCTAGTTCATCCAGACAGTGGACCATTATTCAACGCTAAAAGACTATCAAGCCATGAAAAAACATGGAGGAACTTTAAAGTGCATATTAATAAATGGAAGAAGCCAATCTGGAAGGGATATATATTACATGATTCTAACTGTATGACATCCTGGAGAAGGCAAAACCGTGGAAACAAAGGATTAGGCAAAACTGTGGAAACAAAGGATTAGTGGTTGCCAGGGGTTAGAGGGGTAGAAAGGAGCATGAAAGATATTTAGAGCAGTGGAACAACCCTGTATGATACTCTAATGATGGACACATGTCACCCTACATTTGCCAAACCCATAGAATGTACAACAGCTAGAGAGAACCCCAATGTAAAAAATACGGACTTTGGGTGATAATAAGGTGTCAATGTGGGTTCATCAACTGTAACAAGCATATCACTTTAGTGTGGGATTTTCATAATGGAAAAGGCCATACATCTGCGAAGGCAAGAGGTATATGGACAATCTGTACCTTTTGCCCAGTTTGGCTGTGAACCTAAAATGACTCTTAAAAATAGTGTATTTAAAAACCAAAGCAAAACAAAAGAAGGAAGAAAAAGAGACTTTGAATCTATTAACAAGTACTCACTATTCATTCCCTGCTGCCACCAGCCCCTGGAAAACGCTAATTTACTTTCCGTCTCGTTGGGTTTGCTATTTGGGGCCGTTGTCATATAAATTGAACCTTACAGTATGATCCCTGTGTGTCTCCTTTCTTAACTTAGTATAATGTTTTGAAAGTTTTTTCCATGTTACAGGCTACATCAGTACTTTATTCCTTTCTCTATCTGAATATTGGTCTATTGTATGGAAATACCACATTTGTTTACCATTCCTCACTTTATGGTACTTGTTTCCACTTCTTGGCTATTATGAATAATGCTTTCAAAACATTCATGTACACATTTTTTGTGAGCATGTTTCCTGTTTTCTTGGGTATATATCTAAGATTGGAATTGCTGGGTCATTTGGACAACTCAGTACTTAGTATTTTGAGGAACTTCCAAGCTGTTTTCCACAATGGCCATACCGTCTTACATCTTCACCAGCAATGTGTGAAGGTTTTGGTTTCTCAACATCCTCACCAGTGCTTACTGTTGTCCATCTTTTTAAAAAGTATTATTATTCTTATTATACCCTTCCAAGTAGATGCAAAGTGGTATCTCAGTGTGGTTTTGATTTGGATTTCCCCGATGACTGATGATGTTGAGCATCTTTACACGTGCTTATTGGACATTTGCATATATTCTTTGGAGAAATGTCTACTCAAACCTCTTGCCAACTTTAAAATTTGGTTATTTGTCTTTTTTTTTTCCATGGAGTTGTGTCATTTATATCTTCTGTATATAAAACTCTTTATTATATATATGATCTGCAAATCATATACCTCTAAGGGTTAGTGGAGGATTTTAAAGGAAGTGGAAAACAGCCTATCTTTATGGCATTTTTGTAACACAACAAATCACTTTTACTTTCATAATTGATGCTACCCCTGGAAACCCTCCATGAAACGACTATACTTTCTGGAATCTCAAACTGTAGACCATTCATTACGCTGTCTATTTTCTACCCAAACCTGATAATGATGTATACTTGTGTTCAATGAATCATATCTATCACACTTGGTTTTGGCATAGAATGTATCTTAGAGTCATGGTCCACGTGGGAAATAGAGCAAGTGAGGCCTGGGAACAGAATCAGCCAGAAGGCAGGTGAGGGAACCCAAACAGGAAGAAGGAAAAGAGAAAACTTGAGTGGGATTGTCCAGCTGGACTATGCAGAGCATTCCAAATACTTGTGAAAACCAACAGTGGGATCGCGCCATCTGCAAGGTGGCGAAATGACAATGTCTGCAAAACCGGAAGTCCTCCCAGCTTCAGATTAGCATCCGAATCAATTTCCAACTGATGGTTGTAACAATTTCCCCAAGAGTTGAGCCCACGTGCATATAACTAGAGCCAACCGTTCGAAGCAAAATAAAAAAGTATTTATGTAGATGTTCTAAAGGAAATTACAGATGAAAAGTAAGAAGTGGAAACCATCCTATGCAAATTTCTAAGCCAGTTTTTTTTTTTTTTTAAGAAACGTAAAATAATTAGACTTACCCAGGGTGTTTAACCACTTGTAATTATAGCTTTTCCTTTGTGCCTTGCCTTGCTAATATTTCCACCATTTCAGAGGATGTGATAATTGGGCAGGACATGTCCTCAGGCAGTGGATAAGCCTTGCCAGGCCACAGCCATCCCAGTAAACACTGGTGTGGAGGCCCACCTAAGGTGGAGGGAGTTACTTGAGGACACATCACAGGTGGCAGCCAGGAGAAGTAAATAATTCCAAATATAACCAATTTATTGTACAAACTGAAGTATAAACATGAAACTATTATATTTTTCTCAAACCACTGGTCCCAAATGCCTAAGTCAAATCTCTCTTCTTTACCAGGTGCGAGATCTCTTAACAAGACCTTTGGGTAGATTCCCTAACTTCTGGGGTACTTTCAGTTACTCACTTTCACCTATTTAAAATCCATCGAGTTTACATTTTCATTGCATCTCCCATTCAGACCTCTCTCCCTGATCACAAGCCAGTCTTTGAGCTGAGAAGCTTTAATTGGGACAGAGCATGGCCTGTGCTTACTTCTCTTCTCAGAGAAGCACCTAGGACTCAGTATTTGCTTTTGGGAGATCTCTTTTTCTTCCATTTTCAAGGCAAAACTCCCTTCTCCTCTGGTCTTGGGGGCTGGGAGGGGAAGGGAGGAGGAAGGGCAAATTCTCAAAATTTAACTGCTTTTGAGGCACCGAGGTGGCTCGGTCAGTTGAGTATCTGACTCTTGATTTTGGCCCAGGCCATCATCTAATGGTTTGTGAGATTGGGCCCTGAATCAGGCTCTGTGCTGAAAGTGTGGATTCTGCTTGGTATTCTCTCTCCCTCTCTCTCTCTCTCTCTCTCTCTCTGCCCCTCTCATGCCTGTGCTCTCTTGCTCTCTCTCTCTCTCTCTCCCCACACCCTTCTGAAAAATAAGTAAACGAACTTAAAAACAATATAACTGCTTTTGTGTGTGTTGTCACAGCTTCTCTGCTGGCATTTATACATTTCCAGGCCAGGTGGCCAAATGCTGGCTCTCACAGGTGACCATGTTATGGGGACACTGCCACATCAGCCTCTAACTCAGCTCCCTGACGTGACTCAAGCCTGTCCAAGATTCCTCAATGCCCCTCACCCCTGGGATGTCCCATAGCTACTTGCTGCTTTTCCAGTGTTGACCCCTCATGGGTAGGGTTTCAGCCACTCAGTTCACGTGTTGGTACGTGAGCTGGGTACGATATCGGAAGACACATGTTGAAACAGACAAAGTCAGTGCTCAGTTCAGATCATCTAAAATCCTTTTTAGTATTTTTGTGTGACATCCCACCTCCCCCATATTTCTGAGTCCCATTGCTTTCAATAGCAACACTGACTTTTCTTTAAAGGACTACCCTCAAGCTGCTGGAGCCTACTTAAGTGCCAAGGAGTTTATTTCCCCTGGGAGGTTGTTAACCAATAAACTGTCCTGCAAAGGAATATGAATGCCCAGCTCTCTTGGCTCAGTTTGAGACAAATTAGAAGCTAAAACTCCAGACCTTCCCTGCAGAATGAGTCCAAGGCCTACTCACTATGGGACTTTGAGACCCTTGTTTGGCTTTCCCCTCTTCCCAGTCCCTCTCACCCCCAATTCTCTTAGTGGTTTTCCCTGGGAGTACTTTCTTCATAAATCACTTGCGCATAAATCCTCACTCAGGGCCTGCTCCTTGGAAACTGACCTAACAACCCTACCCTTGACAAATGGCTGGGGAAGAATGGAGCTCTGGTCTCCTTGCCCCATGATAGTTAATTTTATGTGTCAATTTGACTGGATCACTTGGTGCCCAGATTTATGATTAAATATTGCTTCTGGATGTGTCTGTGAAGGCGTTTCTGGAAGAGACCAGCATTTGAATGGATGGACCGAGAAAAGCAGATGGCCCTCCCCAGGATGAGTGGGAATCCTCCAATCCCATAAGAGCCTGAATAGAACAAAAAGGTGGACAAATAGAGAATTTGGCCTCTCTCTGTTTAACTGCTGGAGCTGAAGTATCAGTCTTCTCTTGCCCTCGTTGCTACTCAGGCCTTCAGACTCTGGCTGGAACGTACACTATCGTCTCCCTAGTTCTCAGGCCTTCAAATTATACGACTGGGTGTCCAGCTTGGGGCAGGAGATGGTGGGGCTTCTCAGCCTCCATAATCACATGAGCCAATTAAAATAATTCTCTTTCTCTATCTCAACTCTGTCTCTGTCTCTACCTCTGTCTCTTATTGGTTCTGTCGCTCTGCAGAGCCCTGACTCAACACACCTCCTCTTTTACCCTGCCATCTCCTTTCAATTTTCTTTTTGATTAACTTCTAAGGCCTGAGTAGCAATTATTGTTCCTTCCTCCTGACCTTCCTTTTTTTCTCCCTTCCTTTCGTTCTTCCTCCCTTCCTGTCCTTCCTTTGTTCATTCTTCTTCTTCCTCTTTGGTCTTTATTTTCCCTTCCTATTCTATATCCCATCTAGAATAAGCCCTGTGATGCCAGATTTCTAGATCTTTCTCTCGCAACACTAATGGAATTGAAGGGGGGAGAAGTTCTGGATTTTTGATGGACTGGATCTCTTGATAATGATGCTCCCTTTTCATTACTTAAAATGGTAATGTTATTAGTGCTGAAGCAGGTTGCCATTATATATATATATATATACATATATACACACATATATATGTATATATATGTATATACAGAGTGTGAGCAGGGGAGGGGCAGAGAGAGAGGGAGTCATAGAAGCCAAAACAGGCTCCAAGCTCTGAGCCGTCAGCACAGAGCCAGATGTGGAGCTCAAACCCATGAATCATGAGATCATGACCTGAACCGAAGTCGGACACCCAACCAACTGAGCCACCCAGGCGCCCCTGCCATTTTTGATGAAAAAGGAAAATAAAAGGGATGGAAAGGAGGCTTCCTGAAGGTCTGCCTGTTCTGGATACCACTGACCAGGCTTCCTTGAAGACCCAAACTTCCAGTTTCCAAATCTACCCAAAATAACAGTTCAAAGCCAGAATCAATTTCTAGAGCTAGCAGTGGAAACCAAGGCGGTCCCCTCATGTCCTCCTTCTGACAAGCCATCATCCGTTTCTCCAATATTTACTAAGGTCTGAAGTTCTGGAAAGTAGAATAAAAAGGGTGGGGGAGCTCACGACAAATAAAATGGTAAGGTGACTAAATGGCTAACTTTTGGGGGCGCCTGGGTGGCTCGGTCAGTTGAGCATCCGACTTTGGCTCAGGTCATGATCTCGTGGTTCACGAGTTCGAGCCCCGCGTCAGGCTCTGTGCTGACAGCTCAGAGCCTGGATCCTGCTTCGGATTCTGTGTCTCCCTTTCTCTCTCTGCCCCTCTCCCCTCATGCTCTGTCTCTCTGTCAAAAATAAATAAACATTAAAAAAATTAAAAAAAAATAGCTAACTTTTTATTTGGCTTTTAGAGTGTGAGCCAAGTGATGCCTCAGGAAGTTGAGAGAAAGCTGGGACAACAGTGCGGTGGTTAAAATGGCTACATTGTCAGGAGATGGTTCCCCCTGTCTCTGATGAGTAGCATTTATGAATGAAAGTGCTCCGCATCCCGGTGGCTCTCCTTTTGAACTGGCTCATCCATTACTGGGGTAATGATTTTCCATCTGGGCAACAGCAAAGCCAAAGGCTTATTACACAGGCAACATAAAGTTAAAAAGACATTATGAATAAAACGTTGGCTCATGCCGGCTTTTGCCAACTCTCTTCAGAGAAGATTGTCTGATGCCGACACGTGTTTATTACACTTAATAATGTTTACATAATTCTTCCTTGAGCTCATTAGAGCTGTCAGATCAGAAGTAAATGTGTTCCCCCCTCTGTTTATCTCTAAAGACTTCGCAGTCAATAAAGCAAGATGAATGACATCCAGGGCGCAGACAGCGTTCTCTCGGGCTTTGCAAATGCTGCCAAGTTAAACCTTCGTTCGGGTGGGCTCCTGGATCTTAGGACTGCATCTGATCAAGCCCTTAGCTCTCTGAGCAAAAGAGTAGTGCTTCTCCAACTTTAATGTGCTTGGAATCATCCCAGGAGCTTGTTAAAATACTCATCGTTAGGTCTTCTCCCTAGAGATTCTGATTCCGTTCATCTGGGATGGGGCCCATAAATTTGCATTTCTAGCAAGCTTTCTGGTGATGCTGACTCTGCTCCTGCATGGACCTTGCTCGCGGTGTTCTAGAGGTCACTTCAATCATCTGGTTCGTTGGGGGGGTACCCCTTGACATTTCGGGGCTTCCTAGTCTATGCGGTGCAGCAGCAACGGCGGCGACGACTGCAGCAAAGGCGGAAGCAGGGGCAGCCGCCGCTTGCCACGGCTCGCGGGCCAGCAGTACCCGGGGCCCGCGTGGCTCCGCGAGGTTGCCGGCCAGCGTGGAGGGGCGGGGCCTGGTGCTCGGGGGCGGGGCCTGGCGCTCGGGGGCGGGGCGCAGCGAGCCGGCTCCCGCTGCCTGCTCTCCGCGGCGGCGGCGGCGGCAGGGGCTGAGGGCACAGCCAGCGGGCGGCGCGCCGCGGACTCCAAGGCAGCCCGCGGAAAGGTAAAGCCAGGAGAGCGCGCTGGCGGGTCTTCCTGCCGGCAGCTGCTGTCCAAGTCCCGGAGCGTCCCCCGCGCCCCAAGCTGCGTCTGGGCTCCCAGGGTATTTGCATAGCATCCAAGGACCGCTGCTGAGCCAGGGTTTTGCGTGTTCTGCGGCGGGGCCCGGGGCTAGGGGTTTGGGGGTATGCAGCGGGAGCCTGCGGCCATCCCAGGACATCCGGACTCGGAGACAACTTTGCGCAGCGGTTCTCTTCCAAGTTCCCTTTATTGCTATTGTCTTAGCGCCTCCCGGCTGACAGTCTCCCCGGACTCCAGCTTTGTTCTCATCAGGCCAAACCCGCGGTCCCCTAGGGCGTGAACCCGGGAGTCGCTGGCAAGTTGCACCTGCCAGCCGGATCCGCCCAGGCTCCCTTTGCATCCCTGCCGGGTCCCTCGCCGTCCTGTACACAGTAGGGCTAGGCACCGTGAGACCTGGAGCCCACGGGGGCAGCGATACTCGCCCCACTCCCCTGTGTTCTGGGATACCGGCTAGGGCGTCCAGCCTCTGGGATGCGCGTGATTTGGGGCTGGAGAAAGGGCGAGAAAAAGTTTGGAGCCTGGGCTGGGGCTAAGGAGCCGGTAGCGCTGGGCTGCACATGGCAGGAGTTGGAGAGAGTGCCCGGGCCTGGTGCCGGGCAGAGGGACACGGACAGAACCCTGGAGGCTGAGGTTCCAAGCCTGGACTGTCAGCAGAGATGGGGTGCTTGTGTGCGCGCGTTAGCGGGGAAAGGCCGGGTGTGATTGCAGAGAAGGTGGGCGAAAAAAAGAGAGGAAGAGGGCTGTACCAGGGATATACGTAATTGCAGTGTTCCTACTGTGCACTTTTCCCCCTTTCAAATATTTTGGAAAAAACTGTGCCACAGGATGCCTTCGTATACCCGAACTCCCGGAGGTGAGGGTGGAGGTGGCGGGGGTGGGAGGGGGGGGGGATAAGTTTCACTTAGCTCCAGAGCTGGCTTTGAAAGCGAACAGGTGACAGAAGACTTCTCAGTGTGTGTGTGTGTGTGTGTGTGTGTGTGTGTGTGTGTGTGTGTGTGTGTGAGTGTGTGCGCGCGTGTGCGCGCGCGCGCGCGTGTGCGCGCAGCGGTGGGGATGCTGGACCGCCCGCGGAGCCTCCAGCCCTCCCCCTTCCCCCTCCAGCTCGCTACAGCGGTGTGAGTTTTTCTGTCACTCTTCGCCCAAGGCTGGCAGGAGAGAGGCTAAGCGACGGTTGCGGAGTGGAGCAGACAAAAGGGTGCACTTGGGCGACCCTCGGAGGGCGAGGCGACTGGGTGTGTGTGTGTGTGTGTGTGTGTGTGTGTGTGTGTGTGTGTGTGTCTGGAGGGCATCCCCTTCCTGCCGACTGGAGAGAAAACACTGGGAGCGGAAGGATGAGTTTTGATCAGGAGGAGGGTGAGAAAGAGCACAAGAGACAGAACGGGAGCAAGAAGGAGAGCAGAGATTGAAAAGCTTCTTGCCCGATTGGCTGTAAAATTATAATTTAATTTTAAAAAGAGATGTTGGTGGGGGGCACTGAAACTAAAATTTAAGGAATGGGGGCGCATTTGGTTCGATCAATAAAGGTACTGTAGTGAGCGGTGTTATTAAGTAAGTCTGAAATCTTCGCTGAAGTTGATTGCTGGTTTTAGCTAACCTCCTTGACACGTCTTTCCAGCGCCTACTTTGGAAGTACCTTTTGACTGTCAGAAAGAAGTAAAAGGCATATATACACAAATAAAATGCAACTAAAATGAAGTTTAAATGAAGCTTTGAGCAGGATTAAATGGCTTGTGTAACTGCTGAATGTTGCTAAAGTACTGTCAGGGCTATAAAATAGCCAGACAAAAATAAAGGAAAAAATAATTGTAACAAGAAAATGAAGGCTTTACAAGAACTTCCGTAATGAACACATAACAATTGATGGTATGATGCAGTAATTATTTTCGTATTTACGCCATTAACGATTGTAATTTAACGTTAATGTCCTGGTATTTTATTCCTTCTCATTTGCAGACAAAAGCACATCTGAGACACCATCAGGGAGTAATTTGGTAATATAAAGTCATGAATAGAAAACACTAAACCATGCTCAGAACTCTGACAACATAAAGCGTGAAACAAAATAACCTCATTTGCTGTTTATTATCTGTCTTTATAATTCTGTTTACCATCATTTGCATAAATGAATAGCTAAATTGTATAGTATATCCTTTTTAGGAAAAAAATACTTGATGCTTATAGATATGGGTGGTGGGGGGCTAAAACTAGTTCGTAATGCTTACATTAAGCAAGAAAAGGATAGGAAAAAAACTTTGTGGGTTTAGAAGTCATCTGGAAATAATCAGAATGCAAATTCAACCCACTTTAGGCATCCTTATTTTATTTAACTTGCTTCAAGTAGTTTTTAACAATATATATGTAATTAGTTGATGGGCAGATCTTAAACTTCTTTCCTAGCTAATCTTAAACAAACCAAAGTACTGTACCTTACATCATGAAATAATTTTGTTAACCTGAAAAGCTTTTTTTTTCCATTCAGACTTTCAAAGGGTAAATTTTCTAAAATTGAGAAGGAAAGAATTTATTGGAGGAAGCTCAAAACAAAATTATTTCAGAAGAAACTTAAGTTATTAACATATTAAGGCAAATAAACATCAGAGTTCACACGTTTTCAAGCTGTTGTGGGTTATTTTAACTTTAGGATCGTTGCTAAAAGTGCCTCACTCATATGATAAAGAGAACAATTAATAGCTGTGTTAAAAAGCTCTGAAGTAACATACCAGCAAAACAGCTGAGTGAAACATGTAGTGATTGGGAGGAATCAGTCAATCACATGAATGTTTTAAAAAAATCCATTTATTCTTGTGAGGGACACAGAATATCACAATGACTGAATGCACCTTTTCCTTTCCATGCTACACATACATTGGTTTCAAGAGCACAATGAAATCAGTATTGTCTGAGAATGGATTCCATGTGGGAATAAGGATCTCGTATGTGTCGTCACCACTGAGGGAAAAGCAGGGTAAGTGGGCAAGCAAGCTGTTCATTACGGTGGAGACTGGTGACTGTGTAAGATTAGGGCAAGTTCTTACAGTTTTGCTGGTTACAAACTTAGGAAATGCAACTGTGTGAACAAATACATTTTGAATACCGGTCTAATTATTATATTCACCCTTTCAGAAAGTCACTACTCCTCTGTTACCCCTTTTGTATTACAAATATTTCAGGGGCTCCCCAATTCCTCTATATTTATCTCTTGTTCTTTAAATCCTTGTTCTGTAGAGAAGTTCTGTGTCAATGGCTGAAATCTGACTTTTGGTTCATTCGTTCATTTTTGCGATGCATTTACTAAATACCTGTTATTAACAGCCATTTTAGTTGCATTTTATTTGGGTATATATGCCTTTTCTTTCTGACAGTCAAAAGGCACTTCCAAAGTAGGTTCTGGAAAGATGTGTCAAAGAGGTAGATGCTGGGGATTCAAGGATGAGTTAGACTCAGTTCCTGCACTTAGAAAGTGAGGGAGGCAGTTATTGGATAAATACGTGTAATAAAATGTAATAAGTGGCCGTCTATGCTAGTGCTTCGGAATCAGATAGACTGGGTTCAACTTTCAGCTCGGCTTCTTACTAGCTGTGAGGCCTTGATCAAGTTCTTAAACCTCTCTGAGCCTTTCTGTTATCTGGTAAGTGAGGGAAATAATACCTCTCTAGATCACAGAGTTGTGTAGATTACATGCCAACGTATGTTAACCTCTTCCAAACTTCTGACATCCCTCACTCCATTTCTTTACTCCATTCCTTGTCAAATTGCTGGTGAGGCCTGGCCGTGTAGGCTGTTTTCACTTTCTGTCCCCTTTTTACTACGCATCCAACTCCAAGGTGGCTTCTGCTTGCACTGGAAACAACTTCTGTTGAGATCAGCAGTGACCCCTGTGTGGTCCGATCCAGTGAGCTACATTTTTCCTCAGCTTCTTGGAGAATTTGATAGAGTTGACTGGTCTCTTTTCCTCCATGAGTTCCCTTTTTGTTGGTCTCACTGAGTCTGGTGTGGTTTCTGTGACACCATATCTCCAGTTTTCCTCATTAGGCTTTTATTAGTTCTCAGCCAACTCCCTTGTTATTAGTCCATCCCTAAATGAAGGTTGGGTCTTCCCAACTTTGGGAGTCTATCCTGGGCCGTCTTCTTCTTCCCCCAGGCCTTTAAGTAATTTCTTCCATTCTCATGGCCCTAAATCATACTTAATATGCTGGCTCAGTGATCTCTGTAGTTCATTCTCGGCCTCTGAGCTCCGGAAACATCTATTCAACTCTATACTTAACTTCTCCATTTAGTTGTTTCCCAAGCATCTACAGCTTCTTACATTAGAAATCAGAATCTATATTACTCTTGCCACAACAAACTCACTTTATTTTCCCTTCAGTCTTTCTCATTTGGGGAAATGGCATCACCATACACCCCATTCTGCATTTCAGGAGTTTTGCCCCTTTACCACCAACATATTTCTCACTTCTTCATCATGTACTTTGTGTTCTGGGTGGGTATTTACTGACACACAGAGATAAGCCTGCCAGTTGCCATGGCTTATAGTCTGTATCTGTTCTGACTCAGTGCTCTGGCCATGCCTGCTGATAGATATGTGTTACTATTACTCCTACTTGTATCTACATGCCTCTGTCCTTTTCCGTTTCAACCTCCAGAGTTCAGATCAATATCACCTCTCATTTTAATGTTGATTTCTTTTTGAGAGAGAGAGAGAGAGAGAGAGAGAGAAAGAGAGACAGAGCGTGAGTGGGGAAGGGGCAGAAAGAGAGAGGGAGACACAGAATCCAAGCAGGCTTCAGGCTCTGAGCCGTCAGCACAGAGCCCGACGTGGGGCTCGAACTCACAAACTGTGAGATCATGACCCAAACCGAAGTCGGACGCTTAACCGACTGAGCCACCCAGGCGCCCCTCACCTCTCAGCTTTTATTTTTGTCCAGATGTGATGGATTTGTGTGTAAAGTATTAGTATCACTCTTTGAAGCTAAACTGACTTGCTTCATTTTAGGTTCTGTGCGAAATACATTTTACACAATTGATTGCTATCGTGTCCATAAAGAAAGGCATCTATCTGCTTTGCAAGGTATCCCGCCAATTTTATACTAAGTGGTGGGACACCTGATAAGAAGGATGTCCTTTATGGGGAAGGAAATATGCTTGGTTGACTTCTACACATAAACAACAAATTATGGAATTTTAGGTCGTCCACTTTTTGCCAAGTTCGGAATGCTATTCCTGCCTTTCATTTTAGGTAAACGATGCAGGTGAGGTTCTGCACTAGAGAAGGTAGGCTTAAGCATTTGTCATCTTTAATGGTTGGTTGAGTTGTGTTTGTTTGTTTGGGCCAACAGAGTACATTTAGTCAAAGAGTCCGTCTGGAAATAGAATGAAGAGATTGCATATACGGCATGTGCACGTTGAGGTACAGATTTTTTGGCAAACAGTAGAAAATGAAGGCAGAACTGGATGAGATGAGGTGGATTGTCAGCCGACTCCAGAAGTCTTTGTTGTTCCAGCCGGAAGGCCGGTGTTCTTAGCAAAATGGGCGTCCTGGAGTGCACTTCTCTTTGTGTTCACTCCCTCCGGCCTTACAATATTTTACTTGAAAGGGGTGGCGGTGACATCCACGTTACCATGTAAACAAGACTCAAGTGATCACTCAGTGATGTCATTGGAACTCAAAGATCCGGAGAAGTCTAAGTTTTAATTTTCCACAGACAGAGACATTTCCCTTTACAAAAGAGGGACAGAAATTCAACAATTAGTTCAGTTGTAAATGCACTTTGTATTCTCTTCTAGTTTTACACGCCGATCCTGGCTTTAACCTTTGGATTACCCCGGGCTGTAGTCTCAGCCTTTTAGTTTATCTTTTGTTTTCTTTTTTGTCTCTTCCTTTCTGATTCTCTTCCACTGTTATTTCCTTCTTTCCCCTCCCCTGTCCTCCTCCTCCTAGCCCCCCCTCCTCCTTACCCTCCTCCTCCTCCTCCTTCTTCTTATGTTTCTCTTTTACTTCACTTTCTTAGTCCTTTCCTTTCTTTCTCTTCTCCTTTCCCTCATCCTTTATCTTTTTTCATTTTTCTTTTTCTTTTTGTAACTATTTATTTTGACAGAGAGAGAGCGAGCGTGCACAGGCAAGGGAAGGGAGAGAGAGAGAGAGAGAGAGAGAGAGAGGGAGGGAGGGAGGGAGGGAGAGAGATTCCCAAGCAGACTCCACACTGTCAGTGCAGAGCACGATGCGGGGCTCAATCCCATGAACCATGAGATCATGGCCTGAGCCGAAATCAAGAGTCAGATGCTTAACTGGCTGAGTTACCCAGTCACCCTTCATTTTTCTTATATAAGCAAGCCAAACAAAATAAGAGAGATCTACATTAGCTTTTGTCTCTTCTGTTATCACCATTACAGGATTTAATTTACCACATAACCCCTGCCTTTTGTACTTGGTCTTTGCGTCTATCACTTCAAACATATCTCAACAATAAGTAAGATATCTTAAGGTATTTGAAACTCTTGCCTGTTTTCCCTCTGTCAACAAATAAACATGTAAGAGATAAAAGAAAGGGATTGGTAAATTACTTTGTGGATTCATGCTCCTATGCTCTGGAGTGACCTTTTTCCAGGAACTAGTCTTTATTACCAGGTGATAGAAAGGTAGTATGCCTGCTTCCTGAACCCAGGTACCATTTTGGAAAATGCATGGCCACCTTCACAATGATGATGGCAACTAGAAAAAATGGCTTAAATACTTACTGAGTGCTTGCTATGTGCCGGACTCTATGCTCGATACATGTTGTTTTATTTATTCCTCACTCTCAGCAGGCCCATGTTGTAGGTGAGGAAACATTAAAGAAGGTTAAATTACTGAAGCAAAAGTTGCAGGATTAAAAGTATGGGAGTGAAAACTCAGATCTTCTGAGCTGCAGTGCATGCTCTATCCTGCAGAAGAGGAGCTTCCTCAGCAATACTCGGGTTCTATATCTATGAATATATTCCAGTGAGCTGCTGGAATGCCCCAAAGCTGTAGTATCTGCTTAAATATAGGCACACCACAAAGAAATGATGTGTGAGGGGCATGGCATTCATTGGTCCTGTGGGCTCAACTTGTACAAGTCAGTCGGATAAATCTTAAGGTTAGATACTTCATAGGAAAGCATGGTAAAGGCAACTCATCACAGTCTGCTTTCCAGTGTGGTTAGTGGGAGAGTTTAAAAGCTAGTGGGATTTTTAGGGTGGGATGACATAAGCACGATAGGCTTTGGAAGAGACTTAAGAGATCTAAGTGGCTCCCTGCTCTTTGTCTTTCTTGAGGCAATGTGCTTTTTAATTTGGGGGTAAACATGTTATAGTCTTTAGTGAGAATGAAACCCTGGATTTGAGCAGAGGACAAATAAGATGTCATCATGTAGATGAAATGAACCTTGATCAAGGAATGAGCAAATGGAGCCTCCTCTCCTGTAAACTGAGGCAGTTGAAATTAGTGGTGCCGAGTGTCTTCCAAGGGATTCCCAAATGAATCTGTGCTCGAACAAAGTTCATCACAGAACTTAGTTTGAATTCCATGAGAACCTGGGCAGTCAGAAAAAACATTAGTACCCCAACAATTGCATGATTGGTGACCTTGTTTCTACCATGCCTCATATAGTAACTAGATTGCCTTTATTTCAAATGGGAATCAGAATATGACACTTACTGTGTGAGGGTCCTCCAGTGGCTTCCCACCTCTCACTCTTACTAAAAGCCCAAGACTGTACATTAGTCATGAAGGTTCTTCATGATCTAGACCCCTATTCTTCTGACTTCATCGACTGATTTCCTTTGTTGAATGAATGAATGAATGAATGGATGGATGACTCTTGAGCCAGGGAATATCCAAGGAGCTCAGTATTATTGTTGAATAACTAAGGAAGGAGAGACATATTGGTTTAATGGAGACACTGGAAAAATTAAGGTTAGAAATGAAAGGCATAGGAATAATTTAGTGAGAAGATGAATGAGGATAAAATTAGCATATCAGAACTGATGAAAGATGACCTAGAGTTTTCATTGTTTATTTTCTCATTCACTTAGCAACTATTTATTGAGAATCTACTATGTACCAGGCATGTTTGTAAAGGCTGGATGTCCATCAATGAACCAGAAGGCAGAGTCATTGGCCCCTTGTGGCTGACATTCTATTAGGAGACATATATTGCAATAAAGTGGACACATAAAACTATAATTTCAGGTAACAATACATCCTATGAAGAAAACTAGCAGAGATTCAGAGGAGGATAGGTTTAACTGCAGATCCCATACCTTCCTTTCTGGTTTTAAACACTGAGTAATGTGGTCATCAATCCCCCCTCTCTCTGTGTTGAAAATGGTACTGCTCTCAGAGATGAATACAGTTTAAACAGTCTTGTATTGAGTGAATATATTATCTTGTCTTCCTTAAGAATTTTCCACTAGTAAAATAAGCCTTACTTTTAAGATATTTAAAAAACAGAGTTTGACAAAAGAAGGTCCCGAATTGATGGTCTGTGAATGTGCTCTGCATTTAATTTTAAACCTGTAGCAAATGTTTCACTGATACAATGGCAATCGCAGTATTCTTTTGATAAATAATTTACGAAAGAAGTCAAATTTAGAGTAGAACGTTCATTCTTGCCTCACACATCAATACATTCAACGTTATAGTTAAAAGAGATAATTCTGAAAAATTTAATTTGAAGAGGTTGAGTTTCCATGTGATTCATACATTACTTAATTAATTTTCTCAGTATCAATTTTGGCCCGTTTATTTTTTGGTTTGTGTTAATTTGTTAGGGCAGTGATAGAGAATGGATACGGGCTCCAAATCAATATGATTGGCTCAGAAACATAAAAGATTAATGACAGTGTCACATCAACAAAGAAATAATGATTGCTATGGATGAAGCATTCAGATAGCATCTACTGGGGTCAGTAGTGACCATGGGGCCTGTATTAGTTCTCTATCACTACCTTAACAAATTAACACAAACTTATTGGCTTATAGTATCGCAGTATTATATCAGTTTCTGTAGGTGAGAAGTCCAGGCATGCATGGCTGGATACTCTGCTTAGGGTCTCACAAGACCAAACAGTTAAGATATTGGCCAGCCTGAGCTTTTAGCTGGAAGTTCTGGGAAAGAATTTGCTTCCGGGCTCATTCATGTTGTTGGCAGAATTCAGTTCCATGTCGTTATAGGACTGAGGTCCCCATTTCCTTGCTGGCTGTCAGCTGAGAATCATTCTCAACTTCTAGAGGCCCTTCTTGGCCCATGGATCCTTATGTCTTCAGAACCAGCAACAGTGAGTTCAGCCATCTCTCACTTCCCATCTCGGACTTCCTTCCCTACGTCTCATCTACCTCCAAACAGAGGAAGTTCTCTTCTTCCTTAAGGGCTCACATGATTAGATTGGGCTCACCCAGATAATCCAAGATAATCTCCCTGTTATAAAGTAAACTGATTAGTAATCTTGATTATATCTGCAAAGTCCCTTTTTCCAAATAGGGTGACATTTACTGGAATGGTATCAGGGAGTGCAAGATTTTGCCTACCACAGGGGCAGACCCGATGATCTGACTAAATTAATAGGAAACCTGCAACTTTTGGTGAACAGGAATGTGGAGTTCTTTTAGTACATCCTGTAACAGAGCCAGTGCAGATTGAAAACACTCATAGTATTGTTAGGGTCAGGCTTCGGGCAGGGTAAAGATAGGAGTCAGAGGCTAAAAAATTTTAGCAGTCAAAGGCATTATTGGGAACTAAGGTCTCGGGCGAGGTTCCGTGACTCAGGGAGAGGGAGAGAGAGAGAGAGAGAGAGAGAGAGAGAGAGAGAGAGAGAGAGAGAGAGAGAAGTCAGGGAAGTCACGCCCGGGTGTGGTAGGATAGGGTTTTTAAGCTGCAGCGGTTCTGGGTTTAGGTCCGGGTGGGCCTTTTTCACACCAGGTCGTGCTGTGGCTAAGTGATTGGTTGACCTCCAATTTGTTTTGGCGCGCTGTTCGGGGCTTTCCGTTGGGTTGTGCTGGCAAGATGGCCGTCCCCTCCACTGTGGTTCCAGAGACATCCTAACATTCCAACCTCTTATTGGTGATAATGGGCGACGGATCTGATCTGGCTGCTTCCTGCGGGTGTAAGGGCGACGTCATGGTATGTGGGGTCTGAGGTTGGAATGCGGGAATATGGCCGGGCCACCATCTGGTGAAATGCACCTGGGAAACTTCATGAATTCGTTTCCGTACAAAACGGAGAAAACAAGGTAAGAGCATAAGTATTATACAGATAGCAACTAGTGGGGTGACTATGGTGAGGAGTCAAGTTAGGAGGGGTGACTGCCACCAGGAGGTTAGGGGGTCTGAGGATCCTGGGCGGGCGGATAGGGTTTTTTGGATTTCTTTTAGGTGTTCTATATTGGTTTCAACTAAGCCTGATTCATTGAGGTAGTAGCAACATTCCTCTCTCAGGAATAGGCATGTTCCCCCTTTTTCTGCTGTCAGGAGATCCAGGGCCCGTCAGTTTTGTAGAGTGACCTGTGCTAGGGTGTTGATCTGTCTTTGTACGGCGGATCGGGAAGTTGCTGAGGCTTCTATTGCAATTTGGAGCCTGTCTGACAGATCCCTGGAGGAGCTAATGGAGTGTATTAGGGAGCCGGTCCCAACCCCGGCTGCCAATAGGGAGGTGGCCAGGGATAGTCTGACCATTAGTGGGAGGAAAACGGCTCGTTTTTGGAGATGGAATTCGAGGAGTTGATGGAGTTCTTCCTGTCCATATAGGGTGAGCTGGGGGATGATGGTGACTGAGAGACAGATAGAAGCATTTTGGGGCATTTGTTTATAAGCTGTGCCACTACACCAATAGAATCCCCCTGGGGGGGGGGTCGTGGCTAGGCATAGGCAGGGGGGAGGGGCAAGTTGGGGAGGCATGCGAGGAGTAGCATATCGGGTGAGATGTGTTGTATTAGGGGGGTTCTCAGTGAGGACGGGAACCTGTAGGGAGGTTTGACTTCTGGGGTGGTTGATGGAGTTAGTGACATTGGGACAGGGGGTGGGTAATGGGACGGCTATTACTGGATCCCGCTGGAGGGATGCGCAAAGAAAGCAGTGTGACAGATTAGTTAAGCCTGAGTGGTTAAGCAGGATCGCTTCTTGTCTGATTAGTGTAAGCCATGAGAAGGGATGTTGTGCAGGGGGTGTCTGTAGTTGGGTGTTGAGCTGGTTTCCTTGGTCTGTGATTACTTGGGTAAGATCTTTAAGGTTGGAGAGGGAAGGATCCATTGAGGGTTCGTAGGTTCGATAGATGGTTAAAGAGGAGATGGGGTTAGAGTGATGGCTGTTCTGATACAGTTTGCCCCTTGTTCCGGTTTGCCAGCGGATATCCCATGGATCAGGGATAGTAAGGTTAAAGTTGCCATTTTTTAAGCAGAAGCGGCCCGTCCTTGGTCCTGTGAAATAGGGGCATCCTATTAGTGATAGGGGCATCCTCCATATTGGTCGGGAGAGGTTTGGGAGCATATATTGTCGGTTTGGTCATGTAAAAAGCAAATGGCAGGAGTAATCTGTGTAGAGGCTTGGAGGGTGTTGAAGGAGGGAAATTTAAAGGTGACTTGATTTTGGCACCCAACAAGGGGGCAAGGGGTAGAGGATATGATAGAGGTGTGTCCATTAAAAGTTTCGGATACGTAAAAAATCCACCTATAGGAGGGTTGTGAGGGTATAAGGGGGAAGATATTAACAAGGAGTAACAGGGGAAGTATCATCATGATATGTAAGTATGGTTAGCAAAAAGGTAAAGGAGGAGATTTCGACGGGGGAGAAATCAGAGAGAGTTCCCTGAAGCCAACAGTTGGAGACCCAGGAGAGGGATGAGGGGAGGGTGGTAGGGTTGGATGAGTGGGAGAGTTGTAGCTCGTGTAGTATTGTGAGTGTGAAGGTGGAAAACTGAGGGGAAGCGTCCGTCATGAAGGGGCATGTCGGGTTAGTTTGAGGGTGAGGGGGCCGGTTGGTTGGGAGGTCCACGACTCTTCTGGTATGGGGAGTAAAGGGGGGGCCCGCTTGAGGTTGGAGGTGTGAACCCACGGGGTGTGGCCCAATAATTTAGCAGCCGTGGGGGTTGTGAGTATGACCGTGTAGGGACCTTCCCATCGGGGGGCAAGGGTTGGTTTTTGTCTTACTCGAAGGAGTACCGAGTCTCCTGGGTTTACAGATAATGGGGGAGAGGAGAGATCGGTGGGAGCTGGTAGAATAAGGTCAGCGTGCTGTCGGATCAGGTGGCAGAGCAGGCTAAGGTAAGGGAGATAGGCAGCCAAAGGAGGAGGATCTTTTGGTAGGGGTTGGGGTAACAGGAAGGGTCGCCCGTATAGGAGTTCAAATGGGCTGAGGCCTGTGGGTCTTCGGGGAACAGCTCGGAGTCGGGTGAGTGCTATCGGTAGGAGTTGAGGCCAAGAAAGCCGAGTCTCTGTGGAGAGTTTAGTGAGATGGTCTTTTATGAGGCCACCGGCCCTTTCAACCTTACCCGAGGACTGGGGGTGGTATGGTATGTGGAGTTTCCAATAATACCCAAAGCTTTGGAGACCTGTTGGGTGACTGCTGAGATGAAAGCAGGCCTGTTGTCAGACCGTATCCTTCTCGGTAGACCAAAGCGGGGAATGATGTCCTTGAGTAGGATCTCAGCCACTGTGGAGGCCCCTTCAGATGAGGTGGGGAAGGCTTCTATCCACCCTGTAAAGGTGTCGATTACAGTAAGGAGATACCGTAATTTTTTGTGTTTTGGCATATGAGTGAAATCTATTTGCCAGTCTTCGCCCAGGAGATGGCCCCGCATCTGAGGAGTGGGGCCTGGGCGCCTCATTCTCCCTTGGGGACTGACTGCGGCGCATGGGGTGCATGGTTGGTATGTTCTGGTGATCAGTTGTCATAGGTGGGGGTGGTACATAATGGGCTCAAGGAAGTGGAAGGTGGCCTCCGGCCCCATGTGTAGGGTTTTGTGGATTTTTGTCAGTAGGGAAGGGGCTAGGTTATTTGGGAGGGCCAGTCGGGGGCCCAGCGTGATCCAGCCTGCGTTGGTGTGGGCATCGGGATGGGCCATGTATTGTTTTTGTTCATCTGGAGTATAATCGGGAGTTGTATCTTCGGTGGGGATGCCCATAGGAACTGGGTCGAGAGAGAGAGATGTTTGTCTGGCAGGGTTGTCAGCCTTGTGATTTCCTATAGCTATCTCTGTGGTTAGGGGTTGGTGGCCCTTGCAGTGGACAATGGCCACTTCCTGTGGGAGTTTGAGGGCCTCAAGGAGTTTCGCCATGAGTGGCCCGTTGATGATGGGGGTACTCTTAGTTGTGAGGAATTCTGTTTCTTCCCGTAAGTGGGAGTGTGTGTGTGTGCAGTAAGGAAAGCGTATTTTGAGTCTGTGTATATTGTGACCCTTTTGTTTTTGGACAATTGGAGAGCCCTAGTGAGGGCTGTGAGTTCAGCCTTCGGGGATGTGGTTCCTGTGGGTAGTGTCTGGGCCTCTAGAGTTTGGTTTAAAGTAACTACAGCGTACGTTGCTTGTCGGTGGCCCTTGCAGTCAACTAGTGAGCTACCGTCTACAAATAGGGTGAAATCAGGGGGAAGTGAGGGGAAGGTTCTTTAAGTTAGATGGAGGTTTGGAGAGAATATCTATAAGTTCGGTGCAGGAGTGGAAGGGTGGCTGTGAAGTGTCTTTGGGGTTGATTTGTGGAAGTAGGGTGGCCGGATTGAGTCTGGGGGAGAGTTGGAGAGATATCTGAGGATTTTCAACAAAGAGCAGATGGAACAATTGTATGCGTGATGGGGAGAGGTGTGCCAGGGCCTTATGTGTAAGGATTTCAGATTGACGGTGCGATGAAAGTACCATTAGGGGGCAATGTAGGGTGAGTTTGAGTGCCTCTTTGGTTAGGTTGCCTGCTGCTGCAAGTGCTCTCAGGCAGGGTTGCCACCCCCTGATGGTAGGGTCCAGTTGTTTAGAGAGATAGGCGACAGCTTGTAACTTAGGGCCACACGGTTGGGCCAGGACCCTGTCGCAATTCCAGCCCTCTCATCTGTGTATAAGAGGAAAGGCTTTGAAACACTGGGGAGGGAAAGGACCGGTTGAGTGACTAGAGATGTGACCAGCTGTTGGAAGGCCCTTGTTACCGATCCCGGGTTGGAGAGTGGGCCTTGGGGGGTTTCTTTGGCTGCTTTGTATAGGGGGGCTGCATGTATAGCAAAGTTAGGGATCCAGTGCCGGAAGAAGCCCACTAAACCCAGGAAGGAGAGGATTTCGTCTGCATTGGTAGGTGGGGACAGGGTTTGGAGGGCTTGGAGACGGTCTTGGGTTAGGGCCTTGGTGGTAGGTGTGAGTGAGACTCCCAGGAATGTGACTGTATTAGTACATATTTGGGCTTTGTGTGGGGAGACTCGATACCCCAGGTTAGCCAGGAAATTTAGGATATGGATTGTATCTTGTTTGGTGTGGTCGAAAGAGGTTCCACATAGTAGAAGGTCATCTACGTATTGTGGTAGAGTACAGTGACTGGAGAGTGGGGCTTTGAGGAGATCCCTGGCCAAGGCCTGCCCAAAGAGATGGGGACTATCACGAAACCCCTGGGGAAGTACCGTCCATGTGAGTTGGCAGGCCAGAGAGGTGACTGGATCTTGCCACGTGAAGGCAAAGAGGAATTGGGATTCGGGATGTAGGGAAATGGTGAAAAAGGCATCTTTGAGATCAAGCACTGTAAAATGGGTTGTGGGTAAAGGAATTTGGGAGAGGAGGGTGTATGGGTTGGGCACTACTGGGTGGATGGGAATTACAGCTTCATTGATTATTCGGAGGTCTTGTACTAGTCTATATGAGCCATTTGGCTTTTTTTACAGGCAAGATCGGGGTGTTGCAGGGGGAGTGACGTGGGATTAGGAGGCCTTCCTTGAGTAGGCGATCGATGATGGGCTTTAGGCCTAGTCGGTGGTTGTGGGAGATTGGATATTGGGGTCTAGACGGGAATTGCGATGGATTTTTGAGTTTAATGAGGACAGGTTGGTGATGGGTGGCGATTGTTGGGGTGGATGTATCCCATATGATTGGGTCTACTGGGAGGTCTCGGTGTGGGTTGAGGCTGTGGTCTGTGTTGTCTGTGATAACAGCCAGCAGGAGATGAGTGGGGGAGGGAGAGGGGCAGATAGCTGGTAGATGTATAGAGGCTCCTAATTTACTGAGGATGTCTCGGCCCAACAGGGGGACGGGGCAGGAGGGGATGACTAGGAAGGAGTGGGAAAAGTGGAGGCCATCCAGGCAGCAGGTGAGTACCGGTGTGCATGGGGGAATGGAGGGGGTGCCATTTATGCCCATGACCGAAACGGAGGATGGCGTGGTGGGGCCGGAATAGCTCGGCAGGACGGAATAGGTAGCCCCCGTGTCCAACCCCGCTACCTGGAGTTTTACCCTGGACTCAGCGTGGGTCACCGGAGTTACTGAGTCTGGGCCTCGTCAGTCGTCATCCTCCATCTCCAGCAGCTGGAAGGCAGAGTCATATCGGGGTGAAGCCTCGCCACGTGGGGGCGTTGCGAGTCTGTCGTCCCCTGGGTTAGGACAATCAGATTTCCAATGGCCCATTTGCTGGCACAATGGGCATGGACTGGTAGGCTTTTTGGGATGGGGACACTGATGAGACCAATGGTCTTCTTGGCCACATTTAAAGCAAGGCCCCAGAGGGGGCCATGGTCCAGAGGGCTTTATTGTGACTGGCCTCAGGGCAGCTACCAAGGCTTGGGTTTGTAATTGTACCTTTTGTTGGAGAGGGGCCTGTCGCCGTTGTTCTTGAGCTTCCTCTCGGCCATTAAAAACTTGAAAAGCCATCTTTACCAGGTCGGCCATAGGGGTTTGAGGACCATCTTTGGCCTTTTTTAGTTTTTTTTTAATATCAGGGGCTGATTGGGAAATAAAATAGGTGGCCGATACCGTGGCCCCAGCGGGGGTGGTAGGGTCTAGTCTGGTGTACTGGGTAAGTGCCTCTGTGAGCCGGCTAAGGAAGGCTGCGGGGTTTTCATTGGGGTCCTGTATTATTTCCTTGAAGTTTGTTAAAATTTACCGATTTGTTTGAGGTTGCCCTCATGCCTGATAGTAGGCACTGGATCATCTGGTCCCAGCGCCGGTGCCCATTGCCTGCATGTTGGTAGTTCCAATGGGGGTCGGCCGCTGGGACAGCATCGGCCCCTACAGGCATAGTGGGGTCGGTCATGCGGGTTTGGTCTGCATGTTCCCTGGTTGCGGCCTGGATGCGCTCCCTCTCCTCGGGGGTGAGGGTAGAGGTGAGGATCACATGGATGTCATGCCACGTGAGACTGTGGGCTTGGGCGAGGTATTGGAATCCCTTAATGTATTGGGTGGGGTCTGCCGAGAATGACCCTAGTCACTTTTCGATGGCGGATAAGTCTTGGAGGGAGAAGGGGAGGTGAATGCGAACCAGGCCTTCAGGTCCTGCCACCTCACGGAGAGGTAAGATGGCCGCTGGGGTCTGTTCGCTGGGAGGGGCCTGAGCATGAGTTCTGGATGATATGGGAGGTGAGGGCTGGACGGCTGGGGGCTGGGAGTACGGAGGGGGGCGAGGGCCGGTGGGCGGCGTGGCCAGATCCTCTAACGGGTGGGATATCGGGGAAGTTGGTGAGGTGGGGTCGTCGGGGGGTTGTGGGCGGGCAAGGAGCATGCGAGCAGAGGGGCAGGAGGAACATAGGTGGGGGTGAGACCTGAGGTCCCAAAAGGCCATGACGTAGGGTATTTCTCCCCATTTTCCCAGCCGATGGCAGAAATTGTCCAGATCGGTTAAGATTGGGTATTGTAAAGACCCCTCGGGTGGCCACTGAGGATCATTATCTAATTTGTACTGAGGCCAGACTACAGTGCAAAGGCGGATGAGTCGGTTACGACGAAGTTCACCTTGCAAGCCCAGGAGCCGGAAGTTTTTTTAACAGACATTGGAGGGGGATAGGAGATCCAGGCGGTTTAGACTCCTTACTCCCCATTGGCGTGGCAGGGCGAGGCGTCCCTCGCACTGCAGTAAGGGGCCTATTGGCGTGTGGGCCTTGAGTCGTGCGGAGGAAAGGAGACTGTCTTGCGAGACGTCTCTCGTGGGTGTCAGCGTAGTTGGAGGAGGGAAGGAGGGGTCTGTCCTACTTAGCGGCTCCTGTAGGCGCTTGAGAGTGGGGTGGTTGGCGTCTGGCTTGGGGAGGAGGGAGCTCAGCCAAGGGAGGCGAGCTACTACCCCCCCCCCCCCCGGGTTTTGGCACCAAATGTTAGGGTCAGGCTTCGGGCAGGGTAAAGATAGGAGTCAGAGGCTAAAAAAATATTAGCAGTCAAAGGCTTTATTGGGAACTAAGGTGTCGGGCAAGGTTCCATGACTCAAGGACAGAGAGAGAGAGGAGTCAGGGAAGTCGTGCCGGGGTGGGTGTGGTGGGGTAGGGTTTTTAAGCTGCAGAGCATCCGGGTTTAGGTCCCGGTGGGTGGGCCTTTTTCGAGCCAGGTCGTGCTGTGGCTCCGTGATTGGTTGACCTTCAGTTCGTTCTGGCACGCTTCTAGGGGCTTTTCGTTGGGTTGTGCTGGCAAGATGGCCGTCCCCTCCACTGTGGTTCCAGAGACATCCTAACAAGTATAAAATAAAACAAAACACAAAACGATTATTTAATTTTGCAAGACATGGCCTCCAAAAAGCAAGCTTAAAAAAGCAAGGAAATTTTCATGTCCTAGGGTGGAACATTCAAAATCCTTCAAGGGCCAAAAGTCAAAACGGGAGGCAGCCAGGATATATGGCAATAGTGTGGACTAAGAATGTGAAAGAAGGTAGTCCTAACCCACCTCCAGGCACTTGATTTGCTCTGGAGCAATTTCTGCCTCATAATGGCAAATATCTGACTTGAAATGAGGGTTTAGAAATCTGGGTTTTTGTGCAAATCTGGAGATCTGTATGAAATATCCAGGTTTTTTAATGCCAACGAAATCAAAATTAAGAATAATAAGATCATGAAAACCTAATATATTTGAGATTAAACTTGCATCGTGGGCTGCCAGTTGGCAATTTATGGTTTTACTCATACTAGGTAACATCCATTCAAAAGTATTGAATATGATAAACAAAAATACTCAATTTAGGAATTGCCATTGACAAAGGTATTAAAATACTCCAATATAGGAACTTTTTGGCTGTTGCTTCTGGCTGCGACAGTATGACTTAATGTTCTACTTTTGTTAACCTATACGGACAAAAAAGGAAGATTTCTGGAGTAATCTTGTTTCTGGAGTGTTTGACTTTACATGAATGTTTAGAATACCACTTATTCTCGGTTTATACTTCCCAAGTTTACACAAGCAGAAGGAATCAGCAAAGGGTGTGATGAATTATCGACTGAATTTTAAGGAGCGTGAAGGAACAATTTGGATAATTCAAGCACAGATCTCAGTCTAGACAAAATTGCATTTACAAAACTGCATTTGTCTTCAGTGTTCACCTTACGAAGAAAAGTCAGTTATTTTACCAGCGAAAGTGGGTTTATTTTCGAGTAACAGACACTTGCAGTTTGGGACATGCAAACTATGGCAAAACCATGAGCAACGAAGAAAGAAGAACTTTATTTTACAGGGAAGGAGGAGGAAGTTGGGAGGGGTTGTTTATTTTATTTTATTTTTTTTAAATGTCTGTTTATCTTTGAGAGAGAGAGAGACAAACAGCATGAGCAGGGGAGGGGAAGAGAAAGAGGGAGACCCAGAATCTGAAGCAGGCTCCAGGCTCTGAGCTGTCAGCACAGAGCCTGCCTGACACAAGCCTCGAACTAAGGAACCATGAGATCGTGACCTGAGCAGAAGTCAGACCCTTAACCAACCTAGCCACCCAGGAGCCCTGGGATGGGTTGTTTTGAGTGAAAGTCCATTGGAGACAAGCAGGAGTTCAGGGTGATGAGGGTTTCTCACTGGCTGAGTTGCAGGGTAGTCAATTTCTTGTCCGAGATGCAATGTACATCTTTACCTTTTGGGGGCTATAATTGATGATTCTTTATTGTTGAGATTCTTTTGTTAGGGCCTGCAATTGACAGTTTTTCCCGTAATTGACCTTCCGTGGTATGGCTCCCCCTTCTAGCCTTCTGACTTCACCTAAGGAGGTTTCCCTTTAGTAATTTTCAGGAAAGATTGGGAGAACATCCTTTTAAAAAACCTGATTTACAAGGAGACTTTATTTTACAATGTATCAAAGTCCATGAAGGGGCCTACAAAATTCATTGTACAGATTGAGTTTGAGATTCCTAAGGTTTTTATAAATGCCTCCAACAGGGTGGGAGCAAAAGGTGATAGGATTGTGGGATGGTTGAGAGCACAGCTCCATCAGTCCAACTAAGTGGACTTTGAATCAAGGCTCTATCGTTCACCAGATGTGTGACTCCTGACACTCAGTTTCCTCACCTGCAAAATGGGATCATTCCCACCACTTGGGCTCTCGTGACATGATTTTAGATGGGGGCACCCAGCATTTCATCACCTACAACCAATTCTTGTGCTGTGGATTTAAAACTGATAGAATAGTTAACTGCCTAGATTGGAACAGTTTTTTTTTTTTACCTGTCCCTTATTAAATGAAGTGGTAAAGTTGTAAAGGAATGCAAGTTAGAGTTTGAATCCTGGGTTGATGGTTCATCTCGTCTTGGCCCCTTGCTGCCTTAGTGATGGACAGAGGGTTTTCTGTCTCCCAGAAGTTCCCTGCATGGAATGTTGCTTGTGGTTTCATAGCAATGCATTTGGATTTGGTGCTTAAGGACCTAGATGCAAATGCTGCTCTTACAACATTCCAGTCAAGTTTGTTTGAATATGGGCCATACACACACGTTCTCTGAGCTGTAGATTCCCTTCATATGAAAGAGAAATCCAAGTTTCCTAACTCACAGTGGGTTTCCAAGGACTGCTTGAAGAATGTGTATAAATACTTTGTATAGATTTGTAATCTAAGTGGCTAGTATTTGCTGCTATCCCAACTTCCTTTGACCTGGCACGAGTAAGAGGAAAGGAGAATGTGAAGATGACACCCAGCATAGCCACTACTGAATCATTAATGAATATTTATTGAGCACCTATCCTGTTTGAGCTATACAAGGTGCAGGGGATAAAAGCAAAAGAAACAAACAGATGCAAGCCAATCACACAATGATTTTTGGAAGTCCTGTTCTCTCTAGGAAGATAAACATCGTAATACACACTGATTCAGATTCTTGCCAACTGTTTTGGAGAGCAGTAGGGCAGTAGTGTGGGGAGAGAATCCAGGAAGACACCCTAAATGAAATATCGTTACAGTATTTTTTGGCTGGAGATCAGTAACCGGGAACTGTTCTAAAAGACAAAAACAACCAAACTAAAACAAATGTTTGCCTATTTGCTTTCTCGAACTTCAGATACTGTATATTCAGTTGAACTAATCCGTGGACATAGTCCCAGTTTTTCCACCTAAGGTCCAATTTCAAAAAATCTTTCCGGGGCACCTGGGTGGCTCAGTTGGTTAAGTCTCGGACTTCGGCTCAGGTCATGATCTCATGGCTTGCGAGTTCGAGCCCCAAGTCAGACTCTGTGCTGACAGCTCAGAGCCTGGAGCCTGCTTCAGATTCTGTCTCCCTCTCTCTCTGTCCCTCCCCCTCCCATGCTCTGCCTCTCAAAAATAAATAAACATTAAAAAAAATTTTTTTAAATATTACATATGCTTTAAAAATACAATTAGAAAAAAAAAAAAAAGAAATTTACCTGACATAGCCCTAGTGATAACATCAAGGTAGATTGTACATAAAAATTCATACACAGGGCGCCTGGGTGTCTCAACTGGTTAAACATTTAACTTTGGCTCATGTCATGATCTCATGGCTCGTGGGTTCAAGACCCACGTCTGACTCTGTGCTGACAGCTCAAAGCCTGGAGCCCGTTTCGGATTCTGTGTCTCCCTCTCTCTCTGCACCCCGCCCCCTCCCCACTCGTGCTCTGTTTCTCTCTCAAATAAACATTAAAAAATTATTTTAAAAATGCATACCAAACCCTGTTCTTCAGTCATAGCACATGGACAAGTGCTTGTAATTGGTCAGAATTGCTGCTTACGTGGGGATTACTGCAACCTTGGTAAACTACAATAGTGAATCAGAAAGTCCTTACTTAATTTAGAATATTCCAGAAGGTGTGTTGTAGTTTTGGTGACTGTAAAATACCGTCTAGTATTTTAGTAAAGTCAAGCTCAGAAATAGATTTCAAAGAAAAAAAAAATCAAGCCATATTTATAGTAACCCCTTACATCAAAACTGGATGCTATTGCGTCTGTCTCATATTTTAGATGAGTAGAAAAATTAGACCAACAGAAGGCAAGTTAATTATGCAATTCTAATCCTAATAGTTTTTTTTTAATATAGCAAATAACAAGTAATACAATGGTTTACTATTAACGAAATCATTAGCACACATTTTGTAATTAGAAATAGGAGTTTTTATATTGATTAATGATAATGGATGTGCAGTAGGGATAGAAAGTATGTAATATGGAAGTTTTAGAAGTTACTCTTTTGAACTTATTTATTAATGTGTATATTTTGTGATTTTTATAGCTAGTGTCTGTTATATTATTATGTGGAGCTAATGCATAAAATAACACATGAAAAAAAAACTATTAAAAATGATGCTTTTTGAGTTTTAATAACCAGAAGACAGAAAATAAATGCCAGGACCCTTGTTTTTAATTGATGCAGTCCGTTTTTGTACTCCAAAGGCCTAATGATGCATTAACAATTCTCAATTTTTGTTGGTTTGATTTTCTATTGAGCAACATTCCTGAAAGTAATCGAATGAAGCAGGGGAGGGACAAGATTGAGGACTGCCTACGACTGGCTACAGTTATGGAAATAAGCAAATGATGGGAAATAATTCAGGTTATTTTCATTTTTAGTTCTTATCAGAGATTCATTGAATTTAGATATAAAGCATGGAAACTATCCCATTATAAATTCAAAGCTATAGTTAGATCAGCATATTAAAAAGTACTTCAAAATGAAATTATTTTATCATTTTGAGTTCTTTATTTTCCTTATAGAAAAATGAATGCCAATTGGGCTGCAAATTATAGAGGATTATCTTCTCTCCTTTTAAGAGTTAGTAATATGAATATTATTTTGTAGGGACATTTGATTTGGGGATTGAGGGAATGATCTTATTAGCACCAGACTCCCTTGGCCAATAATTTCATGACTATGGGATATATATTAAATCCTTTTCTATTTATATTCTTTGGCAGGCCATTATTCATTGTTATTGTGGAAATTTTGTTAAGTAATAGTTCTCTTGAGAAATCATGGGTGCTTTTTTGAGGTCATGATTTTCTATGAGCTTAAAGAGTGGGCTATCTATCCTCTCTTTGGTTAAGAACCCACTCTGTACCCATTTTCTTTAACATGTACTTTATTTGTAAGATTTCTGACATTCCTTTCTTCCGAGAACTTAAGAGTGATATATCACTCTTTATTTCGCGAAGTAAAATTGATTAGAGGAAACAATAAACATAACTCTTTAAGCATGAAACTCAATATATTTTGAATACTGGGCTGGGCTGCCATAGCCGCCCCTGTGGCCATTCTCCGGAGAATGCTGGCCTGTGACATAGGCCTCCTGGTAAACACGCCTCACAGTATTTCTTCTTATGGTGAGAGGAATTTCACCCTTGGCCTTTACTATTATTGCTTTGCTCCGACATGACAAAAATTCATCACTTCTAGATATTGATACCTGTTCATTGCTGTCAAGTTATTGCCAGAGGGAAAAAACCAGCTAATTTGGGGGATGTGTGTGTGTGTGTGTGTGTGTGTTTGGGTTTGTCTTTTTCAATGTCTAGCTAGAGGTATCCATATTTTATTACCATATAAATATGGTATCCATATTTTATTTTATTTATTTTAATGTTTATTTATTTTTGCAAGAGAGCAAGAGAGTGGGGGAGGGGTAGTGAGAGGGGGAGACACAGAATTGGAAGCAGACTCCAGGCTCTGAGCTGTCAGCACAGAGCCTGAAGCCGGGCTCGAACTCACGAACTGTGAGGTCATGACCTGAGCCGAAGTCGGGCGCTCAACCGACTGAGCCACCTAGGGGCCCCTGGTAGCCATATTTTAAAAATTGGCTTAACTGAGAAGTGCTGCGGAGAAGAGAATCACATATTAGATTTTACTGCGTTTCAAGGGTCACATGACAGCAACTCCCATTTCTACATCTGTGGTGCTTCGATCTGTTTGCAGACAGAAGTCAGCCTGCGTGGATGAGGGGACGACGGAAGGCAGTAGGTAAAACGTGAACTTTCGGGGTGCCTGGGTGGCTTAGTCACCTAAGCACCTGACTCTCGATTTCAGCTCAGGTCATGATCTCATGGTTCATGAGATGGAACCCCATATTGGGCTCTGTGCTGATAGTGCAGAGCCTGCTTGGGATTCTCTCTCTGCTCCTCCCCTGCTCATGCTCTCTCTCTCTCTGTCTCTCAAAAAATGAATAAATAAATATTAAAAAAAAACATGTATTTTAAAAGATAGGGAGACTTTATTTCACACCTTACCTTTACTCCTTACTAGCTATGGGACAGCAGACAAGTTGCTTCTGAATTTAAGCGTTTTCACCTTTAAAGAGATGTAATAGCACGTACCTGCGAGGCTTTGTTGAATTTACACAGGCAGCATACCTGGCACCTTACACGCTCATTATACAGTGAGTTCCATGTGCCCTCAGTTCCTTCATGGGCCCAGGTAGATTTGATTCAGACGCATTCCTCCTGCCCGCTCGTACAACCGCAGGCTCATCGATCACATCCGCACGAAGGATACGTGTTTCACTTCTCTAAGTAGGCTCCTCACACAGGCAGCCTCAGCGTCGCTTGGGAGCTTGTTAGGAATGCAGAACCCCGGGCCCCACCCCAGACCTGCTAAATCTGAACCCGCCGGGCCTGGAGTGATTGTGTGCACAGCCAAGTTTGAGAGGCGCTGATATCGTCCATGACATTTCTCTCCTGACAAGGTCGGTCCCTTGTGCTATTTGTTGTTCATGTCTTTTCCACCATTCACCTGTTGTTTCGGTGATGTCTGGGGGGGGACGGACGCACGCACAGGTATGCTCTCCACACCTGTACCTTGGGGCACATCAGTGCCCGCTCACCGCCATACACGTCGGCGGAACATCCCTCAGCGTAGGGCCTGGCACAAGTAGAACCTCAATAAATGTTTATTGGGTGAAATAAAACAGCCAACAGTCAGACAGGCAGACTCTCCCATCTGTTCTGCAGACGCACAGCAGCCCTAGAAGGGCCTGGAGAGAGATGAATGTGCTTGAGGTCTTTGCCAGGAGGCATTACCCATACCCAGTAGGGGAGGGGGGGGTTGCTCACTGCTGTTCTTGCCAGGAGATCTGCTGAGGTTCTGAAAGCCTGTCAAATGTGTACAGCCAGAACAAAGGACAGGGAGCTTCCTTTCTATTTTATTTCCCTTGCCTGGCAAAGCTCATGCCACGATGCTCTGGGAGCAGTTTCCTTCTGGTGGCGGCCTTTCTTGCTCATGAGGGACAAAGGAGTAGGTACAAGGGCAGTGCACCGCGGCCATATTTTCCCACCCCTGTGACTAACCGGCCGATGTCTCAACATTTCTCTATTGATTTCAGATCGTGAGGCCGCTGGTTCACAGGCTGGCATGGGGAATGGTGGCTTGTAAGGGAAGCTGGGAAGCTGATATTCCCCGGAGAAAGATGAAGTGGCCGGAGAGGGCTTGCTCTCTGGGGCACTGTGAGAAACAGGAAGCTGTGGCCTCCTCAAGGTTTGGGAAGTGAATTGTACTGCCGGGGTCTCGGCCAGATCATACGTGGTGCTTTCCTAACGTATCGAATTGTGATCAATATATTGAGATCAAGTTGTATCGACCCAAACCCACACTGCGTTTCCGTGAAGTTCACACAGCAGGGTCCCCGGGCCCTCGAGATCTGGAACCTGCCTCCTGGTTGGCTAGCACTCCACCGCCCCTCTGTTCTCACTCCCAAAGCCAGTCTTGGCAAAATTGCCAGGTGGAAGACGTGGAGCTCTCCCATCTCACTTTTCTGACTCTGCTTAGTCTTAGAAATCTGGTGCATTCAGAATGACGAATGTCTTCCTCTTCGGCAGACTCCTCCTCCATCCTTGCTGCCAAATCTCCCTCCCTGTTCTTCTGTCCGACAATCCAACTCCCATCTACCCAGTGTGGGCGATGCCAGTAGAAAGTCCGGAGGAAAACCATGAGATTAACGTACATTCAAGAGTATAATCTCCCTTAATCCTTTTAAGGATGGTTTTCCTCTTTAACCTAGATGGAGTCTTTATTCTTGGGAATTTGCAATGATCTGAGTGACGTTTAAAGTAGCCTATAGCAGATTTTTAGGGAAAAGGGACATCGATCAGTATCAAATTTGGCTAATACCAGCTACAGTAAGAGACAGGTCCCCACATTTCTGTTGATTAATCACGTTAACTGTACGTAATATGGAGGCGGCTGTGTAAAGGCAGCATACCTGGACTGGGGAGATAAGAAAGACCGTTCCATGCATTCACTCAGGAACCCAGGCTGACGAAGGCTCTGCTATCTTCCATGCCTGGTTTTCTAGGTTGCCCTGGGTATGGGTATTGGCGTCCATTTATCAGATGAGGGAAGACAGAGGATCGTGCATGGGGTGGGGGTGGGGGGTATTCATGGGGTACAACTGGTGGAGGTATGCATGACTTTTGCTCACTTTCCATTGTCAAAACCTGAATCACGTGGCCATGCTCAATGCAAAGGAGGCCGGGGAATGCAGCGAGCCGGCTGCCAGATTTGGTGATCATCCATTCATCATTGCTGCTCTGTTCCTTTTTTCTTTCTCCTGCAACTCCTCAGAAAGGTTTGACATTCCCTCCCTGTCTTGAGAGTCAGTTCTCTGCGGCAGAAAGCCCCCTTCCACCCACCTGAAGAACAAAAATAGCACCTCGGCCTGCCACGTTTTGATGGTTGCCGCAGTTAATCCAGACTCAATTTCTTGTATTTCACAAGGATGTTGCGAGAATTAATGAATTATTTTAGGTGATTATCATCCCTTTGATCATTGTCTTTGTCCTGTGCTTTTAGAGTATGTACAACGCAGGCACGGACTTACACAATACCTCAGTGAGAGGCAGAGTGGTTTTTTTATTATCCTACCCGCCACAGGAGGAAGCTGAGACACACAGAGTAAAAGACATATTCTGTCCGATGCAACAAGGTTTCTCCTGCTTTCAACACCCTTTCCATTATCATAATTTTTAAAAAGCTAGAATTTTATGGAAAGAAAAGATGAGACCAAAATGATTGCACAATGCCTTTTTTATTTGTATGCTGGCTCTGGAATTTGACTGTGGGTGGCTTTGGGTAAACTAATTAGCTACTCTGTCTCGAATTCCCTAATCTATAAAATGGGACTAATCACAATAGTTATCTCCTGGGTTTTGTGGAGTAAATAAGGTAGTGGATGTTAAGGGTTTAACATAGTATCTTGAACATAATATGTGTTTCATTAGTATTAGCTATTAATATATTTTTTTTAATTCCAGGAGAATTGGTATCTAGTTCAGGGAATCCAAAGAAGACAGTATAGGGCGTGTGACTTTATGTTCCTGGCAAAAGTGAAGTGGAGATAGAAAATGTGACAGCAGCGGGGCCCCTGGGCGGCTCAGTCAGCTAAGCCTCCAACTTCGACTCAAGTCATGATCTCGCAGATCGCGGGTTCAAGCCCCGCATCAGGCTCTGTGCCGACAGCTCAGAGTCTGGAGCCTGCTTCGGATTCTGTGCCTCCCTCTCTCTCTGCTCCTCCTCTGCTCACACTCTGTCTCTCAAAAATGAATAAACATTAAAAAAAATTAAAAAAAAAAAAGAAGAAGAAAATGTGACAGCAGCATTACTTACTTGCAGATGGGAACATGCTGCTTTTTTTAGTACGCTCCTCAGGAATCGAACCTTCCTGTGAGCCACAGCCAATCAACGCCGCCCGTCATTCGGGAGGTGGAGGAACTTTTGCAAAGGGCAGGAATTTCTAGGTCTGGCTGTGGGCACTGGCCGTGTCCACATGTCCTTAATGGGCTATGGTGGCTTCCCCTGACTGGTTGCAGCCCTGGAGAGACCAGAAGACTGTGCTCCTTAAGCTGGTGCACGTGCTCCTTCGCTGTCAGCGATAGAGTTTTCTGTTCTTGTTGTTGAAGGTAAGTTGTGCTATCCCTTCTGACCAACAAATCTGTGTAGGTATGAGAAAACGAACTTTCTTCTCCTATGGGTGACATTGCAAAAAAATTAAAAAATAAAAGGAAGAGAAGGGCATAGAATACAGGCACGGAGGACATGAAGCCGTTGTATTTATGGATAAGATGCAGATTTAACAGCCTCTTCACGGCCCCTGTATCAGTGCTTCTCTAACATTACTGTGCAAACAAATCACTAGGAGATCTTGGTAAAATACGGATCCTGACTCAGCAGCTCCACGGTGGGGCCTGAGATTCTGCATTTCTAACAAGCTCCCATCTGATTTGGAAGCTGCTCCTCTGGGACCATACTTTGAGCAGCAGAATGCCACATTGCTTTATTGCTGGGGTTTTGTTCTGCTTCCTGAACAGCACATGGAATAAAAGTAGCCCTTTCTCTCAGAATGGAGAGAAGCTGGGACCCTTTACAACAGGGGTTCACGAAGTGTGAGGCTATGTGCCTCAAGGAGGAACCTGTTAGGAAGGCAGACTGTTGGGCCCCTCCCCAGATTTCCCCATCAGATAGTCAGAGGGTGGGACCCAGCAGTCTGTTTACAAGCCCTGGGGCTGATTCTGACGTAGCTACAATTTGACAACCATTGCAAGAGAGCAGCTGACCCTGGCTTTGAAAGGTCTGGTGATTAGGTCACCAGCCCTACAGAATGGCTCTAGCCTCCTGGAGCATGTCTCCTGGTCTCTTTCCGCTCAATTTCAAACCGGATTCCTTTGGGTTAGGGTGTCCTGGAGTGAAAGGATTTGGTGTGGAGGAAGATTGTTCTTCAGAGTCTTTGCTTTTTGTGAATCCTTACGTTCTTGCTCTGCATTATGCGGGGGCCAAAGAAAAGCAAATGTGCCTCCGAAATAAAGCCTGGGGAATTATTCCAGGGTGTGTGACCTCTAAGTGGCTGTGAGTCCCAAGTCTCTGCGGAGAACTCCCTTCGGTGGTGGGATTAGGACCAGTTGTCCAGATTTGCTGGAGACTGAGAGCTTTCCCACAGCCTGGGACTGGGAGTGTTCACGCCAGGCCCCAGGGTCATCCTAATTGTGGGCTGTTGTGTGACAATTAGGGTCATCCTAATTGTGGGCTATTGCTGTTCGGCTGTGAAGTGCGAATCACCTGGAGATTTTGGTACAATGCAAGCTGGTTCAGTACTTGCTGGTTGGAACCAAAGAGTGCATTTCCGACGAGCCCCCGGGTAACATCCCACTGCTGCTGTGTGGACCACACTTGAGCTGCAAGGCAGTTTGGCAGCCTTGGGATACAGGGTGGGCCTCTATACGGATAAATCGGGGTGTCCCATAACCGCTTACGCCACCGATGGGCTCCTTGGCTCAAAGTCAAAAAGAATTTTGGGGCCGTCTACAAGGCTTTAGGATTGTGGGTTTTGCCTGCAAGTGTCCGGTATCGACAAATATCCACCTTTCTGAGCTGTGGGTCTCAAACCATCAAATCCAATGATTTGTTAAAAAAAAATTGTTCTTTTTAAGGGGCAGGTAACTGCCGTCGACCTGTGAATAGGACGTTCTCATGCCTCCTATTTTCTTAGTATGTCTTTGAGTGGTACTTAATAACTTTCCTTGCTTGGGCTGAACATCTGCAAATGACCTGGGGTGGTGTATCTGTCATCTTTGGTCTTGTCTCTGCCTCACAAGTAGTTCATTTGCCCTTCAGTTTACAGCTGTGGTCGACCACAGGATCTTTTGCTATTTGCGGTGTTTCTGCTTTTCAGCATAATGAGTTTTGCTTTATCCATATCCTCCTTTACTAATTGCAACACAGCAGCACATTCTATATCCCATCTGTTTCCATGATTGATTGTCTTTTACTTCAGTGTGTCCTAGAGAGTTATTTAGAAAAAAAAAAAAAAAAGCAGGCTTCCGTGTGACCTTTAAGATCATCATAAATTGTCTTTGTCTCTAAGTATACTGGTCTACACATGATGGCCACCCAAAGCACAGGAAATAATTTCTCTGATGTTGACTATGTGATTTCTCCTTACTCCTTATTCTGGACAGGCGTGCACTGAGCCTTTTGCCCTGTTAGGTCTTCTTCGTTTTGCTTTTATCCCCTGTAATTAGTATTCTTGTCTACACACTTCATCTTTTCGTTGATGAAGACAGAGAGGTCGTGCCTATGGCAGAGCTTAGTAATGGCTCTCAGGAAGCTGCCGGTCCTAAGAGTTTCTGGTAATGTATAAAGTTGTTTTGATGCATAGTTAATTCTCATTATTCATGGTAGTTATGGTCTATAAAAATCCCTCAAATCTCAATTTAGCGAATACTGTACAGTTGCCCCTAGGGGAAAAATAATAGGGTTGGGTTCCTGGTCTTATGGTCACAACATTTTCATCAACTAATTAAATGTGCAATCTTGTGTTACATGTGCTTCTGTTTAAAGACACCTTATTTAATATATATTGTTGATTAATTAACATTGAACTCATGGCCAACAGCACTATAACTCATGCCTGAACAAAGCCTATCTAATATGTGTATTTTCTCTGTGAGGCATTTCCCACCCTTCTTGTCCTTAGGATAGACAGCACATAGCACTAGGCTTGGGAGTCATTTTAAACAGAGAAACCGACCAAAAGCACACAAAATGTGAAAATCATGACACTAAAAAGACCACAAAAAAGAGTATTTATTTTCGGTGTGAGAGCTGAAACAAAAAAGCAGAATATTACCTGTACGACTTCAGTCGCTAACGTGTACAGGGTGGCCCAGATTTTTCATGGCTTTATCCATATTCACACATGACCATGAACGTGCCACAAGTATCGATTTGGGGGTTACAATTACAAATAAATTCTAGCAAGTAGGCAGGTTCACAAATATGTACTCTGTGACTAATGAAGATTGACTGCACGTTGTCATATAACCATACTCTTCATCGCTGGCTCTGTGTAGTCTATGAAAAGACAAGAATTCATTGACTCTCCTTTCGTGAAGGGAGGTAAAGACCTTTGCCTTCAGCCACTGAACGACTGCTGGAAGCATGTTGGTGGAGGCCTGCCTCTTACGTAAATAACGATGCATCATCCCCTTGGGAGTACCTATCATATACGAGTACCCAGAGCCCTCATTTATAAGTAAACATGGCATCAGACTTTTGTCAGGTACCATGAGCACATTTATTCCTCAACACCTCAGCTTGCATAACTTTAGCTAGAGTTCTGTTTATGTTCCTGGACATGACTTGTTAATTGAAATTGGGTAGCAATTTCTTCATCTGTACAACTATAGGGCTCAGCTAAACTTTCAGGTGAAATTTCTGTGGTTTTGTGAGAACTTAATGTCTGGCTTAGAGGGGTTAGAATGTGGGATAAGTTAAGAATAGCCCCTACGTTTTGAACCTCGGACAAGGAAAGTTTTATCGGAACACAACCATATTCATTCATGTCTAGTAGTTTCTCACCATGCTTTCGTGCTGCCATGTAGAGGTGAGTAATTGTGAGAGATACCATATGGCTTATAAAGGCCAAAATGTGGACACTTGCAGAATACATTCTCTGATCCCTGCTGTAAAGAAGTAAAAATTGTTATGCAGACTGGGAGGAACCTGGAAATTAGAAGAATGATAACTGAAAAAATTTGGCAGAGTTGACAGAGAGAATGGGATAACCTAAGTTCTAAAGAATTCAAATGTAAATGTATCTCTAAGTAAGATTCCTCTCTTTAAGGTATTTTTTTCCTATTTGTTCTTTAATTGTAACAGGGAAAAACAGTAGTGATTCAAGGTCCATCGGTCAACTTGTGCTAATGTGTGTTGTAATAAATGGACCCCAGATCTCTGTGGCTTGCTTTCTTTTTTTTTTTTTTAATATTTTTAAATGTTTATTTATTTTTGAGAGAGACAGAAAGAGACAGAGCCCAAGCAGGGAAGGGGCAGAAGACAGGGAGACACAGAATTGAAGCAGGCTCCAGGCTCTGAGCCGTCAGCACAGAACCCGATGTGGGGCTCGAACTCACGAACTGTGAGATCATGACCTGAGCGGAAGTCGGAGGCTTAACCGACTGAGGAACTCAGGCGCCCCTGTGGCTTTCAATAGCAACTCTGCTTGCCCTCCATAGGTCACCTCTGGTTCTGCTCCGTGTGGTCCTGTCTCTGTACTCAGGTGACAGAGCCTCCACCCTCTGGGCCATTGCCCACCTTGGGATAGTGGAGCAAGAGAAAGGGCAAGATATTAACGGACTCTGAAAGCTTCTGCTTAGAAATGACACTTGACCACTTTCGCTTGCATTTCATTGGGCAAAAAAGCAAGTCAGGCTGGTGGCCCTGGATAGTTCAACTGGGTGGGGGTGGGGGGGCTCTTTAATACTCTTCCAGAGAGAGGAGGCAGATGAACGTGAGCAGTAGTTCACTCTTCCTCACAGGGTCACAGGGTCAAGAGATTCTTGTCGTTGTTTAAAGGAAGTGGCTTCAGGGGCACCTGGATGGCTCGGTCGGTTAAGCGTCTGACTTCGGCTCGGGTCAGGATCTCGAGCTCACTCTAGGAGTTGGAGCCTTGCATCCGGCTCTGCTGACCGCTCCGAGCCTGGAGCCTGCTTCAGATCCTGTGTCTCCCTCTCTCTGCCCCTCCCCCACTCGCACTCTGTGTCTCTCGCACTCTCTCTCTCAAAAATAAACATTAAAAACAATTTTTTTTTTTTTTTTTAAAAGAGAGTGGCTTCACTTTTTGGAGGTGGAGGGAAGAAACCTCCGCAGAGAGCAGGAGGTGTTGGGTGAATCATAAATATCTCCTGCTGTTACTCATTGTAGGGGCAGATTTTTAGCTGGGTTATGTGAGGTTCTGGATCCGCGGGTTGGACCCGGGAGTCCGTACCAGCTACAGTTACATAGGAATCACCTGGGGAGACAGTGCAGCTTCTCATCAGGAAATGAGGAATGAGGCTTGAAATCCTGCATTTCTAACAAGTTCCTAGGGGATGCTGATGCTGTCAGTGTGTGGACCGTAGTTTGTTCCAACAGTGATTTTCATCACCGGATATCCTAAAACCAAAAAGGGAAGTAGGTGTTCATTAGCAAACCATAAGGCCGCCATTCTGAAATGTTGAATGTTTGTGGTCCGTGTTCAGAGCCTTTCCCAGGCAGAGAAGAGCCAGGTGTTGAGAGACCAGGACGACCTTTGGAACGATGATGAACCGGTCACATGCAGTCATGACTGGTGGTAGGGGAGTGAGCAGACCAAGAGGTGTGGCCAGAGAAGACTGAGTGACAAATTTTGAGCGAGAGCAGATCCATCCAGTGACTTTGGCCAACAGCCTCTTTGTAATGGAATGCAAGCCAGAGGAAACATCAATATACGTTAGTCACAGATGGGACTTCAGAAACTAGCAATAAATATTTTTTTGAGCACTCAGACACAAACAGTAGTTTTGTCAGAATTCCTGCCTTTAGATGGTGGCAAAGGATTCAGTGCAGTTAATAAAAACCATTCAGCAATTGCATTGCTATGCAGGATGTTTCATTTGAATTTCGATTCTCATAAATATCTTGCTAGTTAAATCTGAAGGGCAGGACTGTAACTAACTATAAGATTTGATGTTCGAAGAGAAAATGTTGGGGTGAAATTGTTCTCTAGAACTTCGGTATTGTTCCTTCAAAGAAACATCTGTAGTTATTAGGAAGAATTGAAGTTTTTTCTTTGTTATTTCCTCTTTTTAATGACTTTGAGAGAAGTATTTTGGCCGTGATTCGCAAGATAAATCTTTCAAATACGTCTTGACTTTTGCACGAATCACTCTTATATTTAGGTTTTGTGTCCCACAGTCTGGCATTGAATTCAGACTACCACCTACTTGCTAGGATTCTATGGGCAAATGTTTACACTCTCTGAGCCTGATTTCTTTATTTGTAAATTATGGATGATATCTTTTTGTGTTAATCATGGACTAACAATAATCTATTTAAGGGACATTACACAGAGTAGGTACTCAAGGAATGCTAGGTGTATTTTTAGAATTGTGCTACAAATTCAAAATCACTCTTATTTCAGCATTAGAGTGAACATGTATTTGGCTTTAGAAAAAAAAATAGGCAATGGCAAATATTGGACAGGATATGGAGAAACTGAACCCCTCATACATTGCCGCTGGGATTTTAATATAGTATAGACACTTTGGAAAACAGTCTGGCATTTAAAAAAATGTTAAACATAGATTTACCATATGACCCAGAAATTCTACTTCTAGGAGTCTACCCAAGTGGAATGAAAATATGTTTACGAAAGGCTTGTGTGCCAATGTTCGTGGCAGCGTTATTCTTAATAGACCAAGCAAAACAACTGTCCATCAACTGGTGAACGGAGAGACAAATTGTAATCTATCTATACAATGAACACTGTTTGGCAATAAAAAGGAATGAAGAACCGCGATATGCTACAGCATGGATGAAGCTCAAATAATATGCTAAATGAAAGAAGCTAGACACAAAAGATCACAGACTGTATGATTCCATTTATATAGCATCCCCATAAAAGGCAAATGTGGAGAGACAGCAAGTAGATTAGGAGTTGACTGTCACTGGCGGTGGATGCCAGTGGGTAACTGCAAATGGGCTCCAGGCTTCTCTTTGGAAATGGTCTAAAATGAGTGACGCTAAGTGCAGAGCTCTGTAAATTTACCAAAAATCATTGCATCGAACACTGAAACTGGTGAACTCCATAGCATGCAAACTATCATCCAGAAATGCTGTTTTTTAAGTAAAGAATGTGTTCATTTTTTTTTTTTTTAAGATTTTGATTGTTTCTGTGTAGATTCTCATTGTTGCAAGATGAAGACAGTTAGGGAAGTGCTTTTTCGCTTTCCGAAACGAGTTGGATTCTGGAGCTCTTGTGACTGCTTCAGCCTCCTCAACTCAGTAAGGAAGCCTCTGGTTTTTCAGGACAGCAAGCTTAACCCTGAAACTAATAGCCTGCAGGCAGCAGCTGAGGATAGTAACATCTGAAAACAATAGAAAGTCCAGTCAGTAAATGCAAATCAATAACACTGGCTGATGATTCCACGTAAGTAAAAAGAGATTTTCAAGATGGAGTATCTTGACTCTGGCCATTAAACTTCTCATTCACCAGTTCTTCATTAAATGCCTGTCTTAACCAGGGCAATTGAATCTAAGGTATCAGACATTTTTGAATTATGGAGATCACCTACTTCGTTTTTGGCCTTGGGCGCATGATAAAAAGAACTGAATTGAATATTCCCCCCCCCCCCCCCGAAAATGATGTAAGGGGAAGTAATGGACAGTACCTGAAAGATACCACCTTGGAACAACTGCCATGGATGTGGTTACGGAAGCACAAATACATCTAAGAAGACACACTAAGTCCCGTTGTGTTACAATGCTAGGGACGTCACTCAAGCATCAGATATAAGAGCTAGGTGTGTGTTTATGCGTGTGTGTGTGTGTGTGTGTGTGTGTGTGAATTATCTGACCTTATTTTTTGAAAATGGGCATTGCTTGACAGGTCGTTGTAGGACCACGGGTAGTTGTAGGACCATGTGTAGTTGTTAGTTATAGGACCACATCGTTCCATTATAAATACATAGAAAGTGCAGAGACTTTCACGTTGACAATCTGTTGCTTTTGCAGGGATCTCACTGTGGGCATGCAGTCTTAGCATTCCCCGGGGCATACAGACTAACATATGAACTTTATCAGACTTGCTTGCTTGGTGGTAAATGAGCTGAGGAGTCCATAGGAATAGAAGGGGTCCCCAAGTTGCCGCCCAAACGGCAACAAACAAAAACACTTCTTATTTCTCAGTGTGCGGTACAAAGATCACTGGTATGAGAATCACCTCATGGGGGCAAGAAGTGTGGGTATCTTGTTCAAACGTTAGAAACGTGAGCGACTGTACTCTGCCATGCTCTGTTCCTGGGGAAGGAGCAGTGAGTAAAAGAAACCAAGGTCCAGGGAATGTTTGTTCTGCTAAATTGTTCTCCACGTGTAGGCCCTGAACCGGTAACATCTCCTTTACTTGGGCACTTAGAAATGAAGTTTCTGGCCTCATGCTCAACCTGCCTAACCAATTAGAAACCATAAGGGTGCAGCTTGACAGTACAAATGCTAAGAAGCCCTCTGGGTGTTGGTACCTGGTGTTTGAGAAGCACTCTTCAAGGGCAGGGTTTCTCAACTTCAGTACTATTGACATTTTGTGCTGGATAATTCTTTGTTGTAGGGCTGTCCTGAGCAGTGTAGGATTTGTAGCACACAAGAGGCCAAGTAGCTCTCCACCCTAGTTTTGACGGTTAAAAATGTCTCCAGATAGTGTGAACTGGCCCTTGAGGGCCACAGTCATCCCAGGCAAGAAGCAATGCCTAGGGCCAGGCTGTTCAAAATGGCCTGCTGACTAGCATTGTTACCATCACCTCGATCAAGTCTCTGGGGGTGAAGTGAGGAATCCATGCTCTAAAAAGTCCTTCTGGTGGTTCTGATGCTGCTGAAGATTGAGAACCAGCATCCTCAGGGAAGAGATAAGTACACATGTAAATCAGAGTGATTCGTGTGCTATACGTAAGATCTGTAAGATGGAGTGTCTTGACTTTACCCAGTGAACATCTCCTTTCAGAAGGATAGGGAAGATCGGGAAGGAGGACAGGGTGTTCCCGGGGAGAGGAGGGTTGTAATTTTAAACAATATGGTCACAGAAGGTCTCACTGGGAAGGTGATAATCAAAGAGGGAAAGGAAGTGAGGAGGGAGTGAAGAGAGAATGGGGAAGAATGCTCCAGGCATAAAGAAGTCGAAGATCAAAGGTCCTGGGGCAGGTGTGTATGTAGTAGGTTCAGAGGCTAGTAGGTAGCCCAGCGTGACTAACTGGAGGAGTGTATGAGGAAAGTGGTTAGAAAATAAGTAAGAGAAATAATGAATGAATGAATGAATGAATGAACGAATTTACCTGTTTGTGGCTTTGACTTCTGTGTATATAAACCGTGGCTTTGAGTATATTCTGTGGTCTTTTTGGACCTCAGCTTTCTCTTCTATAAAGTAGAATTAATAGTTGTCCCCTAAGGTCTGCGGTGAACAATAAAATGCTCAAATGATGGCAGGCTTTGTGAGGGGATCATATACATTTATATTTCTGAATGTCCAGTGCATAGCAGATTACATTGCTTATAGCATGTGATCAATAACTTTTATAGGCATTATAAAAGAAAAACCTGGAAAAATTTAGACCTACCATATCAGAATCTCAGAGACTGGTAATCTACACTTCTAGTAAGTCCCACCAAATGAGCCTTGACTATGCTATTTTGAGACTCTTTATTCTGCTCATATACAGTACTTGTATCCTGGTCCCCATTAATTATTTGAAATGCCATGGCAGTGGAATTTGCCAGGTGTGAATATTAACACATAAGTTTCCAAGGCTTTGCTAAGAAAAGACCAAATTTTAAATTTTTTTTTCAACGTTTTTTAATTTATTTTTGGGACAGAGAGAGACAGAGCATGAACGGGGGAGGGGCAGAGAGAGAGGGAGACACAGAATCGGAAACAGGCTCCAGGCTCCGAGCCATCAGCCCAGAGCCCGACGCGGGGCTCGAACTCACGGACCGCGAGATCGTGACCTAGCTGAAGTCGGACGCTTAACCAACTGTGCCACCCAGGCGCCCCGAAAAGACCAAATTTTAGACCAACATGGCAGGCTCAGGGGATTACACTGAGAGTGTTTTAACTCTCAATGGTGAAGCTTCCTGGGGTGAACATGCAGATTACTCCAGGGGAACTGATCCCTTTTTGGTTTGCTCTAACAATATTAAGAAATACAAATACTTCCTGATTCACTGCGCAATGAAAATAACTGTGAGGTGAATACGGTATTATGTCCACCATGATGTCCCTGCGGTTGGTAAAGTTATATAAGCAAAAGATTGGTTGTAACCTGCTAGCTTAAATTTTTGTTTGTTTGCTTTGTACTCACCTTTCCCTGATGGGTGGCCTGTGTCATTATGCTTTGGAACTTAATATGATAGCCTTGAACTTCTGTAACATCTTTCCTCTTAAACGCTCAGTGTTTGGGGCCATTTTCAGTTTTTAAAAATAAGCTATTCTTCAATATGTTACTCTCTGGTTATTTTGCTCAACCTTATTTGCCTTAGGGAACCTCAGAGATTAAATCTTACCAAATCTTGAAGCTGCGGTGATTTGAACTGCTAGGTTTTTCTGCCTTAATTTCCCCTCTGTGAGTTCAAGAGGTCAGACATAGTCTGAGGCAACACTTAAGGAGTCTGTGTCTTGAAAAAGCAATTGGATTAGTTGGGTTGAATCTCTTTCTTTTTTTTCCACATTGAAATGATGGGGTGGGAGAGTGTCAAGATGAGGTTTAAATTGATTTATTTGGTAGATGAAATGCACCAAAGCTGAAGGGAAAATGCCTTCTCATTAGTTAGTTACTAAGCTGCACCTGTGAGTTCATGATGACGCCAGGAGTGGACCTGAAAGCTTTTCTTCATTTAATTCTCACATACATAAATATTACAAATTGATTACAATAGTGTGTAAGATGTATGCCCAAGCAATTTAAGGGAGTTAAACAAAAATCAAGGATGTTGCAGTTTGTCTTCTACTAGACTACATCATTACTTTTAACAACTTCTCATCGCAGGCACATGCACTATTTAATTTATTACGCCTCACGTTTCACCGACTGGGGAGCTGAGGATTCAGGATATTGTGGTCTGCTCCAAAGCTTTCATGGACTTTTACCTTCCAGGATTAGGTGTAACACAGTCCCCAAACTTTTGCTCTGCTATGTGTCCACCAAGAACCGTTTTCAATTAAAGTGGCTCCTAAGATTGTCGGAAAAACTAACGGGCAACCCGTTAAAACTAGAATTTCGGATAAACAACAAGTACATTTTTAGCACACATATTTTCCATGCACTAGCTGGGATATACTTCTCTTTGGGACATACTTACGCTAAAAATATATTTGTTGTTTATCTGAAACTCTAATTTAACTGGCAGGCCGTGCCGTTTTATTTGTTAAATCTGGAAACCCTACTTGCTTCTCTTTGGATTGAGCCTGTTGGACTTCAGGAATATCCAGTAGTGACTGTTAGGCCTCAGTCCAAAGGAATCTTGGAGAAAAGTTATTTGGCCTCTCTACCAGAGAGCAATTAAGAGCAATTGATATTCTCTGAATAAAAGACAATTTAGAACCTAACACTTCATTTTTTGAGGAAAAGCTATGGTCCAAAGCCATTGTCCTGTTTCCCTAAGATGGGTGAGGCAATCATTTAGAGGGATTTCTCTGTCGGCCCTGGGACTCATTTTATCATGTGCGAAATGAACAAACCAAGCAAATCACAACACGTCTCTTTTTTCTTTTAAATCTTCTTGGGTCTGGGTTACGGTTGAACTTTTTATAGAATCTGCTTTCCGTTTGCTCTGGGGTCAGAGATCCATCCTACGGGTAGCTGCACTATTAGAACATTCACCTGTGTGAATGCTTTTGCATCCTGAAGTACCTTAGTTACACCTGAGCCCAGTTAATATAAAGCTTAGCACGCAAAGGCTTCTGCTTCATCACTTGCTTTCCTTCCTCCTGGCTGTTGGGGCTTCTGGAGACCGTCTGGCTTGTTTGGAGATTTAGCTAAGGGGCTCGGTGGTTTCTCCTCATTGTGACAAGGATAAACTTGTCACATCATGGAAAAGGAGGTATCGTGAAGAAGCAGGGAAAGACTTGGAATAATGTCATCTTTCTTTTTTTGCCTTGTGTTGTTGAAGACCACTAACTTGAGGTATTTGTTGTTGCAGAATCGTGAATATGACTGGGAAGTGACAGTCGCCCATCTTTCGCACCTAGAGAACTGTCCTCGGGATCTACAGAGGAGAGGTTGGTTCAGGTCGCCTTTTAAACTTCTTAATATTCTTCTTAGAATTTACCTTTGGTAACTCCCTTGGTAACCAGTCTTATCTGGCTTTTGGAGTATTTATTCCCATTAATCACTTTGATCCATCGTAACAATTTCTTGCCAGGCAAAGCTCAGAGGAAAGTATGGGGGTGGTTGTGCCGTCTTATGTTAAAATATCTCCTGAAGCAACGTGGTTTGGGGGGCTACCCAGCTTTGAGTCTGTTGAAAAAGGTGGGGAATTGAGTTGTTGCTGGTACAGTGAGGAAGGGATACATTTTGTGTTCAGAGCTATGTGAGAAAATCTGAACTAAATTTTTCTTACAAGTCCCACGTAGTGATAATAAACAGTTTAACATTAGAAGGACCGCGGGCTTCATATTATTGGACTCACCTGGAAGTGAAACAGGAAATCGATTTCTCACTCTGGAGGATTTTGGTTTCCAACCATGATACTCGGGTGGTCCTAAATGGGATTTAGAATTGTAAATTTTCCTGGTTTTAGCATATCCTACAAAATCCTAAACTCCACTGATATCCGCGTGTTTTTCTCAATTAGTACATTTTTTCCAGGGTGAGATATGCAAAGATAATAAAATCTGAAATAAGGGCTTTCTATGTTTGGTGTTGGGAATGGGAGGGCTTGAAAGTTTAGATCAGATGTTGGCAAACTTCTTCTGTAAAAGGACCAGATAGTAAATATTCTAGGCTTTGTGGGCCTTATGGTTTCTTGCACTCAATTCTGCCATTGTAGAAGGAAAGCAGTTTTAGACAAGCTGTAAATGAATTAAGGACGCTGAGATCTAATGTTGACGGTCACACGTGTCCTGAATTTTTTTTTTGTTTCATGGTTTTTATTATTATCATTTTTAGCATTCATTCATTTTTTGAGAGACTGAGCATGAGCAGAGGAGGGGCAGAAAGAATGGGTGACAGGATTTGAAGCAGGCTCCAGGCTCTGAGCTTTCAGGACAGAGCCCAATGTGGGGCTCAAACTCAGGAACTAAGAGATGATGACCTGAGCTGAATTTGGACGCTTAACTGACTGAGCCACTCAGGTGCCCCTAATGTTTTTTGTTTTTGGCTAGATTTGGCCTTAGGTTGTAGTTTGCCTGCCCCTGCTTTAGATTGCTACAACAAGGCCAGTCTCCTGTGAATCTCTGCTTAGTTTGTACTCATTAACATTGCAGAAACCTTAGGCTATGCTTGTGTTCAAGTAATGGTTTCCCAAAGAGAACTGGGCCCATGGCAGGGCCAGTTGTCCATCATAGAGTCGGACAACATATCTTCACCTATGCCTTGTGCTAGAAGGAAGGAACATCCAATATTCCAGACCCCAGGAGCATCTTGGCTGCTTTTTGGTCCCAGCCTGTGGCCTGTCGTCTTTCACCCACATTTAGCTTTGTTTTAGCTCTTAGATGAGTTAGCGGAATGTTACGGAGTTGTCAGCTTGGTAGCTACTTTTCAACATAGAAGGTCGTAAGTCAGAAGGTTTCTTTATATATTGTTTCTCTGTGATGAAAGGGTTTGATTCCAAACACTTGGCAAGGATTGTTTAAACCTAGATATGCTTCAACATAGGCAATCTCAAGTGTAAGAAACTAAAAAACCCATGGACCTCCCATCTTTTATGCTCTGCATCTAACTAAATGGACAAATCAACTGGGGCATGAGAAATGAACAATAAGAATTCTTGACTAAAGAAGTAATTGCAAGCAGTTCTTAAATGTTCTCTTAAGACCACTGCAAGCTTTCTCTACTCCTTGGATATTGAAAATAAGACTATATGTAAAAATTGAAAGCATCCCTTCCTTGTGTGAATTAGCAATGTGCTGTGTGACCTTAGATAAGTTACTTCACTTCTCTGTACCTGAGTTAAGTAAAATGAGGAACCTGAGCTGGGTGATTTCAAAGGACTCCCTGTGTACACTTAGATAAGATAGTAGAGTATAGGGTGTAAGCTTTTAATCACCAGGAAGCAGAGAATTATTTTCTTAGCATGGTGATGGGGACTTGAGTTTCTCCACAAATAGTATATTCAAGTCCTAACCCCCCAGTACCTCAAAATGTGACTGTATTTGGAGACTGGACTTCTAAAGAGGTGATAAAGGTTAAGTGGGGTTCCATGGGTGGGCTCTAATCCAGGTGACAGTATTTGGAGAAAGGTCTTCAAAGAAGTGATTAACTGAGACCAAGAGGTGGGGCCCTAATCCAGTAAAGTTGGTCTTGTATTAGAAGAGATCCTAGAGGGCACCTGGGTGGATCAATGGGTGAACGTGCGTGTCTGACTCTTGATTTCGGCTCAGGTCATGATCTCCCCTTTCCTGAGATTGAGCAGCACGTTGGGCTCTGTGCTGACCGAGTGGACCCTACTACCTGGGATTCTCTGTTCCTTCCCTGCTCACACATGCGTGCTCTACTTCTCAATATAAATTAATAAGCTTAAAAAAAGTACTAGGGGTATTCTAGGACAGAGTAAAGGCCCTGTGAGGACACAGTGAGAAGAAAGGAACTTACTTTAATGTTTGTTTTTGAGACAGAGTGCCAGCTGGGGAGGGGCAGAGACGGGAAGACACAGAACCTGAAGCAGGGTCCAGGCTCTGAGCTGTCAGCACAGAGCCCGACATGGGGCTCAAACCCATGAACCGTGAGATCATGACCTGAGCCCAAGTCAGACGCTTAACCGACTGGACCCCTCTGGCGTCCCTAGAAGAAAGGAATTTCTAAACCCAAGAGAGCGGCCTCAGGGCGAAACCAGAGCTCTTAATGCCTTGATGTTCCAGCCTCTAGAACTTTCAGAACTGTATCTCTTGAGGTGGCCCAGTCCGTGGTATTCGGTCAGGACGGCCTTAGAAAACTGCTACCCATGGTGTCACAAAGGTTGTGTGTGTGGCAGCATCCGCATGGAGCAGACAACAGCGTGAACTGGTTCCCTCCCTGTTCCTTGTTCCACCTAACTCCTGGTCGGGAGTAGGATTTGAAAGCAGAAGTGATTGGACTGTGTTGACCTGATGGGTGGTATTTGGAGAGAATGCTCCGTGTTCTGGCCATCAGTGAAACATGAAATGTTAGTCTGTTGTGAGTGTATTTTTCATCTGTCTTAGAATTCAGGCTGAAACTTACTTCTGTTTTGTTTTTGTTTTTGCTAAATACTCCTTTCGTACCATTACTGATCTGGAGAAGCAGTTCCCGAGTGTTAGTCTGTCTCTTCCATACTTTTCAGTCATAGAGGACCTCAAGGTTCTTTTACATAAGGGTTTTGGCCACAGATGTTTACCATATTAGAAACTAAAAAGAAAGAAATGTGCTGCTTCATCTAAAATAAGCCTATGATGCTAACATAAATAACGTTTATTATGAAAAAGAATTTTCCCAAAGGAAAAGCAGAAGCGTAACCTTTCCTCCAGTGTTCTAAGTTTCCTTAGCGTCTGGCTTAGTAGAAGGTAGCTGGATTTCGCATATCTGCTTCTGCTTTCAAGCTGTTGGGATGTCAGCTATTACAATGGGTTCCGGAGAACTGCAACACAGACGAGAGAGTGAAAAAGGCAGGTGACACCCTAGGATTGGGAGGAAGGTCCTTGTGATTTCATGGATGTCTAGCACTGCCCCATCAGGACTTGATTAGATGAATCTGAGAACCTCTGGTAAGGCAGTATACAGAGGGAAAGGTGACTTAGGGTTTCTGTACTAAAACTTGATCACCTGCCCTGTTGACCAGGCATAGACTTCTCACTGTGGTTGCCTTTGTAAGATTGTGACCTAAGGGGCACATGGGCGGCTCAGTTGGTTAAGCGACTGACTTGTCTCAGGTCAGGATCTTGCCATCTGTGAGTTGGAGCCCCACAACAGGCTCTGTGCCGAGAGCCTGGAACCTGCTTCAGGTTCTGTGTCCCCTGTCTGCCCCCCTCCGGCTTGTGCTCTGTCTTTCAAACAATAAATAAACATAAAAAAATAAAGTGTGACCTAAAAATGGTTGTCAGCTGAACACCTTTAAAAATGTAAGTGGACATCTCAAAATCAACACTATTACCTGTGCAGGACACAGACTGCTCAACTTAAAAGTGTGGCTGCAAATAAGAAATGAAGGCAGGGAGGAACTGTTAGTTGTGACCCACTTTGCCTATAAGGTGTGGTGGGGGCTATTTTTGTTTTCTGAAGTCTGGCCATAGATTTGTATTCATAGGATCTGTCTCCACCAGTCATGTGTTTGAGAGCTACTGAAGACTGTAGTGATTAAAAAAAAAATAATAAAATGCAAAGAATGAAAGCTGTTTGGCTTTCCATCTTCCAAATGAGGAAATGTCCAAACAGGTTAGATGCAGGGGTACCCAGCTAGGAAAGGTAATACAGCCAAGCCTCCATTTGTGAGACACCCCCTCCCCGCCCAACCACGGTTGCATAGGAGCGGCTCCCACACCAAGCTTGACAAGGATTCCCCCCAAGATTTTGGTCCTTTAACTCCATCGATGAACCAACTGAGCTAACCAGCCACAGATGTTTTGTTGATAACCAGAGGAATTCATGTGAGGTTGGTGATGACATTTCCCTGTCTATAAAATGCTGATAGTTAAACAGGGATACTGTGCACAGCACTTGGAATCTCTGTCTTGAGAGGCAGTTCTTAAGTGTAATGGTTTAATGGTCATTTAGCATGATGGGCCTTCGGAGTGTAATATCATTTGCCTGCCAGTTAAAATGAACGCTTCTCCGTGGGAAGTCAAAGATCATGTCAGCATAACTTGGGTTAGGTGAAGGAGCCCATCAAGAAGTGAAGGCTAAAATAGAGAAGAGGGAATAAAATCGCTTGTATGCCTAGTCTGTTCATAAATCCAGTGTAATTAAAGAAGACCACGAATTCCTTCTAAATGGAGGCGGGGGGGTGGGCGGGGAGACGTACTCTGAATTTGTGAAAAGTTTGACTTCCTCTTAAAGAAAGGATACTTGATTACTTTGTCTGTTCTCAGGTCCTCAACCTAACCCTTTCTCATCTAATTTGTTGATAAGGTGGAGGTTAGTAAAAACACAAACGAAACAACAAAAAAGCTGGACTTGGTGCCCCCACTGAAGTTTGTGTCTCTCTTCTTGCTGTTGATGTGTAGGGAAGGAGGTGCACTTCCTGGTGCATAAGGCCAGTCCTATATCCTTAGGCTCTTCATGTGACCCCTTCCCGATTCTTCAGGGACCTCTTCAAGTTACCCCTCTTTGTCCTATTCTCTTGAATCTGTCTCTGCTCGTGGATTTTGTTTTTTTCCTTCCCTCAGATGAAAACATTCCCTCATTGTTTGGGGGATGGGGGGCGGCTGGGTGGCTCAGTCAGTTAAGTGTCCAAGTCTTTTTTTTTTTTATTTAAAAAAAATTTTTTTTTCAACGTTTTTTATTTATTTTTGGGACAGAGAGAGACAGAGCATGAACGGGGGAGGGGCAGAGAGAGAGGGAGACACAGAATTGGAAACAGGCTCCAGGCTCTGAGCCATCAGCCCAGAGCCCGACACGGGGCTCGAACTCACGGACCGCGAGATCGTGACCTGGCTGAAGTCGGACGCTTAACCGACTGCGCCACCCAGGCGCCCCTTAAGTGTCCAAGTCTTGATTTTGGCTCAGGCCACAATCTCCTGGTTTGCAGGATTGAGCCCTGAATCAGGCTCCCTGCTGTCAGTACAGAGCCTGCTTCAAATCCTTGGTCTCTCTTTCTCTCTGCTCCTTCCCTGGCTCAGGCTTGCTTGTGCATGCTTTCTCTCTCTCAAAAATAATAAACCTTGAAAGAAGAGCTTCAAAAAAAAATTACCTTGCTGTTGTACTGATTTCACCCTCTCCGCATAACTTTGAGGTATGCACATGGTCACTGGTGATGCCCTGACAGCTCCTGTGCTAGCTCCTGCTCTACGCTTGTGGCCCCACAGGGGCTGGAACTGGTCACGTCCACATTCTGGGCTGTGTGGTCAGGTTCACCATGTTTCTTGGTGTTTGTTCTTCCTTAACTGGTCAGTATTGGTTTTCCACCCCACTTGCTCGTGCTCCGTGTACACGACGGGCAATGTCACCTGTGCCCACCTTTTCATAAGCATTTTACCCTGCCTTTAAATCTATACCTACAGCCCTGCTAATTTTTTACAGCTCCAGTCAGATACTCAACTGAAAATTGTCCAGGTCTATCTCAAACTCTCCATCTCACAGCCAGCCTTAGTTTACCTTTCAACCTTGTCCTTCTTTATTGCCGGTCACTACTGCTGTCATCAGCCTCCTAGGGCAGGGGTCCGTGAACCAATAGCCAGTTGCCCACATCCAGCCCGGATGTAGTTCTGGAAACGGGTATGGAGGTGTTCCAGGAAATCATTTTCTAACGTTTTCAAGGGAACCTAGTGACTTGCAAAACCAAAGATTATATCTGACCCTTTACAAAAGGAGTTTGCCAACTCCTATCCCAAAATGGCCAAGTCATTTGAAGAGCTTGAGAAGACCCATTGGTGGGTACTATCTCAAGGGTCAGAGACTGGAGAATTGGCATTTCCAGCACGTTCCCAGGTGAAATGCTGGTCCAGGAGCCACCCTTTAAACAAACGGAGAACGTTGTTCTCAGTTACATTGTCATTCACTTCGATCTCCCAAATGAGCTTAAATTTCTCAAGCCTATTCACTGAAATAAGTTTTCAGAAATCTATCTATAGCATGACGAGACTTCCTTTTACAGGGAGGTTTCATCCACTGGAACAAGTTATGGACCCCAAGGAAAGGAAAAAGATAGAAACCGCAGTAATTAACAGCATGAGCTATCGTTTTTTTGTATCAAGCACTTGGCAGTGTTAACTCCCTGTTCACACTGACCCGGTGTGGTAGGAGCTTGTATTATTTCCATTTTCCAGATGAGCAGACGGAGTGAGATTCAATGACCAGGTCATGGAAGAGGAAGGGATAGTAACATCAGTCCGAATCCAAGCATTTGGCTGTAGAGCCAGATTCAGAGTTCCAGTGAATCTCTTTATAGCCCGTCCCTCAACCCCTGCCCTGATCTTATTTTTGTTACAGTATTACTTTAATAGGTACAGTCATAAACCTAGATCTACTTTACTGTGCTAATAGTTCCTACACGAGTATAAAACCAAACCGAAGTGAACACAAAGACACAATTCGAACAAAATCTAAGTTAACACTAAATTGATATTCCACATGATGCCGAATATTTTCCTGGCTATTAATTGTCTTTCGCCACATGAATTAGTATGTTTGCTACAGCGAGGCTCTTGTGAGTTCAACCTGACTGCAGCCTGAGGCATGTGCTGTTATTACATTTCTTTTTCAAACTCCTGTGAAACCATTTTTATGCAATAATAGAATGATAATTTGCCTGAATATGTCATACAAATAGTACGTTGACCTCATTTCCCCTCATTAAACTTTCTAGATACTAAGATTTGCCACCCACGCTGCCATCCGGAAAGCAATGGCTCTGAATCCCACGGGAATTCTGGGCTCTCAGGTAGTGAGCCCTTGGCGCTCTTTTGAGGAACCCTGAAGTGGAGCTCCCAGGCGGACAAAGTTCTTCACACTAGATCCTAGCACATCCCTCCTGATTGCCTCTTAACTTTTTATCCCTTCTATTTCATCACTGCTAAACTGTATGTAAGTGTAGGCATTCAGTGAGTTGCCTCATTCCTTCAGGCCTCGGTACGAACCGATCCTCTGAAGGACTCTTCCAGTCCTCAAGCCCACCTCTCAAATCCACCGTACTCCCAAACCCTGTTCACCTTTAAAATTCTGCTTGAGCGTAGACCTCTCCTCAACCATCGCAGTGACCCGTATGCGGTGACACAACCTAATGACCTGATAATGTCCGGTGAGGCCCTTGTGAGCCGTCTCCTGCCATATACCGTGCGGTTCAAGGTCCGCTCCACAGTGTCACAGCAAGGTTTAAGAAATCGGCTTGGTGGGAAAAAGGAACCCTTAAGAAGCCGGAATCAGCAAGAGAGGAGGTTATGAGGGCCTCCCCTGCTTTCCCTCAGCCATCAAGCTGGGCTGCCGGGTCACAGTACCTGCCGGCCTCACACTGTGGGTTTAGGTTTCAAATGTAAAGTATCCTTCCCTTTTTGCTCTTCCTTTTCTAGAGGAAGCTTCAGGGAGCATCTTGCTCACTGGGGGAATAATCGGACATGTTTGGCAGCAGGCTGACTGGACCTCTGAGTAGCAGCTATTCAGATTTGTCCAGAAAAGCCCGCTGTCCGGCACCTGGATACCTTAAAACCCGTGGGAAGCTGCCTATCCCTCCCGCGGGAGGAAGGGAGCATGATGAGGTTGGGCCATTGGTCCCAATGGAAGCCAACTTGGGGTGCAGTCCCTTTAATGGCCAAAGGGGGGAACTGGCTCGATGTGCAGGCAACTCAGAATTAGACCTCCGTGTCCTTTTCAGATAGGTTTGCTCGCTCCTCTGCCCTCTGAGCGTCCAGGTCCTGTCGAGTCTTCAGTGGCCCATTAAGCTGAAAAGGCAACTTTGGATGTTCTTCTAAGAAAAAATGTACAGAAGTAACAAAAGAATGTGTAGCAGTCTGGGATTTTTCAGTTGACTACCATTGAAATCAAAGTGAGCACCAGGCAGATTTCCAAGTCCTGTGTCAAATAATGATGCCCTATTGAGGGTGAGTAGTCATGGTGAGATTACAGGTGCCCGTAGAAGGGATCAGAGATTGACGACTCGTCTCTACCGAGGAGAGTGCAATTCCAACGTCTCTGGATGGGTTAGGGAGAAAACAGGGCTTGATAGGTGTTTTGTAAGAACTATCAAATTAAAATCATTTTGCTGGGCCATGTTAGCCCTGAAAATTCAGTCTTTTCGATGCTGATTCAATAACAGTAGAAAATGCATGTGTTATGCATGGGTGTTAGTCTCTTTTAAAATATCGTCTGATAATGTTGGGATGTTGAAAATTGAGGGTTTTGAAATGAAAATAATTCATTGAATAGACAAGAATAGGAGACGCTTCAGAAACTCATCTATAACAAACGATAGCATAGTGTTTGATCCACTTAAAAAAAAATTTTTTTTAATGTTTATTTTTGAAAGAGAGCACGAGCTGGGGAGGGGCAGAGAAAGGGAGACACAGAATCAGAAGCAGGGCCCAGGCTCTGAGCTGTCAGCACAGAGCCTGATGCGGGGCATGAACTCACGAACTGTGAGATGATGACCTGAGCTGAAGTTGGACACTTAACTGACAGAGCCATCCAGGCCCCCCCCCTTATTTAATCCACTTTTAAGGCTTATAAGCCTTTAAAAAAGTAAGTCACTGTCAAAATGTTTCGTATGTTACCACCACTTGTGGCTACTTTCCATTTGTATTTCTGTGACGCAAGAAATGAACATTCAATATCTCCCTTTTGTCCAAAAATCAGAGTAATTCTTTGTATTTTAAAGCTTGTTTGAGAGAGTGCTAGCACATGTGCATGAACATGCAAGCAGGGGAGGATCAGACAGAGAGAGAGAGGAGATAGAATCACAAGCAGCCTCTGTTCTCTTAGCACGGAGCCCGATGTGGGGCTCCAACTCATGAGCCGAGAGATCATGCCCTGAGCCAAAATCCAGAGTTAGATGCTTAACCAACTGAGCCACCCAGGCACCCCTCTGAATAATTCTTAATATGGTAGAGTCCTTTATTCCTTTATTCACTTGAGGTGTTGTTTTAAATGGTTTATTGTGAATGTATACTTAAAATCACAAATTGTAATTAATTGCATATGAGTTTTTTCATGATACTTACAAATCTGATGGACTGTATCATTTGTGTGCATTTTTATATGCTGGAAAAATCTTAGAGGAGGCACAGAATGCATATATGGAGTTCAGAATATATGTGAAACCAATGTAAACCAACTACAGGGCTTTATGATCCTTATAACATCTAGTTTAATGCTTACTTTCTTTTAATTAGGTAACGATAACCCACTCAACATCAAAATTTTGACAAAGGGAAAACTATAAATATGAATCACTCAAAAAAGATTCCAGCTTTCTAGAATGTACACCTACGTGTTAATGCCCTCCCTCTAAATTACAATTGTGTAAGCGTATCAGTCAACAGTTCTCTAAACCTGTTGCCTATCCTTAAATATCAGAAATTATTTTTTTCATATCAAGATAATCATCTATTAAATGGATGTATATTAGCATATACTATTCTTTTTTGTAGACCTCAAAATACTTCTAATTTTTTTTATCTTCTATGAAAAAAACATAGTATGTGTTGATCGTGATTATTCCTCTAGAATGACCTTTCACAAATGGAACCAGGGGATCACTAAGTCAAAGAGGAGCTTCATTCGTTTGGCCACGTAGTTTTCAGAGAAGGTGGATGAATTTACGTTGCTTTTAGTGTATTAAATTATTCATTTTACTACTTTGCCAGTATAAAATTTTATAGTTTTTGAAAATGCCATTTGGTAAGCCATCTTTGCCGTCGGTGAGATGCTTTGTCATTGTGTCTATTCCTGGTTTTCTGTATTTGGTCCCATAGATGGATCTGTTGATTCATTAATTACTATAATTTATAACCTTTAGTAATTGAGGATCCAATACCTCATTATTTTTGTCCGAATTTTCATGGCTAGGCAAACCTACTTTTTCTTACTTTAAAACGTGATTCAAATTTGAATAGTTCAGGGAGAATTGTTAAAATTGTGGTGTTCAGTTTTTCCGACCCAGAGTAGATTGGCCTTTCTACTTACCTTGATAGCTGTCTATATATTTTTTTCATATTTGAAACCTGGTGACTTTACCAAGATAGGCCTTCTTATTACTTAAAACATTCCCCTCTACCTGCTAGGACATGGTATAGATACTTTTCATTTGTTGGTTTAGACCTTCCTTTATTTCAGAAAAAAATCTTTTGAATATTACTGTTACTCCTTAAGAATATATTGATAATTTTAGGGAAGCCTGGGTGGCTTAGTCGGGTAAGTGATCAACTTTGGCTCAGGTCATGATCTCACCGTTTGTGAGTTCGAGCCCCATTTTGGGCTCTGTGCTGATGGCTCAGAGCCTTGAGCCTGCTTCTGATTCTGTCTGTCTGTCTGTCTCTCTCTCTCTCTCTCTTTCTCTCTCTCTCTCTCTCTCTCTCTCTCTCTCTGCCCCTCCCCTGCTCATACTCTGTCTCTCAAAAATAAATAAATGTTAAAAAGAAATTAAGAATCGGTTTATAATTTTAGTAATTAAAATATATTTGCATTTCTTATATAAACCTGATTTAGACCTCAGTTAAGTTTTTCTCCCATTTTATTTTTAAGTTTATGTTGACAGAGGGTGGGGGAGGGAGGGGGCAGACATAGGGAGAGGGAGAGTGGGGGGAGAGGGGGAGAGAGAGGAGAATCCTAAGCAGGCTCCATGCTGTCAGCACAGAGACCCGCTTGGGACTCCATCTCATGAACCAGGAGATGATCTGCGCGGAAACCGAGTCAGATGCTTTACAGACTGAGCCTCCCTGGTTCCCCTGTATCTCTCCATTTTAATGTATGAATTTGATTTTGCTGTTTTTCTTGGCCTGGTTTTTAAGTTGCTGATTGCTTTTTACTATGCTTGTCTGTTAAGTCTGATTTTTACCTTTTTAATAGTTTTGTTGTTTTTTTTTTTTTTAACTTCCATTCTCTTCTGAGCTAGGCTTGATAAATTTTCTCAAGATTTCTGTTGCCTGAGTTTCTTCAAAATCTTGCATCCATATTTGTACTCCTGTTTCAGAGACGTTGTTTGCTCTTTAATTGCTTTGAGATAATGGAGAGTTTTATCTAAGACGGTCTTTTGGCTTTGTACAATAAATGTATATGTAAAAATTTTTCAGAAGATTCTTTATAGTCAGAAATTTTGTGAAAGAATATATAACAAGTAATGAAAAAATCTTTATATTCTATAAATATAAAAAATAAAATACTAGTAAAACAATAAAATCCATAAATAATGGAATGTCAAAAATAATCAAATAGCAAAATACATAGTCCTAGACCAAACTACTCTCGTGTCTACACTCAAAGAACCAGAATGTTAAAAACAAAAAATAAAAACACCAGAATGTTATTACCTATGAAGTGTGAAGATCCCTGTGTACTTTTTCACTATCTCTCTTCCTAACAGAGCCTTAGCCATGTCCTGAGCTGTGTATTCTTTTCCCTTGTTTAAGATTGTGTCATTTGTATGTCAGAATAACCTATTGGACATATGAGTGTTCCTCTTCTTTTACATACTCACCAACACTTTGTATTAAACTTTATTTTTTCTATATATGATTGGTTTAGGAAAATATTTTATTGCAGTTACAGTTGGCATTTACCTAACCTACTAAAGATGTCTATTATTAGTAGCTTATTGATTGTAATGCATTCTAATTTTCTTTGACTTCAAGGAAATAAAAGTATTTTATTTTCTACAAACATCTTAATTTGGCCTTCCACATCATTCATTTGGAAGTTACTTCTGCAGATGGTGTGAGGTAGGGATTTTTTTTTTTCCTTGGGAAGCCAGTTGTTCCATAACTATTTTTTCATTCATCTTTATCTCAATGATAAATACCATTTGTATCATAAATCAGATTTCTGTGTGTGTTTATTCCTGGCTCTGAGTTCTGTCTCAGAACTTAGAAACATGTATTTATATAAACTATTCTTTGTAAGTTTATATTAATACTGTTTAATTTCTTTATACTGTTGATTTGATAGGTTAAGCCTCCTACACTATACTTCTTCAGGATTGTTTTGGTGTTTTCCTTTTCTTGTAACTTTGAGAATCAGCTTGTCAAGTTTCATGACAAACTGTAGAGATTTTTATTGGAATAGTTTAGCTGAAATCAATTGAGACAGATCTATATTGATAATATATTCATAAATATGGTGGTATTCTCATTTATGACTCATTAAAGGGTATTTAAAAACTTACGTTTTACATGGAAGTAACATAAATTGTTTGACTTATTGTAGATACATTAATATTGCAAATGACAACTTTTAAAAAAAAATAGTGTATTCTGCTAATTCACAGCATATAATTTTTATATCCAGAAAATTTTAGAAACTCATCAATCTTAATGTTTGTAGCTTCTTTGGTATAACATTATCTGTGATTCTTGTTCGCCTTTCTCTGTCCTCTTACACTATATGCATACATGTAGGAGGTGGTGAGGCATGGCTGAATTATCTGACAGTACTGATTAAAACCTCTAGGACAGGGGCACCTGGGTGGCTCAGCCCATTAAGCGTCTGACTTCAGGTCATGATCTCCCGGTTCCTGAGTTTGAGCTCTGTGTCGGGTTCTGTGCTGACAGCTTGGGGCCTGGAGCCTGCTTTAGAATCTGTGACTCCCTCTCTGTCTACCCCTCCCCTGCTAATGCCCTGTCTCTATTTCTCAAAAAGTAAACGTTAAAAAAAAAAAATGAAAAAACAAAAAACCTCTAGGACAATTTTTAAGAGGACTCATCATGGGGCCAGCCCTGCTTATTCCTATTAAAGTTTTTTAATGTTTTATTTTAATATATTTTTGAGACAGAGAGATAGCGTGTGCACGCGAGCAAGGGAGGGGTTGAGAGAGAAGACCCAGAATCTGAAGCAGGCTCCAGGCTCTGAGCTGTCAGCACAGAGCCCGAGTGGGGTTCGAACTCATGAGCTGTGAGATGGTGACCTAAGTCGGATGTCGAATGCTTAACTGACTGAGCCACCGAGGTGCCCCAACCTTATTCCTATTTTTTTAAGCAAATATTTTTAATCAGTTTCATGTGTTTTGTATAGTAACCATTTATTAGGCTAAGGAAGTTCATTTATATATTCTTGATTTTTCCAAGGATTTTTATAAGTGTAGCTCGTTTTTATTTTAGGCCTTTTTAAAAAATCTGAGACAGTAATGTTTCTATAAATTTTTTGAGCTGAATGATCCATTTTCATCCTTCATGTGTAGGAGGGGAAGAAGGTAGAAGGGGAGAGAGAGGATCTTAAGCAGGGTCCACGTTCAGCATTGAGCCCAGTTGGGGGCTGGTTCCCACAACCCTGGGATCATGACCTGAGGCAAAATCGAGTCAGACACTCAACTGACTAAGCCATGCAGGTCCCCTGATCAGTCCCTCTTTTTTGATAAGAGTTCTTTCATTTGGCTGTCAAGACTCCCCTCCTCACCAACTCTCCCCTGAGTTTTTTCCCTTCTTGATTTTTCCTTTTCAGGTACTTTTCTAGTTATTTTGAGTGCCTTCAAAGTCAGTTCTTGGACTTCACCCCTTTACCAACATTGATTTTTCTAGACATGCTCTAGGTCTTTATGCTTACCTCTCTAAGTTTATATCTCCTAATTCATCCCCCCTCCCAAACACCAGACTTGAATATCCAGATAGAACTTATCACCTCTACTTGGATGACTAGTATTTTCATGTTTGTTTTTTTTTTTTTAATTTTTGAGAGAGAGAGAGAGAGAGAGACAGACAGACAGACAGAGCATGAGCTGGGGAGGGTCAGAGAGAGAGGGAGACACAGAATCCAAAGCAGGCTCCAGGCTCTGAGCCATCAGCACAGAGCCTGATGCGGGGCTCAAACTCACAGACTGTGAGATCATGACCTGAGCTGAAGTCGGACACTCAACCGACTGAGCCACCCAGGCGCCCCAGGATGACTAGTATTTTAAGTGTAACAAGTCTAAAACTGAGCTCCTAATCGCTTTTACACACCACACCTGCTCCATGCATGGCTTCTTGATGACTGCTATTGGTGACTTAATTCCTCAAAAGAATCAGACCAAGGAGCACCTGGGTTGCTCAGTTGGTTAAGCATCTACCTCTTGATCTCAGGGTTGTGAGTTCAAGCCCCATGTGGGGCTCCAAGCTGGGTGGTAAAGCCTGCTGAAGAAAGGAAACAAAGTCAGACCAAGACCTTGCAACTATTTTACATCTATTTCTTTCTCTCATACCTCCTATCTAGTGAGTCGGGAAATCCTGTTCACAGTTCATAACATATATACAGAATGTCACTACCTCCATGGGTTTTATCCTGGTCTGATCCACTGTCCTCTCTTGCCTCCCAAGGGGCCTATATTTTCAATGTAGCCATTGGTGTTCCAGTAATGTAGGTACTGACACTCTTCAAAGTCCTGGAATGGTTCCCCATTTAACTTGTGTAAAAGCTAGAATCCTTACGGTGGCCTGCAAGGACTTACAGACTTTCTATTCTCCTTCACCTCCCCAGAGCATACCTGTTACCTTTTTGCCCTCCTCTCCTGGTAGCATTATTTGCCTTGCACTCGACCCCAGCCTCACTTGACCATGCCTTAAACACAGAAGGTACTTGGCTGCTTTGCAGCCTTTTCCCTCTCTGTTCCTTCTACTTGGAATGCTCTTCCAACCAGATAGCCACTTAGCTAATGCTCACATCCCTTCGAGTCCTGGCACCAATCTCCCCTTCTCTGTAAAGACCACTCTACCCTATTGAACACCCCACGAACACCCCCTCCCACCCTCCTTCCCTCCCTGCTCTCTTCCTCTCCTATACCCTGCTTTATCTTTTGCCACGGTTCTTACTTGCTAGGCTTCTGTTTCAAACTTTCTCTAAGGGCCAGATGTGAAATTTTCTGCGTTGTGGACTATAACGGTCTCTGTAAAAACTGCTCAGCTTTGCCATTCTAGCATGAAAACTGTCACAGCATGCTTTATTAAAAAAAAAAAAAAAATTGGAGCTGTGCTCTAGTGGATCTTTATTTACAATAACGATGACAAGTCAAATTTGGCTCATGGGTTATTTAATATTTTGGATTTTATTACATTTGTCTTGTTCTAGGTTAATAGTATCTTACATGAATGATTAGCTTATAAAACCACACAGGCCTTACTTTTTTTTAATGGAAAGATTTTTCTATTTTTTTAATGGTTTTAAGACCTTCCTGGTATTCTAGTTCTTTTAGAGTCTGTATTATTTATATTTAAATAGTTGATATGTTTCTTTTTAATCTCTCTACCTCTGGTCATGTTTTTTATTCTAAATATTAATATATTGCTTCTCTTGATTATTTGTGTCACAGATTTTACTATTTTTAGTTTTCTCAGAGGATCAAAGGGATTTTAATGCTTTCTATAGTATGGTTTCCTAACTTACAATTTTCTTCTTCTTCATACTTGATTCTTTGGGCTTACTTTTTTTTTTTTTTTTGAATAATTAGCTCATTAATTATCAGCCTTGTTTCCCTCTAGAATTTATAGCTATAATCTTCTCTCAAATCATTTTACTTCATCCTACATACTTGATATGTGGTATTAACAGTGTTGCCTTTATTTATTTAGACAGTTGGGTAAGGTGTGTTTCTAAGTGTAATTTTAAGATTTTCACTGATAATTAACTAAATTGTTTTTTTCATCAGAGACTAGGGTGATAAGGAAATACTGAATAAATTAGCTGAGCCTTGCTTTATGGGCTAGCATGCAATTTACCTTTACTGTTTTCTGTGTTGGTGTAGATATGTATGTTTCATGCTGAAAGCATTCATTGAATTAACTGTACCAATTGTATTCCTCATTACGTATTCTTTTCACTTGCTAATATTAATTGCTAAGGCAGAGTTTTTGCAATCTTCCAGGATGATGGTGACTTTCTAAGTTTTGTTGGCATAGTTGTATTAAAATGCCCTTGAAATACTTCAAAGTCGTGTTTATAGGCGCAGGTAAATTTACAGTTTGTTTTACCTGCCTGATACATTGGCCCTTAACATTTTGCTGTGATGCTCTTTATTGCTTGCAGTACTTATTATGAAATCTATTAATAGGTCTATATAGATCACTTTGATTAGATTTTGATGTGTTTTTCTGCCTTTATGCTTTTGATCCTATTTTGCTCCTTAAGTATTTTTAGGGGTAAATGTCATAAAACTGTATTTTTTCATTGTCTTTATCTTAAACGTTAGTTCATTACTACTGATGGCAATCACTATGAAATTTCTAGCTTATTTTGTGTTTTATATTTGTCTTCATCTTTTTTTTTGCCTTTGTTAAAATTTTCTTCACATTTTTAATGCTGTACTCTGCTAGAAGAGATACTCATTGCCCTCCTCTTACTGATTGCTTTAGAAATGAATAATTATACCTAATAAATCAAAATCTAATGGAAATGAAAATCTTTACCTCTTCGCAGACAATATGCAAACCTTCAAATGCATCAACAGGAATAAATGTCTTTCCCATTTGATATTCTTTTGTTAAAGAGAATTTTAATACTGTCTTACTTACCCTAATCCCACAAACTTAACATAATTCTACTTTTTTCAAAAACCTAAATGTGAGACCTTTCTTATTTTTTTAAAATATTTGGGGGATCTCATGGTTCGTGGGTTCAAGCCCCTCTTCGGGTTCTGTGCTGACAGCCTGGAGCCTGCTTCAGATTCTGTGTCTGCCTCTCTCTCTCCCTCCCCTGCTTACTTTCTTTCTCTCAAAAATAAACATTAAAAAAAATTTTTTTTTAATTTATTTTTGAGCGAGAGAGTGAGAGAGCATGTGAGTGGGGAGGGGCAGAAAGAGAAGTGGGGAAGAGAATCCCAACAGGTTCTACCCTGTCAGCAAAGAGTCTGACAAGGAAGGGCTCTGTCTAAAAACCAGGAGATCAAGACCTGAGCCAAATCAGGAATCTTAAGCTCTGGGCACCTGGGTGACTGAGACGGTTAAGTGTCCGACTTCGGCTAAGGTCATGATCTCACGGCTTGTGAGTTCCAGCCCGGTGTTGGGCCTGCTGCTGTCAGCTTGGAGCCTGAAGCCTGCTTCAGATTCTGTGTTTCTCTCTCTGTCTGACTCTTCCCTGCTTGTGTGCTGTCTTCAAATACACATTAAAAAAAAATTGAGAAGAAAGAGTTGCAAGCTCAACCGAGCTACTTAGATGCCCCTCTTCTAGTTTGGATTCCTTTCAGAATCTTTGTCCTTTTTAAAAAAATTTTTTTAATGTTGATTTTTGAGAGAGAGCACGTGCACAAGTAGGGGAGGGGAAGAGAGAGGGAGACACAGAATCTGAAACAAGCTCCAGGCTCTGAGCTGTCAGCACAGAGCCCCATGCAGGGCTTGAACGGCCCCCCAGAGGTGAACTCAGCTGAAGTCGGATGCAACTGAATGGGCCACCCAGGCGCCCTGGAATCTTTTTGCTTCTTGATGTACATTCTTTTGCAGGTCTCTGGTGAAGGCTGTATTGGCTGCCCAAGTTCAGTTTCGTAGCTAGGAAATTCGGGGTGTGGGCAGAGCCTGAGCTGCCATTGGCCAGACACTTAGCATGCCGTCTTCGGCCTTCTGTGGTGATGGAGGGTGCACAGCGAGCTTGCTGGCTCTGCCCTCAGGTTTCCTAGGGTCACGTGGCAACTGTGTGCTCTTGAGCAAGTTTCATATATGCTTTAAGCTTCAGTTATTTTGCCCTTATAGTAGGGATAGCTAGAGTACTCCAATGTATTGTGAGGATGGAGTAAGTTACTGCCTTCAAAGTGCTCAGATCACTACCCTGGCTAATGTGAACACTGAAATGTAAGTCCCTACATTAGTAGTATTAACTTACGTTGGTTACAACTTTTAAATGTTTTTAGGGGCGCCTGGGTGGCTCAGTCGGTTAAGCGTCCGACTTCGGCTCAGGTCATGATCTCGCCGTCCGTGAGTTCGAGCCCCGCGTTGGGCTCTGTGCTGACCGCTCAGAGCCCGGAGCCTGTTTCAGATTCTGTGTCTCCCTCTCTCTCTCTCTGACCCTCCCCCGTTCATGCCCTGTCTCTCTCTGTCTCAAAAATAAAGAAACGTTAAAAAAAAATTTTTTTTAAAAAAATGTTTTCATTGTGCAATAATGACTTATAGAATGTCACCAAGATGATAAGAAGTTCCCGTACGTCTTCGAGAGCGTCCCTGATGTTAATGTTTTATATAACCATACTACAATTCAAAAAACCAGGGAAATGACACCGATAACAATAGTATTCACTAAATAACAGACCTTATTTAGATTGTGCCAGTTTGGCCAATAACCTCCTTTTCCTGTTGGAGAATATGATGCAAGATAACCCATATTACAGTTCAGTTGGCTTGTTGTCTCTGTTTCTTCCCCTCTGTGACTCTTCAGTCTTCCATTACCCTTTAAAATCTTGACATTCTTTTAACCTTGAATTTGGATGTATTTCATGATGGAAGATTGGATTGATGTTACGTATTTTGGCCAGAATACCACAGAAGTTATGTGCCCTTCTCAGTGCCCTTCTCCTCCTACGATGCAGGATGCCAATATGTCCTATTTCTGATGATGATAACTTTGGACACGTGTTGGGGACTATGGAAATACCTTGTTTCTCCTTCAAATTTTGAGCCGCAAACTTTAGCATCTGGTAATCTCTACTGCAACACTCATTACAAGAGTGTTTGTTGAGTGGTGATTTTCTATTTCCCACACTTATTCTATGTTCAGTAATTTTTCCCTACAAGAAAGAATTGTTTCTTCTTCATGTAACTGAATTATTATGGGTTATAATCCAATAAAAATAAGTTAAAGTATTTCTGTGGAGGAGAGAACTGCAGACAGGTAGTTCAGAATTGTGGAGTATAATCAATGTTAATCAAATGAGCAATGTTTGAGCATGTGAACATAGTAGCAAAGCATTTAACACTTAATTTTAAAATCCATGACACACTGGAATTCTAGGTATTATGAACTACGTCTTCTGAAATCTAGCATAAACCAAAAATTTTAATTATATTGCAATTTTAGGCGTTTCTAAAGATGTACAGTATATTCATCGCTGGACATGTTTAGCTTTGGTAAACCAAATTTGCCATGTCCTATTCCGAAACATGTATGAGAAAATAGGATTTTCTCGTGTATGGAAACATAGTGCCAATTAGAAATATGGACTTTTGGGACGCCTGGGTGGTTCGGTGAGTTAGGTGTCCGACTGAGGCTCAGGTCATGATCTCACGGTGCATGAGTTCGAGCCCTGCATTGGGCTCTGTGCTGACAGCTCAGAGCCTGGACCCTGCTTTGGATTCTGTGTCTCCCTCTCTCTCTGCTCCTCCCCTGCTCATGCTCTGTCTCTATCTGTCTCAAAAATAAATAAAACATTAAAAAAAATTAAAAAAAAGAAAAAGATTGCTTTAAAAAAAAACAAAAAACCCAGACTTTAAATAGTGGCATTTTGTTTATTACTATGGATTGATGTAACAACTATAATACATAGTCTCATTCCCAGGCCTAAGTATATTCAGAAGCAACATTTACATAAATTTATAGTAAAATAGTAGCAAGGCAAATAGAATTTTATTAACCCTGGGGCTCTCTTGGAATAGTAATAAGAATATTTAGGACTGAGAGCTAATAGCACAAATTGGAATGATAGGTCTCTACTAAATGCAAACACATCTTGTTCTATCATGTATATTTCCTCTAATTTTTATTAGCAGTGCCCTGAGTTGTAAGAATAATTTAATGGTTAGATGTAGAATGTAAAGGTAATACCTATGTAACTTTTGGAAAAATGGTTTCGATTTAAATGGAAGCATTCCTTAGCTACAGGTTGATTCTTAGAACTTCTCTTTTAGCCATTGAAATGTCTCTCTCAAGAAAGATCAATATATTGAAATTGGAAGTTTTGATGTATGTCCTTGTGTATCTGAAATTGGTCCTAGTGAGTTTTATATGACTGAGTTTTTTCAAAAACCGTACTTATTTTTTATAAATTGTTAAATGCACAATCTCTCTACAACTCTGGAAAGGCTTTGTAATAAAGTCCCAAGAACCTTTAAAAAGCAGAGTACAGCTGTGGCCTGCTCTAGGATTTGTTGAAAGTCTGTGACAGAAACAATTGCAAGGCCTTCAGCTTCCCGTGTAGAATCCTGAAGGTACAGTTGTGAAGGTGTTGATTGAATATGGTCACATGGTCACGGCCAAGCTACCAAGTATAGCTAGGACTGAAATAGCATGCTAAGGGCTGGGAGTTTGAGTGAAAAATCTACATGCCCAGGAGGGAGATCGCCAGGTCCGCTTGTCCACTTACCTTCAGAGAACGGTGGCAGGTGGACTGAAGCTTGGGAGGAGGGAGATGGAACATCTCCTAAGGAAAATAAAAAAACCTGTAGGTAGTGACAATTGAGGGGCTGTTAATGAGATGGGAAAACTCCCTATCTGGAGGGATCCAGCATGTACGTAGAGCTTTAATCAGCTGGTAAATATATTAACACGTTTTCCTTTGTATTTAGCTTTGAGAATAGATTCTTTGTTAGGTAGTTTGACAACACAGACATGCGTTCCGAATGAGAGGGGACCAGGCCCTTCTCACCACCCACATAGCCCCATACTGACCTAAAGGGAAAATAAAAGTCCTACTTGCACAGGGTTCCAAAATGAGAACGGTAAAGAATAGCACAGAATGAGCGTTTCAAGAGTATGTTATCTGTATACAGGTTTAGAATAGTTGTTTTGTCCTCGTGATAATTGTCCTCTACTCAAACTTCTGTCCTAAAGTTTCTGGTTTATATGAATATCAAATTGATTTATGTTATACTAATTTCTTTTTGTTGGTTGTTTCCTGGTATAGCTTTCCACACCATTTAAAATTTTTTTTTTTTAAGTTTAAGAGTGGAGGGGGAGAGAGAGAGAGACATAAACACACAGTATGAGTCGGGGAGGGGCAGAGAGGGAGACACAGAATCTAAAGCAGGCTCCAGGCTCTGATCTGTCAACAGCAATCCCGACATGGGGCTCGAACTTACAAGTGGCCACCTAAAAGTGGCCAAAGTCGGACATTGAACCGACTGAGCCACCCAGATGCCCCTTCCTTACCATTTTTTAACTTTTTTGTGCTTTATGTGTGCCCTTCATAAACCGCACACAGTTCAGTTTTATTTGTGAAAATTTGTTTCCTACTTGGCATATTCCCTTCATGTTGCTTTTTAAAAATTATCTTTGATTCATCTTCCTCTTAATCTTTTATTACTTAAAAAAATTTTTTTTAATGTTTTATTTTTGAGAGAGAGAGAGACAGAGTGCAAGCAGGGGAGGGGCAGAGAGAGAGAGAGACACGGAATCCGAAGCGGGCTCCAGGCTCTGAGCTGTCAGCACAGAGCCTAATGTGGGGCTTGAACCCGTGAACTGTGGGATCATGACCTGAGTCAAAGTTGGCCACTTAACCGTTTGAGCCACCCTGGTGCCCCCTTCATCTTCCAATATTTAAATTCTTTCCTCAGATAGTTCTTTAAAGTCTTGGTGGACTGTTGAGGATTTAGAGTGGGGGAAAGCTGGCTGGAGGCTCTGAGAGGTACCTGGGGCATATGGGTGGAAGGAACTGCAAAGCAGGAATTCTCAGTGCCAGCACTGCTGACATTTGGGGCCAGAAAATTCTTTGTTGTCAGGGGCTGTCCCGTGTATTGCAGGATGCTGAGAAACATCCTTGGCCTCTGCCCATTAAATGCCATTAGTATTCCCGGGCTGTGATAACCAACAATACCTCCAGACATGGACATACATTCTTTGGAGTGAAGGGTGGGGGGTGAAATCAATGTGGTTGAGGGCTGCTAATGTAAGATGATCTACATGCACAATGTGTCGGGGAGCCCCTAGTGTCAGAATTTTTGTGGTTCCTTATGGGCTGCTAGGATTTTTCCGTGGGTGGGGAAATGTACTGTCTCCTGCCTGTAAAATAAAGACCTGGTTGAAAATATTTTCTCATTCTTCCATGTCTTCTCTTGGGGGGAAGGCTCATTTTGTTCACCAATATCCTCCCCCGCCCCTGCTCACGAACATGGCTTAGCCATAAATCGGCAGTCTAATTCTCTGACACATGATTGGTTGACAAATGCATATGTGACAGAAATCTGACTAATTAGACCTAAGGGAGTGTTTTCACTGGTGACCGTAGAGTGTCTGGAAAAGGCTTCCTTATTATAAGAACACCTAGGATGGGTAGTTTTCTCATTGGATGGATGGTGTGGAGATTGAAGGTGAGGCCGGTTACTCCGTGCAGCTAAAGTTGAGCATGCAGGACAGATGGAGAAACAACAAGGGTCCTTAGGACAATGTGGAACCACTAAAAGAACCAATCCTGGAAACTAACTCTAGATGTGTTTGGCTTGAACTTCAATTCTATAAATTTCCGTACTTAATAGCCGTTCATTTGAGCCTGGATTTTTAAAAAATGGCAAATGAAGCCACTTTTAACATTTTTCCAAAAGTAAGTTGCCGTTTATAGTTGTGTTGACCTCGAATAATTATTCTATATGCATCAGTCCTTTGATTCTCGGTGCTGAAAGGTACGCATATACGTACACCTATTTGAAGCCACTAAATACGGCTTTTTTTTAGTCCACTAACGGCACATTTTTTTAAACTGAAAAGAAGAGTGGGTTAAGAAGAAAATGTGGTATTTTTTACTCCACTAAAGGAACTTTTTTAAGCTCAAAAGAATGGTGGGCTTAAGGAACAAATAAACTTTTAAATACCATAAAGATCAAGAATCAAGAAACTGGCCAAAGCAGGAACACTATTGTTTTGACATTCTAATTATAAATACATTAGACTTGGTGCAAAACATCATCAAACCATCAGTCTTGGCGATGGTTAAGTTAATTCACTTTTTGAAGTTCAATAACTCATCTGTGAAGTGTCAGCAGCTGGGTCTTGTTAATGGTAAGCCTTTCATTCCTGTTAAATCAATTGTAAATAATAGAACCCCTCAGAGAACAAGGATGAAATAAGCATTGATTTCCAAATTGGGTGTCAGATACAGCATTAATAAAACACATTGCAACCAAACAAGTACCTAATATACTCTGATCACTGAAATAGTAATCAGGAGGAAAAAAAAATCAATGATTTTTGTGTAAGTTGCTAGTATTTTTACATTTCATTTGTGTCTATGTATCATGAGACCAGATTTCTCATTGTAGCCCCTCTCTGGTTATTTAATTGTCATTATCCTTACCAACAGAAGCAGGTAGTTTTGTGTAATGTTAGATTTGTTTCACCCTTCTTCTAAATAGGTGACAAGGGTCTAGCCACGTGTTTTTGGTTTTTTTTTTTTAGTTGACTGATATCCATGATTTTGTTGGGTTTAATGTAATACAGTAATCATTTATAGCAAGGCACATAAAACTGCAGAAAAATGTAACCGCTCTAATAAAACTTTTAGGGAAAATAAAACTCCATAGCAGGTGTATATAAAAGTGCTTTATGCCTACAAACTCTATTTAATGTTAATGCCAGTGTGTTGAATACCACATGCGGGGTCTGGCTTGAAAGGAAAATGTGTCTGAACTGTTGATTCTCGAGCAAATGAGGTTGGAAGGGCAATGCCATGTTATCTATTAGACTGAAATATGAAAGCTGTTAGGGGCTCTATTCATTAGGGATTTTATGAAGGCCTAGTTTGACGGAGAGTACATAATTTAAAAAAAAAATTTTTTTTAACATTTATTTATCTTTGAGAGAAAGAGACGGAGCATGAGGGGGAGAGGGACAGAGAGAGGGAGACACAGAATTGGAAGCAGGCTCCAGGCCCTGAGCTGTCAGCACAGAGCCCGAAGCAGGGCTCGAACTCATGGTCCATGAGATCATGACCTGAGCTGAAGTCGGATGCTCAACCGACTGAGCCACCCAGGCGCCCCAAGAGTACATACTTTTTTTTAAGCCATGCACGGGACAGGGGTAGAAAGAGAAAGGGTGAAACTTTCATTTCTGTTTAATGTTTTAATGTCTTTTCATTTTTGAGAGAGAGAAACAGAGCCTGACTGGTGGAGAGGTAGAGAAAGAGGGAGACCCAGAATCCAAAGCAGGCTCCAGGCTCTGAGCTGTCAGCACGGAGCTGGATGCGGGGCTCGAACTCACAAGCTGTGAGATTATGACCTGAGCCACCCAGGTGTGCCAGAAAGGGTGAAACTTTCAATAGAGCATCCTAAACTTCACTGAGTTAAAGAATATGTTTTTTTCCAAGGCTGTTCTCTAAAGATGCAGTACTGACACATAGTGGTGGTCCTTCTGGACTTGATTTTCTGTTTTAGTTCTGTCTCCTCACATCTCATTTCTGATTGCGTTTTTGCCTCTTAGTCTATTGTGTTTTCCTTTTTATTTCTAGATTTCTTGAGAGAACTTCAAATAACTCTTTGAAGTTATTCAAATAATGTTTTAACTGTTAGCAAATGGTCAAATACCACTGAATTGTAATCTAACGTCCTCCTTGACCTCAATCACAGACTAGTGACTCTTTGTAGGAACTTCAATTCAGTGTAGATGGGATCCAAGAGTAGATGACATCCAGATGGTCACTGCAAAAATAGGAATGGAAATAACTACCCACAAGAAAGGAAATACTAGAAACTGAAGACAAGAGGTAAGGTGGCAAATGTAAAGCAACATACTTACAGAGTACAGAGAACGTGGGATCTGACCTCATTTTCTGAGCCCCCACACAAATCAACTACTGTGTATTCCAAAGAGGAAAACAGGATGGTTACAGACCTTAAATTATGCCAGGTGAAGAGTATTTGAAGGCCCTGGAAAATTTTAGCTGGGAGTAAAGAAGACTCAGACTCAGGCAGTAGTAATCTACCAGTGGCCAAAATCTGTTCCGTTAGGATGATAATAAAATATTCCAAACAAGGGGAACCTTTAATAAAAGGAAAATAGTGCTAATGACGAGGTTAGGACAACCATCATATACAAGGGCTGCCCTGAGCAGACAGGTTGTGTGATCATCCTCATTTTCAGGAGTAAGTTTAAGGGTTCCAGTAGGAACAGTGGGTGGGGGGAGAGGAAAAGAGGAAAATGGATTGTTATATAAGGAAAGGATTTGTAAGGAACAGCAGGTGGGTGGCTGAAATAGGATTCCTGTCTTGGGGAATTTCTAGCTAGTCAACGGCATTGCTCACATATCATTGTGGGCACATTTGTTTTATTTTTAGAGCTCGTGAGCAGTGGGGAGGGGCAGAGGGGGAGAGAGGTCGTCTCAAGCAGGCTCCACACTCAGTGTGGAGCCCAACATGGGGCTGGATCCCACAACCCTGGGATCACGACCTGAGCTGAAATCGAGACAGATGTTCAACTGACTGGGCCATCCAGCCACCCCTGATGGTGAGGCCATTTGACAAGGACAGTTGAGTGGGGATTTGAGCATCAGAATTATGGTCTGACCAAATGAACTTAAATGATGATGCCAACCTTGAGACTCTATGGTTTTGAACTTTAAGTTTCATGGAGTGTTGTACTTTGTAGATCGGGTAGTTTTAAGATCCATTAATAGAATTCTAGAATGAGTGCACTCTAGCATGGCTGGAAGGTAGCTCTGAGTCGCTGACATCTGAATGAACTAATGTTTTGGTCAAAAATGAGCTGGACAGAAACCTCTGGATCCTAATTTTAGGTGATGGGACCTACTGTTAGGACCAGTAGACTGAACTGGAAGACACAGTTAATGTACAGGTTGGAGACCTTGGGACATGCAGTAAAATTGCCTCCAAAGCAAGGTCTGTAATCCCTGGAATGTTCTTCCACTGGCCTTGTAAGGGGGCAGGATGATGATTCAGATAGCCCCTCTGAAATTCTTTACAGTGAGGTTGCATCATAGGTGCTTTTCTGCAATTTGAGCTAGATAGATCTTTTTTTTTTTTCAACGTTTATTTATTTTTGGGACCGAGAGAGACCGAGCATGAACGGGGGAGGGGCAGAGAGAGAGGGAGACACAGAATCGGAAACAGGCTCCAGGCTCTGAGCTGTCAGCACAGAGCCCGATGCGGGGCTTGAACTCACGGACCGCGAGATCGTGACCTGGCTGAAGTCAGATGCTTAACCGACTGCGCCACCCAGGCGCCCCTGAGCTAGATAGATCTATATGAAGTGGTGATGTAAAGCTGTCCTCTGGATTCATATGCATTACATGCCACCTATTTTATATGTTATGTGGTACTTCATAGAAGGATCTAGGGGCTTTTCAAGAATGAGCTTGACTTCACAATTTCGGCCTCATTTGCTGACCTAGCTCTGAACGCAACCCCCCCCCCCGCCCCCCCCGCCCTCTGTACTAGGGTAGTCCTGACCTCTATGCATCAACTCCATGAAACTGTAGGCTTCATGTTCTTTGGGAAACCTTCCCCGCTAGTCATGGCCCAGAGTGGGCAACCCTATCTCAGCCTCTGGTGGCCCTTCTTGTCTATAAAACAAATCGTAGCATTGAAATACACCAGCTCTGTGGTCTTCCATTTATGTTTTGGGTACTCCTGGCCTCTTGAACTAGACTGCCCACCTCTTGGTGGAGGGACTGAGTCGCTGATTTCGTTGGCATCCTCCAGAGTGTGGTACACCCTATGGGTGGTTATTCACTTGAGCTGGGATCCCCTCATCTTTAACTGAACAGACTGTCACGAGAGTCTCCAGATGCCCGATTTCCCAGATGAAAGTATTTAGAGATGAAACTTGGTACTTTTGGAGGCAGCCTGATTGATACAGAAAGAATAAAAATGTCTGTAAAGGGCAATAACGGGAAGGAGACCTCATTTGTGAATTTAGTTTTAGGCTGCTTTTCTGTTACACTTGGGTGTCGGTGGTGTGTTGACCATTAGAAACAAAAGGTTTATTATTTTTAAACGTTCTCTCTCTCTCTTGAGGAGTTTTGCATACAAACTAGTTGATTTCATAATTAGGATTCATATTTGAGGTTCATATTTTTTGTAAAATAAAGTATTAATAGTTAAAGTATTCTCACTTAAGAACCATAACATGAACTTCGCTAATTCCTGCTTTTTCAAATGACTGCCATGAAGGCATGAAAATTGGTGTTTTCTGAACACCTGCAGGTTCAGGCTCCATAAGAAAGGACCATCAATTACAAAATATTCTGTGCATAATGGGATTACAAAAAGGATTTAAAGTCAGATTGCTTCCCTTAACTGGTATGCATGAGAAAAAATGATGGATGGAGAGCTTTTGGGGTCGGAAGAGAGGATACTTCTAGTAAAATGCAAAAAAAATCTGTACAAGCTATCTTTTCAATGTAGGATTTATATCTGTAGTATATTGGAAGGTAAATCTTGGCTGAGGCCAATTTATCGTAGCGCATCTCTACAGTGTATTAACTCTGAGCAGTGCTCCATAAATGGGCATGTTGAAGCTCACTTCAGGTTCCCTTGATCCTTTGTGTTGGATAAGTAATTGCACCTTCTTTGAAGCTTGGCACTATTTTCTGAAAGAAGGCATGGTTTTGCTTATGTAGAATATGAAATGGTAAGTACTTCATTAAGAGACACAGCAACAACTGATCAACAGATGGTTTCCACTTTAACGAAAGACTGATGTGCAGGCCAGCTTCTGGAATATTCTAACTGGCACAGCCGCTACTTGTAGAACTGATGCCCGCTGTTATGGTTGACTGTGCCTTGTGACCTCTTGAGGCTTGTTTTTTCCTTCGAGTCTTTGCGTTGTGACGTAACCTTGCACCTGGCCACCTGGGAAGACGGGATGTCCCTGATGACTCTAGCAGGTTTTGGCCTTGCCAGCAGTGGTTTGACTGTGGTGTTCGGACTCTGGCATGTAGGAGAAGGCTAACCCCCTCAGAGGAGAGGCCAGTGGTGCAGTGAGGATTGAGACCGAGTACCTGCAATGGCTTGTATCTGGATCTTGGCTCATGCATGCTAGGTCACTAGCGGGTCCATCAGCAGTATTTGAGTGCCCATGGCATACAGGTACGTGTCGGATACTGTTAAGATTATGTGACTCTGTTAGTGCTTAAACTACCGTGAGTCTTCATTTTTAGGATAAGGACCTTTTTTCTCATGGTAATACCAAAATTCATATGTGGTCCTTTACCCATATGCTCCCACGGTTGTTTCACATAGTATATGAAGTTATTTTTTTTTTTAAACATAATAGTAATGAAGCATAATTATAATAGCAAATACTTGGGCAACTCTTGGTACCTCCTAGGTATATATTTACTATATATTGACTTGTTAAGCTATCGGCATAACCGAATGAGAATGGAAGCCAGAAAAGTCACTTACACAGGTACTAGTGGTGAAGCTCACAGTCAAGTTGCTGTTGCTGTTACTTTAAGTTTATTCATTTATTATTTGAGAGAGAAAGAGCGAGAGAGCGCTTGTGCACAAGTGGGGGAGGGGTAGAGAGAGAGAGAGAGAGAGAGAGGGAGGCACAGAATTCGAAGCAGGCTCCAGGATCTGAGCTGTCAGCACAGACAGCGGCGCTTAAACTCACGAACCATGAGATCATGACCTGAGCTGAAGTCGGAGGCTTAGCCATTAGAGCCACCCACGTGCCCCTCTGTTATTCTTTTTAAATTTATTTATTTTGAGAAAGAGAGCACAAACAGGTGAGGCGCAGAGAGGAGGAGAGACAGAATCCCAGGCAGGCTCCACGCTGTTAGTCCTGAGCCCATGAACCGTGAGATCATGACTTGAGCGGAGATCAACAGTCCGATGCTTCACTGACTGAGCCACCCGAGGTGCCTCTCTGTTAATTTTTTTAATCTGTAAAATGACGATGGTAATAGAATTTAACTCCAATGTTTTGGGAATTGTGATATGTCTGGCATATGAAGTGCTTAATAAATGTTGCATTAGGATTTCTAATGATGGAAATAGAAGGGATACCAACTGGGTATAAAACAGTCTGATATCTATCCCATATTCTATGGACTTCTGTGGGGAAGGGACTGTGAGTGGTGTGGAGGATGGCTAGGCAGGGGTGGGGGAAGGTGAGAGGTACCCATGTTCTTATTTGGACCATGTACTTTAATGTGCTCCATTGGGTGACTACAACAGCAGAGTGCATAGAAACTTGACCACAGACCTCTGGTTTAACTTCATTTATAGCAAGTTCACTTTACAGCTGACAGTCCTGGATCTTATTTAACTGGAAAACAGCAACTGTCAGACTGATTTCCTCTTGATAATTTTGTAAATTTCCTTCTCTAATTGGATAATAGAATTATTGGGAATTTTGCAAATAAAAAATGGGACAATCTGCTGAGGGCAGGAAGTGATAGCAACGTGTTTGACCACATGAGACCCTACTGCACACAATCCAAGCCACATAATGTGGATTCAGCAAAATCCCTGGAGCTGCCATCTTGTTTATTTTATTTTTTTTTTACTTCTCTCACATCGCTGGTGTGAGTCCATTAACACAAACCATCATGATCTTTTAGTAGGTCTGCTTTTGAGTAACTCCTCCTGGGGCAGATAAAGAAGATAGTCAACTTCATGCATTCAAATCTGGGTTTTTCCACTGGAACCATCTCACGAGAGAGAAATCTTGGCTTATAGAAAACCCTTGTGCTTGCAACCTCTAGTTCCTACACTGTTGACATTTTTTACTGTATTGGTTGAAGGGGGAACACTCAGATGAGGAAATAAGAGGGACGTATCATAACGTGATTATTTCTAAAGAAACCTGTGTTGATGAAGTTACATGGTAGAAGTTGTTGACAATTACTGGTGATGTTGAAACTCAACCAAACATTGGCTTAGAAGGCTTTTAGATTTTAACTTTCTACTAGTGTTTGGGTAGTGTCTCCCTCCCCTCTTAAGATGTGTTAAAGTACCTCTTAAATAAGACTATGTATATATACACAAACACATTTTTTTTTTTAATTCATGTATTTTCGAGAACGAGAAGGAGTGAGCTGGGGAGGGCCAGAGAGAGAGGGAAAAGAGAATCCCAAGCAGACAGCATGGAGCCTGATGTGGGACTTGATCTCAGCAACTGTGACCTCATGACCTGAGCTGAAACCAAGAGCCTGATGGAACCGACTGTACCATCTGGGCACTCCTACACAAACACATCTTAAAGGGATCTGCAGTTACGGGCACAAATTCTAATTTTTAATTCCTACTATGTGGTCCAAGATATGAAAGGGTTATGGAAAATAAATGTTTCATATTAAAAGAGTTGAGAATTTTGGCAAACCATTCAAAGAAGTTCCCTTCAGGCTAAGAGTAAGAATGTAAAAAAAAAAAAAAAAAAAATCCGGAAAGTTTGGATTGCCATGAAAGAAATCTTTAATAATGAATATTTGTGTAGCACATTGATATTTTCATGTGATCAGCACTACACATAATAAAGTCTGTTACCACTCTGTGTTACCCAGATGAAAATAGTGAAGAGTTAGGACAACCTAAGTATGACTATGGTTTACTTCTGTTTGTGTTAACAAGGGTGTATTCTTTTCACTTTTTTGAGGTTAACATTTTTCTGTCCTTGACAAGCAGTTGACTTAATGGTGGCGTCTGTTGTGGCTCAATGTCAACTCTGCTGACTCCTCAAGTCCCTGAGCGTGGCTGGTGTTGAATGAAGTTCCTTAGACCATTCCGTCGCAGTTACCGGTTGGGGGGTCCAGGAAAAGCAAGACCCACTACGTTGTTGATCATACGTCATACTCTGAGGATTTAAACTTGCGTATTTTGGGTAGCACAAAGGAGACTTTGAGACTCTGCCGCGTTTCTCATAGAATATAGGCTTGAAATATGAGTCCCCCCCCCCCCCCCACCCCATAGGATGTAAGGAAGACCTGGCTGAAAACAGCAAAATGGACTACCTTAAAGCAGTTCTTGCATAAGGAGGCTTGTGTTGTGTTCCCTCCTGACGAAAGAGTCGTTGTGTGGTCCTAGATGCTTCAGCGGTACCTCCTGATGCATGGTGGGGGCCCTGGAGTCTGACAGAGGCGATTTGAGTTTGGATTGACTTACCAGCTGTGTGACCTGGACAAATGACTTAACCCTGATAAGCCTCCATTTCTCCAGCTGTGAAATGGGGATTATTAGGGTATTGGACGTATGCCCATCAGCAGCCTCTGTGAACTGCGGCTCAACACTCGTGAGGAATGTAGCACATGGAAAAGCTGGGTGCATTTACATCTGTCTGCAATGTTGTGGCCAATACAGCCCATAAAATTTGACTTTCAGCAAATGAAGTACTGGACATAAAGAAAAAAAAACAACAACAACTTAGCAAGGACTGTAAATCTCCATTTTGGATGATATCCTGTGACATCGTGCCATAGAAGTCTCCATCTGTGCATGTTTCTGTTTTTCATCTAGAGGGCCTTCGGAGCGGGGCTCTGGAGGATTGCTGTGAGAGGCTGTGTATAGTGTATTCACTTAGTACCAAGGGTTCTGGAGCCCAGGGTGCCTGTGCTTGAATCTTAACCATAGGACTTACGAACGACTTGGGCAAGTTACTTGGCCTTGGTTGTGCTGCTTTTTTCCCATCTCCAAAATGGCAAGAACGACAGCAGCTCCGTTAGAGGCTAGTTGTGAGCATTGTAACATCATGATTTAAAGGCTTTATCTGCATTTCGCCGCGTGTGGTAAACATCCAGTCGGCATTGCCTGCTGCTTACCTACCCCACTCCCTGTAAGTATAGAGTGAATCCTGATGAACATTAGCCATATTAGAATTTTCCATTGTGGCTAATTAAACACAGGCATTAATGGTTGGGGGAAGAGAGGCAATAGACACAGGGGTTGGTAAAGAAAAGTCTACCCATTTCCTGGCTTAGGAGAAATGAGGGACGAAGCAGTGAAACATTGTAGCCTTAGGTACGTTGAAGAGTTAGACGGAGCACGTACCTTCTTTCCTGTGAAGGACACTGAGGAGCATCACCTCTGACGCTGCCTGCAGCTGGGTGCATACCCCGAAATTTCAACTATCTTGAGTTACCTTTGATTCTGAAGACGCGTCCAAAGAAGTAGGTGAGGCAGTGGCTGAGAGCCTGCCTGAGGGGATTGCTGGTATGAGGAGAGTGGAAGGCTGCCAAGAAGACCGTTCCTGGGGGCAAGTGAGTAGGTCAGTGGGTTGAGATCTGACATCAGCTCAGGTCATGATCTCCCAGTTCATGAGTTCAAGCCCCACATCGGGCTCACTGCTGTCAGTGTGGAGCCTGCTTCAGGTCCTCTGCCCGCCCCCCTCTCTGCCCCTTCCTGCTTGTGCACACAGGCTTTTCCCAGCTGGACTTCGGAGGGAGTAGGACCTCTTCGCTGTTTACTTAACAAATGTGGGCAACCATATGTGGATGATGTCCTTTCAAAAAAAACCCCATATTTTTGCAGGGATAACGATCTGGTGGGGTAAGCCATCTCTGCACATCGGGGGATGTTCCAGGGCAAAAGTAGTCTGGTGGACCAGGACCTAGCCTCCAGGGAGCCCAACTTCTCTGCCCTGAGATGGGCATCCCTTCTCCCTCACTTGAATGCCATCTTAGGAAAAAAGCAATGTGGGTGACCCTCCCTAACCCCGCTCCTGCTGTTCTTAGGAAGAAAATAGGTTGGAGGTAGAGGACTGAGAGCTTAGAGAGATGGTACCTTTTTATCCAAGGGAGCTGAACAGTGTCCCTGGAGACTTGTTAAAGCTTAGTCAAATTGACATCATAAACTGGTCAATTATTTCCCTCCGTCAACCACATGGAGGGGACTTAGGGAGGAAGGCAGTTTAATTGAGACCAAATAAAAATACCTCCTTTTTCAACTTCCACTGTAAATTAAACTTTGCAATCAGGATAGGCAAAATGTGGCTTTTGTGAGTTTGTCTGTGAGCGTTTTCCAGGGAGAATGACCAAGACAGTCATTTCCTCGTCAGAAGAGAATGTGACTCAAAATCCAGAGTCTATGGTTTTGCCAAAGATTTACCAAGGAAATTTGGATGCTTCCTTCCCAATAAAAAGCAAAGGCCTGTGGTTACCTCTATTTTTGCCAGCATATATTCGTATCACATGTGCCATGAAAGAAACATACAAGATGCACACCAAAGAGCATATGTTAAATTCATGATCTAATGTAATAAAGGGATGGATGTTGAGAGGTCTGAGGCTTTCTCTGGGACAGAACGTTGTAAGTGAACTTGGGGCAGTTGCTTTTCATACAGGACGGTATTCTGAGTCTTGATAGTGGCCATATTCAGAGTGGCTGATGGATAAAATTCTAGGTGTTTTTTCTGTGCCAGGCACGTGTGATACCGGGGTGGCATTCAGGTATCAAGGGCTAGAGTCCTTTATCAGCCTAAAAGGGGAGATTCTTTGAGCCCAAATAAGGACAGCCACTTAATGACAACTTCTCACCATTCACATGGGATTAACTCGCACCTGAACTGTGCTGAAAGAAAGATTGTGTGAACCCATTCGCAGGCTCGACCTTGACAAACAATGTGGTAGTCCCATTGGAAAGGATTGCCTTTTTTTTTTTCCTAAGGGATATTATTTATGTATGGTTGCCCAGATTTGTTAAGTAAACAGAGCCTCAAAGCAGAGGAATAAAATGAGCTCTTGGAATAGGTGGTCTAATATTCATTTAAACGCTCAAGACATTATTCACAGCTTTAATTTGTTGAACACCCACTCTGTACATGGTACTGACAGAGATGAATAATACAGGGCTTTTGACCCTAAAGATCTTACCCTAGCAAAATAAAAATAATGCATGTATAAAAGGGCTTTTACGTATGTAGTCATGTGCATTTTCTAGGAGGAATGTTGGAGCTTACTAGCTTTTCAAACAAGCCAGTGACTCGAAAAGGTCAAGAGCAGTTGAAGTTTCAGTCTACGTAATGTAAGCCTGTGCTTTTTGGTGATCATTATTCAGAAAGTTCTGGGGTTTAGTCTGCTTTAGGCTAGCCATGATAAATTTATATCCATAAGAAAAAAATTCAATTATTTAGCCTATTTTTAGAGTAGCCACGATATCAAATAGGTGTTAGGTGCCAGAGAGACCTGTAAGGAAGGCGTAGTACTTGCTCTCAAGGAGTCCGATGAGAACAGAACATGGGGTACCAACTCTAGCAGAGGTTTGTGCTGAGGGGATGGGGAAGAGGAGAGGCAGCGAAGCTTCTCAAAGAAGTATCCTTTAAGTTGCAGTACGTAGATGGAGGGGCTAGTTTTCCTCTTTCCTTCAGCCGGGAAGATATACGTAAGTTACCCACTTTATTGAGTTAAGGAAGGTGAAAATGAATCATATAGGACTTACTCCTCTTTATAACACTTAGGAAAGGAAAGCTGACTATTGATTACCGGGTAATATGCTAAGTGCTTTCCTAAGAATTATTTGATTTAGTCAACCCTTTAAGATAAAGGAACTGAAGGTAAGAAATTTGTGGACTAGTATCACCTGGCTAATTCTTAAAACAGGTAGAGTAAAAGTAGATGTGATCAATTTATTTAGATTACAGGCAGCTCCCAGTTAGATTGGGATTATGTTTTTTTCAAAAGTTGCTTCTTTGCAACCTGAGTTCCAGATTAGTGGTTCTTAAACTTAGGTGTGTATCAGAATCAGAGATCTCATTAAGCAGACTTAGGGGTCCTATTCAGTTTCTGACTTAGTGGGTGTGGGGTGGAACCCTAGAATTGGGGTCCAAAGAACATGGTTCAGTGCTATAAATGAAAGATTATTTTTCAGTGTTTAAAATATACTCATGGGGTTCTTGGGTGGCTCATTCAGTTGAACGTCTGACTCTTGGTTTCGGCTCAGGTCATGGTCTCATGGTTTGTGGGTTCGAGCCCTGCACCGTGCTCTGTGCTGACAGCACGGAGCCTGCTTCACATTCTCTCCCTGCCCCTCCCCTGCTCGCTCTGTCTCTCATTCAAAAATAAAGTTTAAGGAACAATTTTTAAAAAACTGTACTCATGGATTAGTGATGAGCATACTATTTTTCTTTCCATATGCAAATGATCCCTGTCCCATTTGATCCTTGCAATTGGGTCTATTCAAGGAAACTGAACCCTTGAGGATGAATATTGAAAACTACCCAAGGTAATAAGTGCTGTTAAGGATATGGAAGAACTGGAATGCATCTGTCGTAGAAGACAGTATGGAGGCTTACCCCCCGCCCCCCCCAAAAAAAATCCAAAAAAACACAACAAGATAGAATTAACATGTGTTGCAGCATTTCAGTTCCCAGGTGTATTCCCAAAACAACTGGAAGCAGGGACTCAGATTTCTGTTTGCACATCTGTGTTCATGAGGGCAGTAACAGTAGCCAAAAGGTGGTAACAGCACACTGGTGTTTACCAGGGACTTGGGGGAGGGGAGAATGGGAAGTTAAAATTTGATGTGCACAGCTTCAGTGTCGGATGATGACGTTCTGGGGATGGGTAGTGGCGATGGTTGTACCACATGGTGAGTGTGCTTAATGTCACAGAATTGTATACTTAAAAAATCATTAAAACGGAAACTTTTAGGTCTATTTTTTTTTATCGTAAAAAAGGGACTGGAAGGAGTATTGAACATCTCCTCTGTCTAATCTCCCAAGTCATGGTTGCATAGTCTAGACCATCCTGTTTGAACGACTGAAACTTAGAATATATCTACCCCATCGTGGAAAGTAGACCTCTATTTTAGATACGTCGAATACCACATTTTGAGCCGTTATGGAAACTAACCTTAGAAAAATGATGTGAATGTTGAACTTGCCCAGAAGTTAACCCTTCACATCCAGCCAGGGGGCCAGGCTTCCAGGAAAATAACAGGTCTCCATTTGTCTGAATAGGAAGCCATTGTCCATTAAGTTGAGCTCATAGAACATGGCTGCAAGTCAGAGGCTGTCTGATTTGGCATCCCTGATGTCTGATGTCTGTCTCTGACACTTACGGCTAAATTACACTGCTGCTAATTAAATAAACTTGTAAAGCCAGCATCATACCCTGCCTCTCCTCCTCCATAAAGCAGGGCATTGCCATTTTGGGTAGTTGTCCATATCTATCATCTCAGAATTTCTAACCTTAGGCATAGCTGTTTAACTCAATTAAATGTGACTGAAGTAAACTTTGTTGAAAAACCTAATCGTAAAATAAATACATAGAGTGAAATGCTCAGGGTGATTTCTGTAGCTCAACTTGAGGCTGTGCATTTTGGGCAGCATGTGTGGTTCTTGATCATGACATTTTTCAAAAGAAATCTCTTTTGTCTGAATTACCCCTTTTCAAAGGGGAAGATGGCTCCTGAATTAAATACTCTTTGGCCTTAATAAAAATTTCATCACAGTAAAGTGACCAAGTTTAATCCTTGCAAATGCCATAAACTATATGCTCTAGAAGTATATTAAAAACCAAAGACTATGTTTTAAAAGACAAATTAGGGGCTTAAGTGTTAATCTCCTACCCAGTATTTAACCTAATTTGATGTGGTTTTCATTCTTTCTGTGTCTTTCATTTGTTTTACCCAGTAAAATCTTAAAACCAGGAAGGACTTTTATCTAGGAAATACCTCGATGCGTTCCTTAGAATACGGTGTTCTGAGAGATGTCAATTAGTTTTTTCTCTTCAAGCAAGTCTTGTTTTGTCAGGTAACTATGACAAATTTTGGTTTAAATAAGACTTAAAACGGGCTCTGGGCTGATGGCTCAGAGCCTGGAGCCTGTTTCCGATTCTGTGTCCCCCTCTCTCTCTGCCCCTCGCCCGTTCATGCTCTGTCTCTCTCTGTCCCAAAAATAAATAAACGTTGAAAAAAAATTTTTTTTAAAATAAGACTTAAAAAACACAAACTATAGGACTTCTAAGAACCTTTACTTTCTAACTTTTACATGGTGAATTGCTGAGAAGAAACTTACAGAATTAAGTCCTCCACAACATACTCATGGAACATTTCTTTCCCAGAGACATCTTTTAGAGGTAGGGGACAATAAAATGGGCTTTGAGAAGGCCCAATTTCCTTCCTAGGACAAATGGAGGAATTAAAGTCTTCAAGCTTTATGGTTTATTAGGTATTCTGTAACCTTGAGAATAGATGGGTTTTCACTTCAGAGTAGAAAGGCATGGGCTGAGAAGCCAAGTCCAGAGTTGGAGTCCCTACTCTGTTAGTTGGCTGGCTGTAACACAGCGTCTGTAACACTGATGCTTCCTCACTGGGTTGGAACATTGGTCCCTCCCATACCTTTACTCAAAGCATTAAGATGATGCTTTCAAAGTAGCCTTGAAACCATCAAGCACAGTTGTAGATCATTGTCCCGAGAATCAGTACAGTTAGAACAACAGCTCTGATACTTTTTCCTTGATTATATTAAGATAAAAAACTTTAAACTATGTTATACTCCACGTAATCAGAGCGATGTCTAAAAATAACCCTACGTAGAGAACAAATAACATTGGAAGACTTGCAGCCCAGATGTTGACCATATTTTGCTTTGGTAACGGTTTTGGTTGAGTAGTTGTACTTTGTAACTTTAGGTAATTGAAGTACTATTTCTTCTGATCAGCTGTATTGTATAGGATTCCTCCATCCCCTGCAGTAGAAGCTCATACTGTGGTGGCTGTTGGTAGCTTTGTGCTGCGCCATGTTCAACACGTTGTTTTTGTCTTGCTTGTTGCAAGGTGTCTAGGTCCCACAACTTGGGGGAACACCAGGTCCCACAACTGCATCCTAGGTTGGAGGGATGGAAAAGCTACTTTTTGGAAGGGTTGTGCAAACTGAGCAAGGGAGGCCCTTCTCAATAAAGTTGTACTCACAATTCATTGGCCAAACTTTTGTTTTATGACCACCTCTTGATTAGGGTGGCTTGGAAAATCAAGTGTGTTTCTGACTAACTGCACATAACGCTTTAAGTGTGGTCCCCAGACCAGCATCAGCATCACCCATGATCTTGTTAGACAGGTAAATTCTTCCGCCTTACCCCTGACCCTTTGTCAGGACCAGCTACTTAATATGTGAGGTCCAGTGGAAAATAAAAATGTGGGGCCCCTAGTTCAGAAATGGTTCAGAATTTCACGACAATAACAGCAGAGCATTAAATCAAGTATGAGGTCCCATGTAGTGCCGAAGGTCACATACCCATGAAGCTGGCCCCGTTGTCTGTAATACAAGATGTAAGCAGCCATGCTCAGGTTTGAGAACCACTCAGAGAATAGGTATTTAGTTATTTCCCAGACCTTCCACCTTCTCAAGAAACCTGCTGGGCTATTCGTAGAAAGATTCAGTCGCTGATGAGTCATGTGAGAGGCAGAATGTTCTATGATTTTCTTTTCCATCGGTGAAAGGCATCTCTTGACATCTGGGGACAAAAGCCCAGTGGGAACCGAGTAGGACCTGGAGGAGGTTCTGCCAGCCGACAGCTGTGGCCGAGGATAAATTTTAGCCTAAAAATCTGGATAGTGTGGCTCTCCTGATGAATGGCTGTTGCAGGGGGTTAAAAAAAATTGCAGATGAGCCTTCAATGAAAGTAAAATTAAAGTCATTTATCCCAGATCATTTGGAAATATCAACTTCCTTCTTAAAGAAAGAAAATATAATAAAGCCCTTTCATAAAGATATAAAATATTTAACATGTGACTTCTGCTTTGTACCAACATCCCCTCTTAATGGTCCCATTATTTTGTTGTGTTTAACTCCAATGAAAAATTTAGGAGGAAGGATGGGCAAATGGTGAACCCAAATCAGGATTTCCCCCCCCCCCCCCTCAAATCTGTGATTACATCACTGGCCCATTTATATTGTAAGACATTTTTACGATATAAGCATTTTTTCATTTGGACAGCAACCATAATAAATTGAAATAAAATTCAGTCTTGATTGATGTTGTAAGTGTCATGTACAGGGCAAGTGCCATCTATTAAGTGTGGTTTGCCAGGGCAACAATAAATAGTAGCGTTTGAATGTTTTTCTTATTAAGGAGAAAACCGGTCAGTAACGTGGGTTTTGTGGACCCCGAGGCCTGCGGTAAATGGAAAATGCCTGCCGCCACGTGTGACTCCGTCCCTGGCTTTAGGACAAAGGTGGTCAGAAGGCTGCAAGAACGGGGTGTTTTTTTTTTTTTTTTTTAAATTAGGATCAACTATTACAGTTTGTGGAATGAAAGCGAGAGGCTGATTACAACATAATGGAGTGTACCGTATTCATCTCTTTGAAATATGACCTCACCCGGCCTTTTCCATTTTACAATCGATTCTCTCATTCCCTTAATGAACCTTTGCGTTCATGAGTCTTCCTTGGAAGTATGCACATGAAATATTGCTGGAGCAAAGAATAATTGTCTGCCAAGTAAGTAAGAACAAAGTGCCTCTCTTGTCGTTTGGTTCAATAACATTAGAAACTGTTAATGCATCATGTTGGGCACCGTATTGTTTTGCTTAATAATTATCTAATTTGCCAAAGCTTGCTTTAAAAAATGTTTTTTGAAAGCTGGCGCAATAGAGTCGTTTGCCTGTTTCTCTAAAGATGGGATGAGAGGCTGGTGTAAATGCATTTAAACACAACTTTCGTCCTTAAAAGTGTTGCCAGGCAGGTCTAATTTGGGCAGAGTAGCACATTGAGTTTGAGCAGATACTGTGAAAGGGTGTAATAAAACTGAAGGGAATAGTTAGTGCTTGTAACAGAAAGGAATGCAAAACAAGAAGTATAATTCCTGAGTTTTTGAGTAATAATCCATTTGCATGATTTGGAATGCATACATACGAGGCTCATTGATCCAGTATTGGAAGACAATAGGATAGATTTTACATAACCCAAGACTTAAAATATATTCGAATCTCCTCTTTTTTCCCTCCACCAGGAGGAATTAAACTGTACTCCCTTAAATGTTAGGTATGTGATTCTGTGTAAAGTTGGCAAAAAAGTTGGCGTGAATGGCATGAAAAAGGAAACCACAGGACTGAACCGTGATCGCACTTGTCCACGACATAAAAATTTCAAAGGCTTGCCCTTTCTCGGGAAGCAGGGGAATGGGACGGTCAGTGTGTGCCTGGCCGTTTAAATTGAGCCCAGGAATATTACAGGTGGACGCAAACCAGTGGAATTAGGAAATTCTTCACAGAAAATAAAAAGGAGATACAAGCAGCGATCCCTATTTGTACGGGGCCCCTATCTGAGATAAGGGGAATAAGAGCCCAGAAATCTAAGCCTATGGGGAGAGTAAAAAGAACCACATAAGTGCAAGGCTACCAAAGCCTATGGTCACCAGTTCTTAAAAACAGAGATAAAGTGTAAACCATGCTCATGTTTGATGATAGTGAATAACATTCCAAATACTGGTCTGGCATATCTGTTACCTCCTTTCTTGGTCTAAATCTCCTGATGCTTAGTTAGGTTTCCCTCAGGGAGCTTTTTCTGACTGGCAAGGGGAGGAAGCAATTCTTCTTTGATCTCACTTTCTTAGAAGTACTTTAAAACTATACAAGCATGAGGCCTTTATGTATACTTGACGGTTTATTGACCATATTTGCTCATCAGGCGCTAAATGTTTCTCCCTACATTTTCGTCTAACCCCCTACATAGCAGATACTATTATCTATTTCACTGAGCTGCGGGAGGGTGAAGTAGCTTGCCCACGTTCCTACAGCTGGCAAGTAGCAGATCTAGAATTGGAGCACGGAATGATCTGTCTCCAGAGAGCATGAGCCCTGATTCCCCAAACACCTCTCCTTTAGTTAGGTTAGGTGTTTTGTTTGTTTGTTTTGTTTTTTTCAGTGGATATGGCATGCCTCCCTACCTAAACCGTAAACCCTTTTAGAGAAGGTAAATGAATCATTTTGTCCACACTCACCTCAGCTGGAGCCAGTTCTTTCCCAGTTTTGGTCCACTTTACAAAAGATACACCTCTCACTCTCCCGAATCTTGTCAGGGCTCATTGGTAGGGCATTGAGATCTAGACCTGTTGAGGGCCATCTGAAGTGATTGAATTGGGTCGTGTGTTGAATTTCTGAACTTAAACACATTGTAGAATCGATCGAGAATGAGGAGGTGATTCAAGTACCTCCCCTTTTGTCTTCTGATAAAAAGGATGGTTGTCTCCTGGTTTGTCTCTAGCAGAAAATGACATGGTCCTCGAAGGAATGTGTGACCTGTGTGTTTGAAATAAAAATATTGAAATCCTACCTTTGGTAAACCATAATTTTGCTTATTGGTTTGACAGTTAGGACTGACCATGCTAATTAGGTTATATTGTGGGTATTTATGTGAATTGTATGCTCCAAATTTGTAGTTGAGAGGTTTTAGTTAAAGTACAAAGTGCAGATGAGATCAAAGTATTTCATCATCCTTACATGGGGAAAGGTGTTTTTAATTAACTTACAAATCTTTGAAAGTGTATGGAGATAAATCAAAGGTCTCTAAGCAAGAGTAATAGGAATAATTAAGTCATTTAAGTCTTAGAAACAGGATTTAGATGCTTCCAAAGTTTACTGAAAAACTTAAAGCTTCACATCACTAAAAGGTTCTAATAAAATTCTTACGTGCAACATCTATAAGAATTTTTTCTTAATTTTTTTTAACGTTTATTCATTTTTGAGACAGAGAGAGACAACATGAATGGGGGAAGGTCAGAGAGAGAGGGAGACAGAATCCGAAACAGGCTCCAGGCTCCTAGCGGTCGGCACAGAGCCCGACGCGGGGCTCGAACTCACAGACCACGAGATCATGACCTGAGCCGAAGTCGGACGCCCAACCGACTGAGCCACCCGGGCACCCCAAGAATTTTTAATATTCAATGTTAAAAACAGGGTAATGATAATAATTTAATGGAAAATAATAATTTTTCACAGTAGGACAACCTTTTGACCATAGGAGATACCAGTCAAATGAGGCATGGTGGTAAGAAGTACGATGGGACTATAAACCTACAAATACACGAAGACAAAATTCTGAAGTAGGTCACTGGAACACAGTAACTGCCGTCCGGTGATTCAGAGCTTCTCCAGAACATACCGTGTTCGTGGCTGTGTGAATGACACCCATCTCTGGAAGCATTCAAACGATTTGGCATCTATGCTGAACCTTTGTTCAGAATCTCTCTGATGTTCTGGGCAGGTGATCTTACCAGGTTTAAACAGAATGGGCTGTAAGAGCCCAGGGACGCCCTGATTGATCAGGGTGATTTGCTTTGTGACTGAGCCCAGGATTACCAGCCAAGGTTCAGGCTCTTCCAGCCCTTTTCCAAGCCGAAACAAGTCTTCTGTTAAAATGAGAGTATAATGCATCAAGTTACACACATTAAATATATGTGGTCTTTTGTATCACAATTATACCTTAATAAAGCTGTTATTTAAAAAAAAAATGAGAGTGTAACTGGGGGAAAGTGGCAAAGTGTTATGTTTTTTCTTTTTTTAAATATTTCTTAGTGTTCATTTTCAAGAGAGCGAGAGCCGGAGAAAGCGTGCAAGTGAGAGAGGGACAGAGGGAGAGAGAGACACAATCTGAAGCAGGCTCTAGGCTCTGAGCTGTCAGCACAGAGCCCGACGCGGGGCTTGAACTCATGGAACACGAGATCATGACCTGAGCTGAAGTTGGAGGCTTCACCAACTGAGCCACCCACGCGCCCCATTTAAAAAAAAAATGTGTTTAATGTTTATTTTTGTGAGGTTTCTTTTTTTAATGGCATAAAGTAACTGAAAATTACCAGTAATGATGGACCGTTGGAAGAAAGTCAGTAAATTAATGTTAATGAATCACCTCTTAAGAGGAGAGAATTTTATACTAAATCTGTTCAGGCCCTTGATACTCCAGAATCAAGGGATATATCCTCTTTCTGAGAACTTCTCAGGGCATGGCCAGTAAAGGGAGCTATATTTTAAGAAGCATCAACGTTTTGTGTTTGGGAAGATAAAAACTGACATTTATTTACCATGCATTTTAAAAGAGGCTTTGGACTTGGGGGGAAAAAACAAACGTTTTTGCTACTGTCATGTATAATATTTCTCGTAAGATCGACTACAAAACCTGAGTTACGTAGGTACTCAAGTCGCCAGTCCTAGAAGGAAGAAACACACTTCGAAGGAATGCTGCTACTCTGTAATTGTCGTATCCGGTCATGTTTGAAGTCAGATTACCAAGTTAGCCTCAATTTCCAGGTGTTAAGTGGAATCAGTCTTTTTCCTTACGGTGGGGAAAGTCGGATGTTAATTCCAAAACACTCAAAATGCTGGAATGCTTTACTCTGGCATTTGTTAACCCAATGGGGACTATGGCTGAGCAAGTTCTTTAACTTTCCTCACCCCTAAAGGGGGAAAGATCGCAGTATTTGGGGGATCAAATGGTGGTGTGTTAGTCTGTGTGTTCATCTGAGTCCTTGGAGAAGCAGATGCCGAAACGGGATCAAGTATGCAAGGATGGGCCCAGGAGACCTGCCTGTGCTCGACCGTGGGGAGGGAGCTAGGGAACACCGGGAGAGCCGGGGTCTGCGGCGAGGCACAGCAGACCCCACGGCAGTCAGGGAGCGGAAGGCGTGTAGACCTCCGTACAGTCCAAGGAAAGCTCAGCACAGCAGCTGGGGGCTTTGGGACCGGAATGTTCCGGGGGCTGGAGGTCTGTGAGGTGCAGTCAGTGACCCAGAACAGTTGAAAGGGTCTGGCATGGGGCAGGTACCTGGTTTTCGGTTTGCATTGCTCTTTATGTTTTGAGTCCTGGCTCTTTCTTCCATGGCTTCAGTTTAGTTTGTTTTCTTCAGCTGTACTTTGCTCTCCTCCATTTAAAAAAAAAAAAAAATTAACCAAAGCCTGTACCACCTTGCCGACTTAGAGAATGGTGAATCTCTGACTTTCTTCACAGATGGTAGAGTGAAAAGCCATCTCTTCCTTGTATTGGACCCTTGGGGGTTCCTGATTTGGTAGCTTCCAATGTGATTATAAGGGTAGTAAAAATGAGTTTCTAAAATACAAATCCAATTATATCTGGGTTTTTTTCCTCACCGTTGTCTTAAGGCCAAACGTAACCTTTTAGCACACCATGAAAACTTCTGCTTACTTCGTGTCTGACCACATCTGTTCTCACTTGGCTCATCTTTCTGCTCCAGTGATAGTGGTGATGTTACTCAGCATTCATGGACTGACTCACTCCTCTTTGCAGCCTCCTCTTTGGGGATGGAAATGGACATTGCTCTGGGCAGAGCAATGCTGTGGAGGGGGGCTGGGGGATGACTGGGGCAGGGCTTGGGACAACCTCTCTCTCTCTTTCTCATTTTTTTTTACACTGGAAAAAAGGATAGTTTAAGCTGTTGAGCATGTAAGCATTTTGTCCCTTGCCCTTCTCTCCTTCTTCCCCCTGGAAACCTGGAGGAGCAGCAGTTATCTTGAGAGAGACCACAAGATTGAGGAAGAATCCCACCTTATAGGGATTGTAAACCATAGACATTGATAGAGCCTACATCCTTAAAAGTATCATTGATCAGCTGTACCAGCCAAATATACCTTTTGTCAGATTTCTTCCATGAATTTGGTTAATATCTATCTATACTGGCTAGTGAGGTTTTTTGTTAGAAATGTAAGCTTGAGGGCACCTGGGGGGCTCAGTTGGTTGAGTGGCCTACTCTTGATTTCAGCTCAGATCATGAGCTCACAGTTCATGAGTTCAAGCCTTATGTTTAGCTCTGTGCGGACCGTGTGGAGCCTGCTTGGGATTCTCTCTCTCTCTCTCTCTCTCTCTCTCTCTCTCTCTCTGTGTGTGTGTGTGTGTGTGTGTGTGTGTGTGTGTGTGTGTGTGTCTGCCCATCCCCTGCTGTCTCTAAGTAAGTAAACTTAAAATGGTAATATTGACTATTTCACCATAGTTGTATTTCACATCTCAAAACATCTAAGATGTGATGTTTTTTTTAATTGTTGGTTTCCTTGTCTAGACAAGATAGTGAACTGACATTTCTTCTTCGGTTTACTATGTTCAAGGCATAGAGTTAATCCCTGAGACACAGAGATAAAGTCCCCAGTGCCTTTTAGAAAATAGGTACAACTTAACAAAAAATAAGACTGAAGGAATGAATTGTTGATAAACCCTACAGAAAGGGAATCTAATCAAGGCAGAGAGGGTGTTGTGGATATCTAAGTATAAAAACAGCCAAGTGGAAAGATTGAGTGATGGTAGTTAAGAGTATGTGCAATGTTCTGGAAGCCAGAGGGAGCATACTGTATTCAAGGAAGCAAAAGAAGTTGAGCATAGTTAGTGGCTAGAGCTGAAAGAAAACCGTGGTTAAGTGATAGAGAGGAATAGGAAAAAGGAGGCCTTGCAGCTGATCAGGAGTTTGGATTTTATTGGCAGTGTTGAGGATTAAGCTGGGATAGGTTAAAGAGGATTGTGCGGCCCCATTTGTGCTGTAACAAGCTTGCCATGGCTAGTAGCTGGGCAATAGGATGGTTTTAGTGGAGAGGATTGTCAGATTCCAGGGAGAGATACTGGAGTTTTGAGATCTAGTTACAGCAGTGGGTTTGGAGAAGAGTGGGTGGGAACTAGTGTTTGGATTGACTGGGTGTCAATGACGGTGGCAGAAGGAAAAACCAGAATGTGTCCTAGATTTTTGGCTTAGACAAAAAAAGGTATTACTAACACTCGGTGAGAATGTAGATGAAGCTTGGAGCATAGGAATCACACTGAGCGTTAACCATTTCTGTTGGATTGGGTTTAGTGAAGGAAGAGAAGGAGATGAATTTTGTATGGGGTGAATTTGAGAGGCCAAAAAATCATCAAGTGAAGAAAAGCAGTTGGAGTATTTGGTGCTGAGCTGGAGATACTCAGAATTACTCATTGAGTTGGCCAGTATTTATGGAACACCCACCATGGGATACGTATTGTACTAGGCACTGGTGTGTCAGTGGCAGTTGAATCCACAAGAAAAGGGCCATGGGCAAGCCCCTGAGGACCCAGAATATTAAAGGGTGACTGTGGTAGTTTTCAAACTTTAGTATCAGAATCCCCTGTAGGACTTAATACGACGAGTTGCAAGCTTCCACCCCAGAGATTGGACGCAGTAAATCTGAATTAAGGGCCAGGACTCTGCATTGGTAACAGTCCTCCTGGGTTATGATGCTAATGCTTCTGGTCTAGGGCTACACTCAAAGTAGACTGGAAAAGGAAGTTGGCTATAGAGGACTGAGAAGGAAGAACTAAAAGGGATAGGGAAGAAAACAGAAGTTTTGAAAAGGAAGCAATAGACCTGTTAAACATGGGTGACAGCACAAAACAGTCAAACTAAATCAAAAACATGTGCATTTGGTAAATTGGACAAGAGAAGCCAAGCAGGTGGATGAGGAAGACGAGAGTAATGTGAGTAGTAAAGACAGATGGGATAATGTGGTAAGTCAACCTAAGAAATTTGCCTTTCTTCAAGTGGCTCACTCAGTTAAACATCTGACTCTTGATCTCAGCTCAGGTCATGATCTCAGGGTGGTAAGTTGAAGCCCACATGAGGCTCATTAGGGTGTGGAGCCTGCTTAAAAAAAAAAATGCTTCTCTCCCAAACAGACTTTGAACACATCAATTCCCCAAATTGCTTGGGTGGAGTAGATGAACTGTACTTAAATGAAAAGGTTCTTATGGGAAGTGTTTGGTAGGCAAATAGTTTACTATTTAACTATAGTAGAGTTAACCACATTTGTTTTTAGCAACATCTCTCCGTGTTGCTACACAAACGAACTTCGCACATAGCTACTGAAATCCACTGAGCAATGATTCCCAAAATTATTTGACAACGACATAACTTTTTGTATGACAGCCTTAGGGGCGACCAGTCCAAGAACACCCCTTGGAAATAATTCCTCTGCAACTTTGAAACTTACCTCGGATTGTGGAAGTCACTGAGGAGGAAGGTCTCATACCTTGATCCACCTCCCAGAAAAGCTTGGGATTTCAGTGGGATCCTTTGGTTCAGTGTAGGATTATGTGTAAGTCAGAGACGTCAAGCAGCCTATCTGTGCAGTATTACAGTATATTCTAAGTCTTTGAATGGATGGTAGACACCTTGGAGAAAAACTGACTCTTGTCCAGGTATTTGGTCTCCTGGAGGTATACTTCGATTTTTATCATCGGAATGACTTAAAGCATTTCTTAAATTCTTCTTCTAAAAGGTGTCTGATGTAAAAGATAACCTATGTAACATACAGTAGCTATATATTTTAGTGTTATTTATTGCAAACACCTTTCTTCTTTAAAAGACCTAGCCAAATCTATACTAGAAGAGATTGCAGTTACCATATGCTCTGTACCTTGAAAGCCAATACGCGCACAGCTTCTGTCAAGGAAAATCAATGAAGCAAGAACCTTAACAATTGGGATCTTCTCATTGATAAGACTAATACTTCTTGTATGTGGCTTACTTCGACATAATGAACAAAATTCAGCTGCTTTGCTTTGGAAATGGTTTTCTGCAGAGCAGAAATAAGGTCAAATCAAGGACCTTCTTTTTTTTTTTTTTTTTTTAGATTTTATTTTTTTTATTTTTTTTTTTCAACGTTTGTTCACTTTTGGGACAGAGAGAGACAGAGCATGAACGGGGGAGGGGCAGAGAGAGAGGGAGACACAGAATCGGAAACAGGCTCCAGGCTCCGAGCCATCAGCCCAGAGCCTGATGCGGGGCTCGAACTCCCGGACCGCGAGATCGTGACCTGGCTGAAGTCGGACGCTTAACCGATTGCGCCACCCAGGCGCCCCTCAAGGACCTTCTTGAGAGGAGGACAAATCGACTGGATAAATATAGGCCTTGACTAACTCTAAAATTCTGTAATTCTGGACAAGTAACCAGACCTATATTTTTGGGCAAAGAGCACCGTTAATTCACATCATACAGAAGATCTAGGGAGAAAAAATGAAAAAGGAAAGACTTTGACCTATACTGGTCCTTAGTCTCTGTCTTTACTTTCTGGTGGTGTAAACTATCAATATTAACAGAACCAGGTGACTCATTGTTGTTTGAGTAAGATGTCAAATTTTACCCAGTGTCTGTGCCTTGACCCACCCTACCTTCCCATAGCCTTCACCTGTCCGTGTGCTGTCCCCCACCCTGATGTAACTGAATCCTCATTTCTCCGTGTGTTTCTTAAAAGGATGCAATGGACGTGCATGCTGTTAATATCGATCCCTATCAATAAGTTAGATATTCTATATGTTATATATTTCTAACATATCTATCTAGAGATGTTCTACATGTTAGAAACGTCAGAGCATTTTTACAAAGAGTATGTTTTTCATGATAACTTTGCAATCGTGATGGCCTGTTTATAGAGAAGGGGAGCGAGTTTACAAGAGGGTGAAGGCCAATAAGTGGTAGACTAGGGTCAACTCAGGATTTATGCTACAAATTTTCTATTCCAGACTCTTACTTGCCTGTGTCTCTCCTCACTGTGCTACGGGCACTTACTTATACATTTATTCACTAAAAAAAAAAAAAAAAGATGACTGAGCATCTATTCTATAACGTATCTTTCTACAATCTGAATTAGCACATACACAGTAAAACAGAAGAGTGACATTAAGGAAACATGGTGGTCATCTTAATTTTTTTTTTTCCCTCAGCACATTGACGTTTAGTATTTTAAAGTTGACTAACAGCTAAATGTAACAAGCTATGAGGAAGTGGGTTTTGCACATGGTGCCAATTTCCTATATTCTTCCTGAGTTGGTGTGAGTATGTCTTCTGGCTTAGAAACATTTATTCTCATCTTCATCTTTTCACATTTTTACTTTGTCTCTAAGGCTCAGTTTTGTTTTTTTTTTAATTTTTTTTTAACGTTTATTTATTTTTGAGACAGAGAGAGACAGCGCATGAACGGGGGAGGGTCAGAGAGGGAGACACAGAATCGGAAACAGGCTCCAGGCTCTGAGCTGTCAGCACAGAGCCCGATGCGGGGCTCAAACTCACGGACCGCGAGATCATGACCTGAGCCGAAGTCGGACGCTTAACCGACTGAACCACCCAGGTGCCCCTCTAAGGCTAAGTTTTAATGTGCTCTCAAATGTACTCCCATCCAGCTACTACTTTTTATGAGCTAAAGTCCTTCTATGTTTTTTTTTTTAATTTATTTTGAGAGGGAATATGAGCAGGGGAGGGGCGGGGGGGGGGAGAGCGAGAATCCCAAGCAGGCTTCATGCTGTCAGCATGGAGCCCGATGTGGGGCTCTAACATCCAAACCAAGGGATTAGGACTTGAGCCGAAACCAAGAGTAGGCCGCTTAACTGACTGAGCCACAGGTGCCCCTTAAAGTCCTTTTATACATGACAGTTTCATTTACTAGGAATTCATCATGTCTTTCAACTGTGACGCTATTTTTTTTGAGATTGTTTTGTTTGTGCTCTGGTTACAAGGTTCATACATATTGAATGGTCTACGCTGACCTAGTTTGTTCTATCCCCTTCTGATTTTGTACTGTATAATTTTGTAGGGCATAACGATTTTAATAACGAGTATATGGCATTTGCATAAATGCCTATATTTGTGGAGTAAATAATGAATATGCATATGTGTAGTTGTTATCTGTAAGTGTATGTATTCACCACAGTAAAGTGTCTAACTTCCATACCTTTCCCCGAAATATGTCTCACAGAAGTAAATTGTTGGCTTTCAGTTCCATGTAGGAATTATGGAAAAGCTACCAGGTACTAGGTACTGGATTTAATTCTCAGAGCCAATGTAAATCTGGGTCTTTCCATCTCAATTTTTGGCCAAGAATTTGAACCTAGGGCAGTCTGACTATGTAACTCTTGATTTTGTAACGTGTAACCTGTCATTTTCCATTTTTTTTTAAAAGCTAAACATTGAATTTCGTATTATAAAAATTATTCACTGTCAGCCTAGAAACTGGGAGGGATGCTGGCAAAAAAGTTACCTTGTTTGCCTTTCTACCATCCCTTCAAAGACTTTCTAGTCAGTTTTACTGCTGCTTCCCTCGGGTCCGGTCTCTTTAACACTAATGTTGAAAGCTTTTTATTCTAAACACTCTAATAATGAAACTGCCGAGCAGAAATTCATTTTAAGAGAAACACAAAAATAACCATATGACATACAATGATCAAGTATAAATGAGCTTTGCAGTTTCTCAGGACCCACAGACCTCTGCTTATGTAAACGGGAGCCATGTTGGATCAAATAATGCTAGCTGCTGTGACAGATACCTCTCTGACTCCCTCAAATCCAAATCTCCGAGAAATGGAAGAAAGGTTGGCCACTCACCTAACAGCCCAACTTCGGTGCTCTTGGTCTGACAACTCTTTGCCAAGCTTGAATTCAGAAGCCTCCATTTCCTTCCATTTGCAACCTTTCAGTTGTCGATGTATGGGTCTCAGGTAGAGCTGGAGATGGCCTCCATTGTAGCCAACTAGAGGCAGAGAAGACCAGGGAGAGTGGGGAGGGTTTTATGTGGAGACCCCAAATGACAGACATCGCTGCTGCCCCGTGACAGTGGCTAAAGCTCGGTCATGTGGCTACTTAGAGCCACAAGGAATCTCCTCGGTGCGCCCAAAGGAGGAAGAACTACTAGCTTGTGAGCACCTAGCCAGTTTCTGCCGCAGGGTTGACATAAGTTCTTTAACAGCTCAAGTTTTACGTCTAAAACTATTGCTTCCAGCAGAATAAATTTCTCCACGGCAAGCTGTGATAAATGTTATGACTTTATATTTTATTTTATAGCACCTCTGCTCCATTCCTGCTAAATTGCCTTACTGAGTTTCATTATGGGCACTAATGATGAATTAAGTTGGACTGCTTAATAATTAAAAGTATCTCTAGGATAAAACCATATTTTCTCTAGGAGGAAATCTACTTGGCTTTGTTCACAGCTATAGGATTCGGTGTAAGAATCAGAATTCTTTAGAAATGAATGAACAGACCTCTCAGTAAGTGACATTGACAGGGTTATTCAGCTTGTTTGATAGTAGGGTAACTTGTATAAAAGATAAAGGGGAGCTTTTTGCTAAGATAACACACAAAAATGAGTAGTACTGGGTGCCTGAGTGGCTCCGTCAGTTAAGCATCCGACGTCAGCTCAGGTCATGATCTTGCGGTTTGTGAGTTCGAGCCCCACATCGGGCTCTGTGCTGACAGCTCAGAGCCGGGAGCCTGCTTTGGATTCTGTGTCTCCCTCTCTCTGTTCCTCCCCTGCTCATGATCTTTCTCTTAAAAATAAAGAATTAAAAAAAAAAAAAAAACACTTAAAAAAAAAAAGAGTGGTATGAACTTTCAAGAATAACTTTGGGAATACTAACCCTTAGATGAACAATCATGTCCAAAGGATAACTTTAGGAACAACCATTATCTTATGCATATTTGGAGAAAGATGGAGAAGGAATAGTCCAATGGATTGGGATGAAGCATAGGTATTACCTAACGTCAGAGTAGTTCACCACTCTGTTATTTTTTGTTTTTGCTATAAAGTGTAGTGTCTTGACATAGTAAAAATTTGATGACACTTCAATCCATAGATTGACATGTTCCTCCATAGATGACATCCATCTATGTTCCTCCGTAGATGACATCAGAGGATCCGTGTACCAGATTGGGGGTTAAAATGTGTCATTGGGGTGCATTTTTCTGAAAAGAGGGTCTATAGCTGTTTATTACATTGCCAAAGCATCTTGTGGTACTCCCCCCCAAGGGCTTAGAACCTGCTGAAGTAAGGAGACTTGAATGTTAAGATTGGCAAAAACACAGAGCATATGGTTGCTTTAGTAAAGAAGTTCAAGTCTATAGGCTAGAAGATATTCCAGAATGCTAAACAGCATGAACATGGGACCTTAGAACCATTTTTAGTAACATTTATGCATGGACATATTCATCAAACATTGAGTGCCTTTTCCATGCCACATGCTGTGCTTGAATATTCTAATGGATGAAGGGAGAATTGCTACACATTTGAAAATGAAGGAGAGTGGTCAGGAAACAGGGCTCTGTACGGGCATCTGAGAGCTCAAGTATGGGCCCTGGGTGTATCCAAGGGTTCAAAGCCCACTTACATTTATCTGTATCGTCTTGGGTGGATGGGGAAACCTCTCCATACCTCCGTTTATTTTATTTTATTTTTTTATAAACAGAGGATTAATGTACCTATGTCTTCGTGTTGTTAGGAAGAATAAATTAACAATACACATAAATACCTAGTGTGATGGTCCATGCATAGGAAATTTCAACTAGTGGTAGTTGGATTTGATGTCCCTTTAAACATTATAGCTGTTAGGTATAAGATTGAATTAGGCTTACTATTGGGTGGCACCGGGGGTAGGTTGGAAACTGAGTTATGGGAAGGCACAGTTCAGCTTAATATAGAAAATCTTGTAATAATTATAGAAATGGATAAAAAAAGAACCAGGGCACAGGGTAATGAGCTCCATCACTGGGAGTATTTAAATAGAAGAAGCCACCACTTCTCAGGGGAAGAGAAAATCCTTATAAGATTAAACTAAGTTGCCTCTGACGTGTCTTCTAAAATTAGTATTCCATTAGTGTTTGCAATAACTGTCGTATCGGTGGTAGTTACAGAAGGAACTGAAATCTGGTTTTGGTGCTGTGTCTCAACTTCTCTAGAAAAAACAGGTCTTCAAAGAGTAGAACTCATTAAATGTCTCAACTCTAACAAACGACTGGAAGTCAGTCAGGAAAATTATCCCATACGGATATGTCTTCTTTTAAGAATGCTTCACTCGTGGAGGTCTGAGTGACAGTATATTAGGTAGGGATTGGCTTCACAGAGGGTTTTCCCACTAGTCTTAACTTCAATTTATAGACAACTCTATAAGGACACAGCAAATGGACAAGGTTGTCTTATAAATTTTTTTTAGTCAGAGATCATATAGAGTAGTGAATACAGAAATTGAATGAACACATGTCTCAACTCAATTTATGTATTTCTTTGTAGAACACCAAGGTTGAAATTAAATGAATGCTATATTAGAAAATATTTACAAACGCAGTTTCCCTTGTCTATCACATTTAGTAGAACACAATAAGTCAGGTTGTAGCTCGCCAAAATGAAATCACATATTTTAAAGTAAAATGCCAGCCTATCGATTAAGCAGTCGAAAACAAAAACAAAACAAAAAAGACAAAAGAAACTAAGTCTGTCATGGACATAGGTCCTTCGTGGTCCCATATTTTTAACGTTGGAGAAGTTTCCAGATGAATGATCAGGTCAGTAATTAAAAATGCGTAAAGAAGCCTGGAAGTAACGTAAGGGGATGGATGTCCAGCCCGTAGCAGTACTCTGGCGTCACCTAGTAACGTGGCTTTGCTTACTATCTCCTAGCGATAGAACCATTTATTTTGGAAATGAAATCTGCTTTGTAGAGCTCTGTGTAAGTCCAGCTTGTCTGTATCTATGCCATGTGAAGCAGGCAGAGGTCTGTCAGATGCGAAGGTAGTGACAACCACAGGGAGATACATTGGCATGCTGGAGACCATGCCAGCCACACAGGGGACAGTGTGGTCCATGACATTAGTTATACGATGTTAGAAAGGGGGGGGGGGGGATCCGAGATGCCATCATCCCAAAGCCTATGTCATTCTGTCTTCTATAGGCCCCAGAATAATGTAGTTCAGGGATCTAAGGCATGGAATGCTGAAATGTTTTAACATTCCTTAGCAGCCCCGAAAGGACCCAAACGTGCCCAGGTCTCTTGACCAGTAACATTTTCCAAGGCTTTCCCGCAGTATCTCCATGACGAGAGGGGCCTTGGATTCCTGGAATATTCCCGCTCACGGAAGCGTCAGAGTTTGGGAAGGTGGGAGTTGATGACACAGTATTCCTGGAGGCAGGGCAGGACAGGCATGTGTGCCTTCTCAGATGGGCCTCACCCTGCTCCCAGGAGCCAATTCCCCTGGATTTGGCACATACGTCACCTTACGCCAATGACATTTGAAGTACAGTGGCCAGAAACCCGCGGAAATCTCCGTACTAACAGACACAACTAACCTGTTTCAACCACATGTATGTTACAAGTACAGTTCCCTGCGATCTGTTTCTGACATTGCAGGTTGGTTGTCTGACTTACTAACGTGGAGAGAATACCTTGGCTTTACATGGGAGACACAGCTACTGTGCGAAGCTCTACGGAGATCCATATTGTGTGGCTGTAAAAGCTGATTTAAAGGTAGACGTGGCCTTTTAAAACTGTGCCCTTCGTGAAGGGGGGGGGAAGCGACTTTCTAGAAAAGGTATTTCAGAAGCACTTGTTCTTTGGGCTTTAGATGAGAGATGCTGAGGTTGAAGTAAACATGGATAAACTATTTTGAAAGAAAGGCTTTCTTTTAAGATGCCCTAGATCCGTGCTGTCCGATAGAAATGTGATACAACTCCAGTATCGTTCTTAATTTGACTTAGAATCACATTGAAAAAAGACACAGGCGAAGTTAACTTACTCACCTTGGAATGTTGAAATATTTGGGGCATGCTATCGGTATTTTTTATTTATTTATTTATTTTTTTTTAATTTTTTTTTTTCAACGTTTATTTATTTTTGGGACAGAGAGAGACAGAGCATGAACGGGGGAGGGGCAGAGAGAGAGGGAGACACAGAATCGGAAACAGGCTCCAGGCTCTGAGCCATCAGCCCAGAGCCCGACGCGGGGCTCGAACTCCCGGACCCCGAGATCGTGACCTGGCTGAAGTCGGACGCTTAACCGACTGCGCCACCCAGGCGCCCCAACTATCGGTATTTTTAAAAAAAGGGCAAATTGTACCTTTCTTGCACTGTCCATGCAAGCCAGGGTACATTTCCCACTTGCGGCACGTGTCCATTCTGAGAAGCCCCGTTTCTACTGGTCGATAGCCACATGTGGCTAATGGCTGTCGTCATATGTAGGGCAGCTCTAGACAAAAGGCTGTGCTCCTGAATTGCTAAGAAATCATGCCTGATCCATTGACGCGATTTCCGACTGGAGAGTAAATGCCCAAATTTTGTTTTATGAAAGAGCTTAAGCCCCTCGGAAAGGAAAAGACACCTTCAGGCTTTATGTATACGCTTGCCACGCAACATGGCCAGTGATGTGTGGCTCTGGGTCTGCTCCAGCTGTCTTGTGAGATAACGTGACTTTCTCAGCCATGGCGAGCTTACCTAACAGTACTCTTCTGGAACTGTAATCAGTTCAACCTCGCTCTGTACAAACACAAGTGGGGAGGTAGATCATTCAACTTGAGTGATCAACTGGTAGAGACAGCATCCAGTAGAAGGAACGGGGTTCTGAGGCCAAGAAATGAAGCGCGGTTTATAAAGCTGGAAAAGGGAAGGGAGAGGATGGACAGAAGCGAACTCAGAGGATTTAGGGAGAGAGGCAGCAAAGTGTTACAGCACTTCAGAAGTGGAAGGCGATCGGAAGCTCCAAGGAGGTTCGTTGACTCTGGTAGACATGGAGAGTTAATAAAAAAACAAGCTTGTCAATATCAGTTTACTTCTGTGTGATGAGAGCACAAGCAGAGATGTCTGTGTTTACCTCTGAGTTAAGAGGGAAGAAAAAAAGTACTCACAGAAGGCAGTAGGAGGTCACAGTGAAGAGAGATCTGGCTTTAGCACCGGGAGGGTAGCATGGGATTCTTGGTCGCTCCAGTCACAGCAGATAAAAGAAAGAGCTGGAAAGAATTCTAGGGACAAACAAGCTTGTTGTTCTTCCACCCGGATTTTCATTTTCGTAAGGCCCCACAGAGAGGTAGGAGAGTGAGATTAACATAATCTCCTGTCACGGGATGTTTTATTCCAGGGCTTGTGGTGAATCTTAGTGTCCCTTAGAGCACCTGAGGAGAAAGCTCTGGTCTCCCGTTTATTTTTATTTCTTTAATTTATTTTTTAATGTTTTGAGACAGCATGTGCAGCAGAGCGGCAGAGAGAGGGAGACACAGAATCCAAAGTAGGCTCCAGGTTCTGGGCTATCAGCACAGAGCCCGATGCCGGGCTTGAACTCACAGACCGTGAGATCATGACCTGAGCCGCATTTGGACGCTTTAACCGACTGAGCCACCAGGCGCCCATCTGGTCTTCCATTTATAAAATGGAAGGCTCGTCTACTTAAATTACCCATTCCCTCAAGACATGCTATAGAACTCGTCCTCTGTGTGACACTGATGATACCTGATGTTCTAGCAAGTGATGTACACTCTCTGAGAAGGGGGTTCAGGTTTCCCTCAGTCAGAAGGTACGCTGGTGGTGATGAGTAATAATTGGAAATACCTGCTACAGCTAGGAGTAGAAGATGATGGTACCAGCACTTAGGAAGAAGTCTGGTACTTGCTCATAAAATACACATCTGTTTCGGGGGCGCCTGGGTGGCTCGTTCGGTTAAGCGTCCGACTTGGGCTCAGGTCACGATCTCGCAGTCGGTGAGTTCGAGCCCCGCGTCCGGCTCTCTGCTGACAGCTCAGAGCCTGGAACCTGCTTCAGATTCTGTGTCTCCCTCTCTCTCTGCTCCTCCCCCACTCATGATCTGTCACTCTCTCTGTCAAAAATAAATAAAGATTACAAAAATTGTTTTAAATAAAAAAATACACCTCTATTTTATGACCTACCAATCTCCTTCCTAAGTGTTAGCTATCCAAAAAATTGTGTAAGGACGAACTTTGCAGGTTTTTCATACTCGTCCAAAATGGGAAATAGCCCAGGTGTCCAACAGGGGAATGCGTAAGCAAACTGCAGGACATCCGTACCGTGAGATGGTGTCCAGCAGCCATGTACAGGAATGTAAGAAATACTTTGCTGAGTGAAAGAATATCTACTAGAATGCACAAGAATATCTACTAGATCAGTGCATTTCTGTAAAGTCTTTATGAAGATGAAGGAGACACAGTACCAATACATGGGAAAATCAGAACAATGTTGGTTTGAGTTGGGGGGGCTAAAACTAAATTTTTCAAAATGGAAACGACATGGATTTGCTCAGTTGGTATATCTAAAATGTGTGCATGGCAACGTATGTGAATTTGACCTTAAAAAGAGAAGGGAAAACAGTTTCGAACTGAAGTGGATGATTAATGCGTTAAATTTTAATTAGTTAGACTCTGAAATGCGTCAGAAAGACAAACTCACAGCTGGCTAGATAGATGAATAAAGGGACTCCATCTAACGTTAACAGAGTCTAAGTGATCTACGGGTATACACATTTTTTCAACTTTTCTGTATTTGGAAAACTTTGCTAATTCTTGGGAGGAGGAGAGGGAAACAAGATTATTTGTAAACTCTGCTACTTTAGGGGGAACAAATTACTTTTATGTTCTTCCATAGGCAAAAATCAATTCAAAATAGAGTATAACCGTAAATAAAAGAGTGCTATACAACTTGTAGAAAAAAAGTTTTTCGTGACCTTGTGTTAATTGGAGGTTTTAGGTAGGACACCAAAATTATTCACAGAAAAAAATTGGTAAATTGATAAATTGTTGAACTGATAAATTGAATGAAACTGAAGACTTTTATGCTTTTAACAGACCTTAGGAACGTAAGTACAAGTCATAGATGTGGAGAAAATATTTCCAAATCATGTGTAGAGTAAACTACTTGTACCCAGAATATAGAAAGCACCATACAACTGAACAATAGGACAGCCCAATTAAATACGGGCAAAAGATTTGAATCTTCTTAAGAAGAACAAAGATTGTCAGTGTTCTTAGTCTTTAGGGAAAACCACACCGATTTCCCAGCCACTGGAATGGTCAGGATTAAGAACACAAAGCAAATGTTGGTCAAAACATAGAGAATCCAGAACCCTCCTTACATTTCTGGTGGAAATGGAAAGAGGTACAGCTACTTTGGAAAAGAGGGAGTTTTCTAGAAGGCTAAACATTCTAATTTTATTATATGTGCTGCCAAGGTGAACACTCCAGAAGGCTAAATATAAACTGACCATCCAATCCAGCAAGTCTGCCCTTGAGATTTTACCCAAGAGAAATGAAACCACAAGTCCACGTAAGGGCTGAAGGGGAATGTTGAGAGTAGCATTATTCATAGTAGCAAAAATTGGAAAATCATCCACATGTCCAGCTGGTGAAAGGCTAACCATAATGTGGTATATCTATACGATGGCATATTGTGTAATAAAAAGGAACAAACTCCTAATACGTGCTATGACCTGGTTCACCCTCAATAGCATTCTTCCAGGTGAAAAGACCTCATCTTGTAAACTTTGGAGATTTGTAAAGAAATATTGTAAATATTCATTGCTCTGGAATGTCTAGAAAAAGCGAACTTAGAAAACATAAATTAACTGCCTAGGAGGGAACCGATAGTTACTGAAAATGAGCAAGAGGGAGATTTTTGAAGTGATGGAAAGGTTTTACAGCTGGATTATGGCACTGGTTGGCCATTTGTGTAAATTCACTTAATCACTGAATCGTACCTTTACAACAGATGAATTTAATTTCTCATGTTACCTTCCCAGCTAAGACTAGCATTCGAAACTTCAAGACTGATAGCACTCAAAAAATAGATCATCTCTCAGTGATGGTTGAGTTTTGTCTTCATGAGGGTGGAATCAGGCACATGATTTCCTTCATCCTTTCTGGGCGACTTGTAGAAATTAACCTCTTTGATTTACTTTACTCCTCTGTAGAATAGGAATAACAATAGTATCTACTTGAGACTAACGTTAAGAAAATTAGATAAACAGTACTTGGGCACACACATGGAGAGCTTAATAAATGCCAACTCTAATGACTATGATAATGATGATCTGGGAGGAGTGGCCATAGTTTCCCGGTTTCTTTTTTGGCTCCAAGATCTTAAATACATTTACTCTTAAGGGTTTGGCATAGATAGATTTCCTGAAAGAGCCTAGGATAGTATACTTCTCTAGTTCTTAAACTGACTTTTAATTTTACTCTCCCTCTTGGCCACAGTGCCTTTAATTTCTTCTCAGATTTTTCAGAGTGCCAACTAGAGCAACTTCTTACTCCTCCTCGTTTGTGGCTTCCCGTGGTGCTGCTTAACTGTGAGCAGCCTTGATAAAGCCACGTATAAAAGAAAAGTCCAGAGTAGCTACGTGAGGGTCCGAGGTCCTTGCCTACAAAGCGAAAAGCGTGGAATTTAATACTCCTTTGGCGATGACTTGGTTTCGACAGTCATGCGGGTATTTCTTTGCATTGTGATTTTTGCCTGACCTCTTTAGAGACAGAGCCTCAGCTAGGAGAATGGGCAGGGTATCGTGAAGCCTTTCTCGAAGTTCATGAGTATGGGGAGAGAGTAAGAGTTAAATTTCTGTTTACAGAAGTGGGAGAATGCCAGTCATACAAACTGAAGACGGAATTTAAGATTATTTGAAAATGAAAAGCAGTTTTACTACTTTTCCCTGAACACTAACAACGTGAACTAGCTGTTAACCGAGTGTTTTCATGAAGAGGTCCTGCTGGGACTTCTTGTAATTTGGCAATTAGCAGCACCATTTACATACAAACAAAGAATGTGAAGTCCTTAAACAGTCTATCCCCACCCCCAATTAAGGTTATAGCCAAGAGAAATCTTCCTCTATTTGTGGAACAAATATTTCCTAAATCTAAAATAGAGCGATAGCCTTAAAGACAGCTTTGGAACGATCAGAGATTTAAGACTGGGAAGCTTGGAATCAATAGATACAAATATTTAAGTTTATTGGTTTATTTCTGAGAGACAGAGTGAGCAGGGGAGGGGCAGAGAGAGGGAGAGAGAGAATCCCAAGCAGGCTCCACGCTGTCTGCACAGAGCCCAATGCGGGGCTGGAGCTCACAAATGGCGAGATCATGACCTGAGCTGATACCAAGAGTCTGACACTTAACCGACTGAGCCACCCAGGTACCCCATCAGATCTAAATATTGTATCAAAAATGATTATGTTTTAACCATCCCCATTGTCCCCTCCCCTTTTCAGGTCTCCATCACACATTGCAGCCTCAGCATTTACTTTTCCATGGCCTTAGGAGGTAAATTTAAAACCAGAGGTTAAAAATCTGTATTCCATTCCCTCATTGTCAAGATAAAGCACTAAGGAGAAGGTGATTTGACCTTCAGTACCTTCACATTACTTGCTGGCAGCTGCACCGGACAAGAACTCTTCCTTCCTGACACCCAATTCTGTCTTCTGTCCCACACATGACGGTGAGTTCCATCTGTGACCGTGCCACAGCCTGTTGCTTTGTTGGCAGATCCGTGGGTCATAAACTCCACTCCAGAGCCAACTTCTGCCTGTGGCTCAGCCTTTCATCAGTCACCATTAGTCGTGCTCAGCTTTGTCAGTGCTCTTTTAACTGGGTGCTAACTGGTCCTGCTTTTAACTGGTCCTGCTTTAGGTGATAGGGTTTCAGTGGCCAATCAAAGTCCCTTTCCCTCCTAATTGGCTTTCTGAGGTCCTTGAGGAAATCACTCTGCCTTCTTTGGTCTCTAATTCACAGTACTGGAGCCATGGATGTAGGTCAGGGCTTGCTGTTAGAGATGCCTCCAAAAGCCAAGGAGGTAAAAACAGGTCAAGATGGCATCTGACCCTGTTGCTAGATATTTTTGAAAGATAACGTTAAGCCCAGGTTTCTATGTAAAGTCTCCCGATTAGTAAATGCTGGGAGGTAATTCCTAAGTTTTTATTTACAATTACCTAGTGATTTTTTTTTAATTTTTTTTTTTAACATTTATTTATTTTTGAGACAGAGGCAGACAGAGCATGAACGGGGGAGGGGCAGAGAGAGAGGGAGACACAGAATCGGAAGCAGTCTCCAGGCTCTGGGCCATCAGCCCAGAGCCTGACGCGGGCTTGAACTCAGGGACCGCAAGATCGTGACCTGAGCTGAAGTCGGACGCTCAACCGACTGAGCCACCCAGGTGCCCCTACCTAGTGATTTTTTTTAAAACATCAAGCGGTCTGAGCAGATTCTGAGTACAGCCGGTGAAGTATACGCTGTAGCGAGTGGGGGGAGGGTGGAGCTGCTTTCCCCAGTGTAATGAACTTCCTGCTGTCATATCTGTCTACTAGTTGAAGGTAGCAGTTACTGGAAGTCTTTGGTATTCTTCCCCCTCCTTTTTTCCAACTTCTCATAAGGTCAGCCCTGCCTCGGACTCTGGAGCACGTTTTGGTTTTGGTTAGATGAAAATGAGGTCTTCCTGTGATCTTGACAGAACTCTCTGGTCTTGCTGACCATGTGCCCATGTTGACCAATGAGCACCCTACCTTGTTCAGCTGTACGTTGGGTGCTGGGTTAAGGAAGAGGGAGGAATCCATCAGTGGAGGGGGTCTGTGCGGTTATCCTTCGAATCTCTGAAGCCCTCTTACCCCCCTTCCCCCTTTGCATACAGTCTAGTGCAGACGGTATCATCCCCCCCCCAAAAAAAAACCTAGACCAAGAAACAAAAATAGCAGAAAAAGAACTAATTTGTGCAGAATAACTGCAATTAGCGACCCCATGCAGCAATTCTTAGATGATGGAGCGGTTCTTGAATGTAACAATTCTTAGAAATTGTACATTTCAGATGCCCCGAGTCTGGTATTGATTCATGCATTTGCTGACTAGGATAGTTGAAATTTGCCGCAGTCTTCTGTTACCTGCCCAACATGGCTGCTTTGCTTGTAGACCTCTGCACAGTCCTGGTCTGTGGCTTGTATCCTGAGGGTCAGGAGATCAAGCTGAATCCCTAGTTCTGCCTGCTATGATCCTGTGAGCTGAGGCAAATTAATTTTGCTAAGTGCCATTTCCTTGTGTAAAACCAGGATCCCGCCACCTTCCTCGTGACAGGAAAGTGTTTTGTAAAAGAACTTCTGTGTCGGAGTTTAATAGCATAGGCACCAGAGTACAATAACCACGGTTCCTACCCCTGTTCGGCCGCTGCTGTCAGAGTAAGTTTGTAAAATGCAGATACATATGGTGGGGGGAGAAATAGTTTGCTAAGTCCTCAGTGCAAAACTGGATGCATAGAACTCTGCATTAGAGATGATGATGTTCAGAATTTTGGCAGTATTGGGTTTGGGCTGCTACCTGTACTCTTTTATTTGTAGGGAGAAGATAATAATGAAAACTAGTTTATGTATATCTAGCACTTAGACTTTTCTAGGTGCTGTGCCAAGGATTTAAAAATTCTTAAATCTTCACAGCCATCCAGTGCTGTAGGCATGTATAGGAGGTACTTTTTCCCTTTTCACAGATGAGGAGACAGAGTTGATAGATGTTAAGTATTTTGTCCAAACTCCTACATACCTTGGGAGAGCCCAGATAGACAAAAAGTCGACCTCCGATTCTATTCTCTTAAGCACTGCATTAGGGTGTCTCAAGGATGGTAGGGGGGAAAAAAATGTATAGAAGGTGGGTCAAATCTGAGTCCAAACTACAGAGCCTTGCATTTGGAATGGAAAGATGAAATGCTCATTGCTACAGCTGGCTGTTTCCAGGTCTGCTGAGAATCTCCTCCCGAAAGGGGGGAGGGAGAGGGTTTCAGAGTATAAACCCTTAGGGTCTCCATCATCAACTTGGCTGGGGAACAAGAAAATCTTGGGACAATAGGAGAAGGCTAAATGTATCCGAAAAATCACTGGATAATTATAAACAAAAAATTGATGCAGATACTATATTCTTTGTTCGTGACTTCTTTATATCCTGCTGGCTTATAAAATGATGATTTGGGGCAGGTTACAACAAAAGACACACAAACAATAGAAACGTTCAGACAAGGGTAAAAGGTCAAGAGACTGGGTATTTGAACTATTCATTTAGTACGATATTTTCCCAGCTGGGAAATGTACTGCAAAACTGAACTAAGATCAGAAGGGTGCTTCATAAATATATAGGTTAATTCTAGCCATATATTTGAAGTGCTTAGATAGCAAACCTCTCCCTATTTCACTATAATGGCCCAGCTTAATTTGTCATCTTTTTTTCCCTCCTTTTAAAGCATTGCTGAGACTTTAAGATACTCATTGTGAATTAATTTGGGATTTGGCATAATAACATTAATCATGCTAAAAGAATTCATTTGACAGTAATGCAGTATAATTAGTGATGTACTAAATCCATTGAGATCTACCAATAATTATAGAATCGCTATTTAAAACCTTATATAGACATTCATTTTTTTCTCCTCCTCACCCCCCCCCCCCATTTTGAACGTGCAGCATGTAGAGACAAAGTCTTAGCTCTGACAATTTGCTTTTTGAAATACTGGGCATAGGTCTCCAGAAAAAACTTTAGTAGACTTAGCTCTAACCTTAAAGGTCCCTTGCTTAGGGCAAGGTCTAAGAATTGCCTAAAAGAAGACTATTGAATCCTGAAGACAGCTGGCCCTGTCATGCGGAATTGCTGGGGAGCCTTAAGAATATGGGTCTGGAAAGACCTATAGTTGAACTTACAAAGCTTAAAGACTAGTAGAGTAGGGCCACCTGGGTGGTTCAGTCCATTGAGTGTCCAACTTCTGCTTGAGTCATGATCTCATTGTTCATGAGTTCAAGCCCCAAATGTGCTTGCTACTGTCAGCTCAGAGTCTACTTTGGATCCTCTGTCTCCCTCTCTCTCTGCCCCTTCCCCCCACCTCCCTCCCTCCCTCCCTCCCTCCTTCCCCTCCCCTCCCCCCCAAAACAAATTAAAATACTAGAGGAGGAAAGAATACTTGGAATTCCCATTCCTAGATGGGGGAAATGTTTCCTCTTATAAGTACTAACAATCTAGGGTGAGAAGAGGTGAGGAAAATGTTTTCTGCTATTGTAGTTACTTAAAATTTAAATATCCCTACAACATCACGCTCCCCCCGCCCCTACCGGTATACTCAAGGCATTCAGATACTCACTAAATGTAAGAATATATCCTTCTCACTTATTTTTAATCATTAATTGTAAAATTCTGGTAATGCTAGAAAACCACAGAAAACATGAGATTCTACTCACTAATAACTAGCTTGGTAGACCGTTGATATTTTGCCATATTTGTTTATAATCTCTCCTTTAAAAAGAAATCTCTTCATGGTATATAGTTATGGAAGCCCCCTCCACTCTTCTAGCAATGCAGCAGGTTATCAGTAAAAATACATGTCTTGGGGTGCTCAGTGGCTCAGTTAAGCGTCTAACTTCAGCTCAGGTCATGATCTCACACTTGGTGAGTTTGAGCCACTGTGTTGGGCTCTGTGCTGTAAGCAGAGAGCCCTCTTCAGATTCTCTGTCCCCCTCTCTCTCCTGCCCCTCCCCTACTTATGCATGCGCATTCTCTTTGTTTCAAAATAAACATTAAAAAAAAGATACGTCTTGGCATTTTCTCATACCATAGGATCCCAGTGCTGTCTTTCAACAAGGAGAATGAGGCAAAAGCAGTAGGATATTAGTATGTTAGAAAACAAGCAGAAAGGAGAATAGTAAGTGTTGGACCAGATTGCAGTGAACATAAAGTTGAAACCTGGTTTCAGAGTAGAGGTTACCTTAAGTGGTGGGAATCAAAGCATGGTTTCAGAGCAATGAATTAATTCTCTACAACTTTTTAAGTTCTGTGGTGCTTTGAATAAAGATAATAAAGGCCTTGCCCTCAAATACAAGTTCATCTGGAGAAATAATACCCACAAATAGACATGCGTTGAGAAATGGAACAATTATTCGTGTACCAGGCCTTGGCGACTTAGGGTACAACTTTAGATAAAGTTTGAGCCTGATTGAGAAAAGGGGGTTGTCAAGGAAAGGGGGAAATCGAGCTATTTTTATAATAAGAACAAGGAGAATGTTGTAACAAGAACTGCAGAAAACAAGAGGGGAAGCATAAGTAAATCTGTGGTATGCTTTTGAAAACTGAAGCCCCAGTTTGACCTAGCTTGGCTTAGTTGGAAGAGATCTTGGGGTGGTGAGTTAGAGCCCTATGCCGGGTGTAGAAATTACTAAAAATATAAGTAAAAACTAAAACAAACCAAACCAAAACAAAACAAAACAAAAAAACCAACCTAAAGCCCCTGAGTGCTATATTCTAGGCAGCTGTAAGAACAAATTATACTACTGAGGTAGTTATATTATTAGATGAAGGGTAAATTACCCAAATGAGGCTTAATATGATACTCCCATCACTAACCTATTCTCAAGCCAAAGGCACTTGGCTTAAGTAATTAAGTGAAAAGGCCAGGCTTCATGTTTTCTTGCTATAACTCAGCTGAACTTCCAAATAGGAGCCATCAAGGATTGGTGGCATTAATTTATAGAGCACACACAACTCACTTAAAGATGAGAAGAATGGAGTCCTGTCTTCCTCCGTTTACTACACCAGCACGGTAGATTGATCCAGTAATACTGTTATCCCAACTGCCCTCATCCCTACATTACACTTTTCTTGCAGGACCGTTTTTGTCCTTAAAGTACCAAATCAAATATTTGATCCAATGTCTATGAGATTTAGCTAGATTCTTGGATCTGTGTAGAAAAAAAAAAACCTGGAAATTTCCATGGAGGAGGTTAATTTTAATTAAATCTATTTATCATTCCATAGGACTACCTTAACTTGTTCTGAATCCCTCAATTCTGAATCTCGAAGTATGTGCTCCATTGTGCTAGAAGGATAATAATAAAAAAAATGCATACAGTGGGATGATTTTTATGAGGCAATTATGCATGCCACATGGCTTCTCCACAGCAGTGGGATGCAGTGACCATGATCTTTGTTTTTTGTTGGGGGATGTATGAGGTTAAAATCTCCATGTAACATCTGCTTATTTGTTGGATCTAAAAGACTTGAGTGTCTGCAGCTGTACTTATTTTTTTTTTTAATGTTTGTTTTATTTTTGAGATACAGAGAGTAAGCTGGGGAGGGGTAAAAGGGTGGGGGGTGGGGGGAGACATAGGATCGAAGCCTGACAGCAGAGAGCCCAATGTAGGGCTTGAACTCACGAATCGTGAGATCATGACCTGAGCTGAAGTCGGATGCCTAACTGACTTGAGCCATTCAGTGTCCCTGCAGCTGTTCTAATATAAGCTGAAGATGTATGGTCAGAGCCCAGAAACATGCAGAGGGACCTGTGACTTTGAAAGTTTCTGTAGTCAAGGACCATTTACTCTCTGAACACATACTGAGAAATGCTATTAGCCACAACTGATCTGTGTATCATGATCTGGACTCCCCAACCTGTTTTTTCCCCTCAACAACACGCTAATCTTGTTAAAGTATACACTTTATATACTCTGAAGAGTAGATCCCTAGGCTGATTTTGATATGCATTCACACGAGTTGGTGTGAGAAGGTGCTAGCAGTTTTGCATGTTTTCTATGCACACTAATGCAGGCCTGCGGAGAATAAGGTAAAATTTACTGTGTTCTGCAGCAAAAGTGGCAAACACATCTGAGGAATCGCTTTGTTTCCTGTAATTGTAGATGCATTCGCACGCCCGATCCTCGCCAACTTTGTACAAAAGGATAGCTTTATTGCTGGGCTTAAGAGACTGCAGGGGTTACAAATATTTTTGGACGGAGCGTGTTAAGTCCGAGTTCATCTTGATTGAGAGAGAAAACAACTTGGAAAGGCAGAAACCTCTCCTGATGGTGGAATTTTGAGGTGTAAGTGGGTTTATGCTGAGTAGAGGTGATAACAATTGTCAATATTTCCATTGCTTACACAGTGTTACCAACGAAGGGGTTAATTGACCCCTCAAATGTAACCCTGGTCTTAGTGGACAGGATTTGAAAGAGCCAATGCTTTTTGTACCCAGAGTATAATCCATCTGTTACATACTCAAAGTAGAATCCATACTCATACAAAGGATAACCCATCAATCAAGTAGACGTGAACAACTTTCTGTGCAATATGAGACATAAAGACGAAAAGACCCGAGGGCAACAGGTAGTTCTTAATTCTTGAAATGCTTTTCCACTTAAAAGCATCTTTTTCAGTTTGCAAGAATTTTTCTTTCAGCTAAGCTGATGGTTCTTTCTCTTCTTACAGGCTTAATCGTTTTTAATTTAGACTCAACCCCTGAAACTTCTTTTTCTGTGGTTCTGATTTGTCAATGTCTGGTGTTTTTCTCAGCAGAAGATGTTGCACTGTCTGCTTACGCTTTTCAGTTTCTCTTTGACATCCGAGTGAAGCCTGCTAGTCTCTCCACCAACTGTATGCTGCTGGTTAGTATACTTTCTCAGCCCCCAAATTCTCAGATTCCCTCCAATTGCAGAAGCATTTTTGTTCCATTTAGAGATGATCTCTTGTTTCTTGGTGCTCACGTTGTGATTTTAAATGCTTTGGTAAAATAGATTATCCTCGTTTTGCTTAGTATTGCCTAGAAATTCGTTCTGTTTTAAGAGCGTGGCTAGGTACTGGGACCTAGCAAACCTTGAAACAGAAAATTATCTTAACACTCAGGAATGGTCACTATTAGTATATGGTCATGTTTTCTCCTAGTCTTTATTGTTACATTGAAATGCCTATTTTGTGTAGTAAAAGGGCTTTCGGATGGAACTGGAGGGTATTATACTAAACGAAATTAGTCAGAGAAAGACAAATCTCATATGACTTCACTCATATGAGGACTTTAAGATAGAAAACATATGAACTTAAGGGAAGGGAAGCAAAAATAATACAAAGACAGGGAGGGGGACAAAACATAAGAGACTTAAATAGAACAAACAGAGGGTTGCTGGAGGGGTTGTGGGGGGAGGGGTGGGCTAAATCGATAAGGGGCCTTAAGGAATCTGCTCCTGAAATCATCATTGCACTATATGCTAACTTGGATGTAAATCAAACAATAAGTAAATTTAAAAAACACACACACAAAAAAGAAAAAGGGCTTTGGAAAATACATCATCTAAAAGCAGTGGTAGGAATATTTTCTTATCTTGCCAAATTTAAAATCACATTTGAAGATGCTGCTTAGTTAGCGCACTCGCTTATAAAAAGAAACTATTTCCAAAAATTTCGAGAGAAAACTGAGTGAGGACAATAGGTCACTAATACAATCCCCTAAGAGATGAACGTGCATACTAGGCTTCCTTGATAGCGTAGTAAATGATTGGGAAGTTACAGTGCATAGTGAAATCTCTGTGTTGGCACATTGCACTAGCTTTTCTTATGGATAAATTATAGGAAGATCTCACCATGCTCTGAGAGTAAGCAGAAAAGTGACCGATGATCTTCAATAAAAATGCATTTTAAGGGGGAAAAAATGTCCTGAGCTGTAGTTTATAATATGATGGTTTGGAACTATCACTTTTCAAAGAGCAAAGAAGAGCAGTTTGAGTCTGTTGGAAAATACGGTTTTAGGCAAAAAAAAAAAAAGCCAATAAAACCTTGGTCATTATTCATTCATTACACAAATGATTATTGAATCCCCTTAAATAATTATAAATACTATGTTCGATGGTGAAGTTGTTGCCTTAAAAAACACCCAGTAATTTATGGCTCATTTTTTTTTTATCAGCTAGATTGTTAAACTCTTACTACTCTATTCTTTTTACCCCGTCTCCAAGAGCTGCTCCTTAGCTCTTTGAAACAGAAATTCCAAACATGACCTGATGCCAAAATTTGTGTTGTTTGTATGGCCCCTGTCATGCCTCGGCAATGCTGCCGCGGGGGCCGCTGCTGCTTTGGATTGATTCCTTAAATATGTTCTTCATTATGGAAAACCAGGGGTGCCTGGCTAGCTCAGTGGAGACAGTGTGCAACCCTTGATCTTGGGGTTGTGAGTTTGAGCCGTAGGTTGGGTGCAGAGAATACTTAAAAATGAAGTCTTTAAAACAGCCATTATGGAAAAACAATTACAAAGAAGCAAAGAATAATGCTTCTTGATTATGAAGAATAATGCATATCATTCTGCTTATTGTAATATGCTACCTTCCTGTCCCTTCAGTCCTCGTTGTTCATAATCTGGCATGGTTTATGGTAGCTCAGTAAATTACAAATTGAGAAATTTTAAGCAAGCGACAGTGTTGTGGAGCCTATTCAGTAGATTCTGTAAAAAATAGAAGGGAATATGACAAACAACAGCTGTCTGAATTTAGGTAGAGTAGAAAGAGCTCTCCTTTGAGGGCCCGTGTGCTAGGGGTCTTCCCCTTTATGATTCTGAATGAAAGGGGAGTGGATAGGAGGTGAAATGCATCGAGGGACTGAAGCTTTACCACCATTCACTTTCTATCTATGTGTCCTATTGGAATTGAAAAATACGGCTGTACTTATGGTCTTAAAACTATGAACACAATTCCCCAAACCAGAGTAATCTTGATTCAGTCATTAAAGAAAACCAATGAAAGCTACTAGATAGGGTCTTAGTCCTGTTTTTGTGAATGCTGTCAAAGCGAGTGGTTTCTTGTCTGTGTTTATCTTAACATCTCCAGTGCCTGGGGCATGATAGGAATTTAGTTAATAGTTGTTTACTGTGTAACACTTAACACAGTGCCTACTGTGTGTCAGACACCATTCTAAATGCTTTTCAAATATTAGCTGTTAATTCTTAGAGCAACACTACGAGCTACGTATCCCTAGAAAGGTGAGAAAATTTAGATCCCAAAATGTTAAGTGATTTGCTCAAGATCACCCAACTTGTAATTAGGGGAGCTGGGATTCTAAACCATGGCATTCTGACTCTCTACAGTCCATTGCTTTTAACTACCTAGGTATGCATCATTGAATTAAACGTAATTTGGGAGGAACCATTGGCTTACATGATCAATGCCTTCATTTTTTGTATATTTTAAGATATCCCCGATTATTTTTCTCTTCTGCCTGAAAAATTTCCCACCCTCCAACCGCATAAGGAAAGCTGATTTTTCATGGCGTGTCATTATGACTTTTCTTAAGTTGACCTTTATTTTTCACCTTATTTCTTGCACTCCTCTTTGGCTAGATCCCAAGAAACAGAAAGTATCCCAATGGCCTGAATAGGCTATTGGGCTTTGTATCTCAGTGTTGATGACTTTATTTTGCCCAGCCTCAGTTCTACAGATTGGTCAAGAGCAGATGAGATGTCCTCTGTTCCGGGAAGTTGACAGGGAGCTGTCTAATTTGCATATATCGACTCAGAATCTGGCACCATGTCTGGTACAAAGGACTGATGGGTGCAGATACAAAAGCGTGCACTGAACAGTTCTGTAGACTTCACACAGGTCTTTGTAGGCATCTTCGCACATCTTCATTCACATCCACATTGTGAATGCTGACTCCTGGATTTGAGCACAAGGATCGAAGGCAGCCCGGCTGTTAAGTAGTTAGGGACTCGGTAAGGTTTTGCAGAATGAGTTAAGCACTTATTTTCTACCACAGACAATGTCCATTTGAGTAGTTTGGGGAACACTGACCATTGAGTCCATATCTGGATTTGATTCTAATTTCATATCTTCTTGCACAAAATTTTATTTGGTAGAAGAAGGACAGGATTCCAACTGAATGCCAAGCTGTGTCTTGAAATACCTTTGATTTCCACAACAGACAAAGATTCCCAAGTTTTGGAACCTGCTGGAAAGATACACTTTATCTTTTACCTATTCTGTGCACCGTATGCTTCGATGGGCCTCAGAGTTTGGACCTCTCACCCAGGGTGCTAGACATCACTTATTTGATCTCTAAGACCAGTGGAGGGAAAGAGAAGGAAGACCGTAACTCCCAGCAGTGCCTCAAAGGCACAAAATCACAGTTGTAAAATTCTCCCACTTGAAAAGCGCAGCTCCAACTTGGTGGGATGAGCACCAGGTGATGTATGGAAGCATTGAGTCACTACGACATACACCTGAAACTGATATTATGCTGTGTGTTAACTAACTGAAATTTAAATTAAAAAGAAGGCAGCAGAATTTGAGATGTGAAAAGATCAGGCATTGGTAACTGCAGTAGTTCTTGTTTGTGTAGTGGCCTCAGCCTGCTAGAATTGGTGAAGTGGCTAATATATATTTTCTTCTATCTTTTCAATCGACATTAAATTCATGTTGAATAACAACTTGGAAGAGCTCATTACACCCGTGTTTTTTTAATTAAAAAATATTTTTAAATGTGTATTTTTGAGAGAGAGACAGAGTGAGCAGGGGAGGGGCAGAGAGGGAAGGAGACAGAGTCAGAAGCAGGCTCCAGGGTCTGAGCTGTCAGCATAGAGCCTGACGTGGGGCTCGAACTCCTAAACCATGAGATCTGAAGTTGGACACTGAACAGCTGAGCCACCCAGGTGCCCCAAACCTGTATTTTTAATGTGTGTTCTAAGTACATGTATACATTTATACATGTACATCGATAGACATTGAATTTTTCTGTTGTAATTTCTCAGAAACCTCAAAGTCTTCTGTGTTGATCATGGGCTATGTTTATTAAACTTAGCAAATGTGACAGTTTTAATTAAAAATATAACATGGGGACAAATAGTGTTACATTCAACAAGTTATTCACAGAGAGACTGTTAGAGGCTTTGATATGTGGCCAGGAAAATATTATTTATTAATCAAGAAACATGCAGTCGGATTAAATCATAATTAATTGCTACTTTGGGTGAGAAAACTACCAGTGACTGACAAAATTCATGGAGGTGCTAATCTCTCTTCAATTTTTATTTCTCTCCCTGCTTAGAGAAAGTAATTAACCATTAGGGAAGAGAGGAAGCCTATATAATTTGTTTACCAATAAAATATCCTTAAATGGAGAACTAGAAGATTCATTTAAGTAGAAGAAATCCATCTTCTTTTGGAAAACTAAAATAAAATATGATTCAGATTTGTGACATTTCCGTGTGTGGCCATAATCTCATAAAAGGGAAAAATAATTTTCTAGGGGGAATGAAGACACATAATTGAGCACATAAACAACTTAAGGTTATTTCCATGTATATGAATCTGTTTAAAAAAAACAAGGGTAAAATATGTAAATCCTGTGCAATATTCTTTCAGACAATTCTCTGCATCTTTTTTCATCTCTTAAAGGAGTACTTTTTATTTGAGGAAAAACGCAAAAATATTGCACTATAAATTTTCTTCACAGATCTTCACGAAAATGTTTGAAATCTGAACGTATTAGGAAAGAATATTTTACGTCTCTGACAGGTTTTTTTCCAAGCCTATTTTTAAAATGTCCCTAAATGTAGTCTTTGAACACTGAGAAGGGATTGTTGGAGAAGCCAACTCAAATAAAACTGAGTGTTGAAACTTGGTAGTTTTCTTAGGCTGGTTACCGACTCACCTTTTACAGTTGGTCATTGAGCAGAGTTGTACATGTTCAGAGCATGACCCCCTGGAGCCAGGAGAGGTAGAATGGTCTGAAGGTTAGAGCTAGCTGGGGCTTGACGTCTGTGTGTGTGCAGCCACAACTGAGGTCGTCAGGAGCAGAAATGGTTAGAACGCTGAGCAACAGATGCTTGACAAGGTCAGAAACCTTATTCTTTATACAACCACTAGTTGAAGATTTCTAAACATAATTTACTTGAGAAATACACTATCAATAACTGGGTCTTTCATGATTACACTTTCCACCCTCCCTTTATATTTGTATTGTAACGAGTGAGATGTAGGAAAACGTCAGAAAAAATCTTCAACTATTGGCATTATAAACTCAAGTGTGCAAAGATACAAACGCATTTATATTTCTTGGTGTTTTCCAGTGAGCTAATAAACTACGTACGTTCTATTAGGAGAATAGAAACCTTTCTTAATATCCTTGGAACCTTTAGAGAAGGACGTTTTTGTTTTCTTAAGCAGACTTTACAGCTTCTCAATGAAGTTCCCTTTGAAGGGCATAATGATAAATAATGGAGCGATTTCAATTGTTATTTTGCCAAAAGGTATTGTCTGAGTTTTTGTGTTCATCGTGACTTGTGAAATTCAGCTGTGTCCTTGGTCCTCCTAGCTAGCCAGAGGAGGGAAAAGGCAAAGCCCTTCCATTGTGGCTCTCTCTAGAGTGAAAAATCAAATGCCATGCTTTAATGGTTGTTAGTCTGATAACTGCTTGCCTACCATTCTGACTGAGGGGTGGAAAAGTTACCAGCACATCTCAGTCTGAATCATTGTAACCCAGAGATAATCTGGCAGATCTTTCTGGTAAGAATAGCTCTTTTTAATGCATTGTTTGGATGACTTTGAAGTTTTAAATTGCTTTGTCTTTCTTACTTACACATCTGCTGAGGGATCCTACCATACGCTATGAATTTCTTTTATTAAGCTGGATTTGGTCTGGGTCTATAAATTGCATATGAATAAAGCACGAAGTCTCCATTGATAGAAACTTCTGTCCTTTTGTAGTCTAATGCATGAAACTAATAATTTCAAACCTCTTATGCTACAGCTAGACTTATTTTTAGTGTTTTGGTTGCCTTCTTAATCAAAGTCTGAATTTTTCCTGTCACGAATATATCAATTTTAATATCAAAGAAGAAAATGCCTGGCTGTATTCCTTGTATTGTTAGGACCAAATATCATTTTATTTCCAACTTTCTTATTGAGGAAATGGCACTGGAAAAAGTTTTTGAGTGAGCTATCGCAAAGCATAAAATGAATTTAGAGCCTATGAATGACGAATAAGATTTATCAAGCAGCAAAAAGAAAATTGGTACATTTAAAAGTTAATGGTATTTTGGAGTACCAAATTACAGTGGGGAGATGACAGAAATATTTTGCAATTCCAAAAAGCACCCTAAAGACTTGAAGTGTTTAACGAACCATATCATGTGGTATTATAATATTGGTTTACATTCCTTTTGGACCATGATTGCATTAACTTATGTTTTCCAGAGGTGGGTATTTTTGAAAGGCGGCTGTTTATTAATGTTTTGTCATTTTCTTCATAAAGCTCAGTAATGGGTTGTAGCTGGCTAATTTAATCCATAAGGCACTTTCATACTCTGTTGCAGGTTTTAAACAGAAGTCAAATTGCTTTGTTATATTTAGGAATAGAACAAAGGCATTATGTCATTCTATATGTATGTATCCCACTGAGCTCCAATAGTTAAAGGAAAGAGGACTTAATTCCTTTCTCTCTAGTAATGATAGGTATACCACCTCCAAAGCAAACCAACAAAAACTGTCGTGCCTTTAAACAAAACAACAACAATAAACAAAAATGATGCCAGTCTAGGAGAGCCTGGTAGCCTACCCTTTTCGAGCTGTGTTTCTCTCTCTCTCTCTCTCTCTCTCATTTTCCTCTTCAACCCTTGCTCATACTGTAGTCTATTCTGACTTCACAGAAGTGGGGTTAATTTTAAAAATCTGTTAATGTTCTGAAACGTTTACACTTGTAATTCTATAGACAGATACTGGAAAACTAGCTTTGTGCTGATTTTTCACAATCCTTAGGATTTGGAATATGCTGCCATATGTTAGGGTAAGACTTGAGGGTGGGAAATCGGTAGACTGTTTTCAAGCAGGCCTGGCAGGATGAGAGAATCTTGTTTAGATTCAAAAATTGGATTGTTTGTTTTCACTTTTCTTACATGATTACTCTAATATGGCATAATCGTAACAGAATTGCAGCAACATGGCAGTCTGTTGGCGTATTTTTATTGCAGGTTCATTGGCAGAGAGCTCTGATTGTTCATTGTTTCCACTCGTTTTTAATCTTTCTTGATTTCACCACCGATGAATTGGCACGGAGTAGGTGAATTTTGTTTCATGATATTTTAGGAGACTATATAAATTGAAAAATTAGCTGGAGAGGATCTGGATGTCTTTTGGAACTTAACTGTGGGAAACAGCAGAGTTGGCTGAAGAGTCAAAGTGTGCCTTCACAAAAAAGAAAAAAAAAATCCTCTTAGGGTCTCAAACTCAAAGTCTTAGAGGAGTCTCTCTAAACCTGTTTTAATTTCGCAAGTCGTATCGCCCTGGCCATGTTCGTGTGGAATACATGGGTTCGTTCAGATTACACAGGAACGTAAAAATATCCCAAGCCAAAATCTATAATATAATAAACCTTCTCAGGATACCCAACTTAAGGTAATCTTAGTTAAAAGTCCTAGAGTAGTATAGAGGATTGAAATCCAGAAAGGCACTTTTCACACCAGCCTAACCAAGAGTCTTATCTGAGGCAGCTAACAATCAGCCCAAATGACTAATTTGATTTTCTACTTTTCTTCCTTTCCTTAATCAGAATTCTGATAGAGGGATTAATTAGCAATAAAGCAACATGAGGAAGAAGGAAAGAGAATGAGGGCATAGATAATCCACAAACTATATATAATCATCCCTGCGTAATCAAAAGTTAACTGTCATTAACATGACATTTGCTTTTAAAGCCAGGCAGAAAATTATGATTTTTGGCACCAACCTAATCTTTAATTATAGCACAGTACCATTCTTTTCTCGTGTTAGTTCAGATAGCTATAAATTATATTAGTCTAGGGCTTTTGTGTCATTTCCTTTCCTTTTCCATGATTTATATAGTCAGAATACTGACCTATGATTAAGTGTCCTCGAGAATGGTCTCTGGTTAATGAAATGCCGTGGAGTGGGTAGGGTGTGTTTTGCTAAAATTCCAAGGGAAAAGGCCATCCTTGGGTTAAATATTTACGAGGAGTCTGGCTAAGTCTTCAGTGCTAGGGTTCTATGACATGAGCGGTACAAAGGAATTTTTCTTGACTATTGTCTGTAAAAGAATGCAAGGTTCATCTTTTTGTTTAATTAGAGGATATCATTTCAAAAAGTAATTGTGTCATGTGAGGCATGCCCTGGTTTTTCATAACCGGTAAAACAGATAAATCATACGGAAACAAAAATTACGCTCTTGTCTTCTTCCTCTTTATTTTTGCCCTTTCATCTTTCTCTAGAGTAAATCTCCATTCTCAGCCGGAAGGAATTAGTTGCCACTCGGTGTGATTCAATATGTTTGAAAACTCAATTGCGTGTGAGATGGAGAGGGGCTTTCAAGGCAGGCTACTCTTACCCGGAGAACCTACCCACGTGCCAACAGTTGCCCTAACCCCAGGGCTAGGCTGAAACTGTGGCCCGCGTCATGCCATTTTCCCTCCCTACCGCCCTCTTTGAGCAGCACTTCTCCACCCAGATGCACGTGTGCACCAGATGATATGGAACTTGTTTCTATTCCAAGGTCCCCAGAGCAAATCCTAGGACCCAGAGAGGGAGAGCGGGGGAGAGGGAAAAAAGGAGGATGTGGAGGGATGGGAAAGATTCTTGTTCCTCTGTGGTTGGATGTAGAAGGGAAACTCTAGAACTGTCCAGGGGCTGCATCAAAACATTGATGCAGGCAGTTGCTCTGTATACAGCAGAGGAGAACGCACACTGGCAGCTGAGTAGAGGGAGTTGGGCCTACAGATGTTTTCTTTGGCATGCGTAGTGTTTTAAAGAATTGAGCCAACGTTTTAAAAATTCATATTTCAACCCCACTCCAGATTTTTGGCTTCTCTTGAAAAATTAGAAGATTAGCGACGTCGCATCTGTGTACCTCTAAGCCTGAGCTGAGTGGAGGTCACGAGGGTGACTATTCATTGATCAGCCTGATCCTTTAAATCACTACTTGGCCCCTGTGTCCATGGGAGTCCACAACTTCTCCCCTCCCACACAGCCAGTTAACAACGTGGAGCTTTCACACCCACACAGCCAGTTAACACCGTGGAGGTTAGCGGGGATGTTTTGGACAGAGAGGTAGAGACCTTGGAAGGGGATCAGCTTGAGCTGGGCCAATATTTAAGTTGAAGGTGGGGGCAGTGGCAAGGTAGCCTTCAGGTTCAGTTCAACCGAATGAAATTGACCTCTTGATAGTTCAAAAACAATCCAGTATTGGCAGTTTCAGATGGTCACCTTCCCTTCCTTTTAAGAAATGTCTACCGGGGGGGGGGGGGGGGGGGGGCGCCTGGGTGGCTCAGTCGATTAAGCGTCCGACTTCGGCTCAGGTCACGGTCTCGCGGTCCGTGAGTTCGAGCCCCGCGTCGGGCTCTGGGCTGATGGCTCGGAGCCTGGAGCCTGCTTCCGATTCTGTGTCTCCCTCTCTCTCTGACCCTCCCCCATTCATGCTCTGTCTCTTTCTGTCTCAAAAATAAATAAATGTTAAAAAAAAAAAAATTAAAAAAAAAAAAAAGAAATGTCTACCGGGGCGCCTGGGTGGCGCAGTCGGTTAAGCGTCCGACTTCAGCTAGGTCACGATCTCGCGGTCCGTGAGTTCGAGCCCCGCGTCAGGCTCTGGGCTGATGGCTCGGAGCCTGGAGCCTGTTTCCGATTCTGTGTCTCCCTCTCTCTCTGCCCCTCCCCCGTTCATGATCTGTCTCTCTCTGTCCGAAAAATAAATAAACGTTGGAAAAAAAAAAAAAAAAAGAAATGTCTACCAAAACCGTAGAGCTTTCATTGTTCCATGCAGTTGTTACAGAACGGGTATGTTTTCCTTTTAGACCTCCAGGATTTCAGTTAGACGCTTCCATTTTAGGGAACAACTGATCCGTTCATTCCCCATAGGTTGTTTTTTTTTTGTTTGTTTGTTTGTTTGTTTGTTTTTTTTGATACTCAGCCTAGTAGATGTTATTTCTCTTCGGTTAAAAAAAAAAAAAAAGGTAACAATTTATAGACAGACTCATGGCATTGTTATACTTCGATAACTTCAAACCCAGAAATCTGATTACATATGCTGTAGTAAAATACACACGACAAAATCTACCATTTTAACCATTTCAGATTTACAGTTAAATAGTATTAAGTACACTGACAGTATTGTCTCACCATCCCCATGATCCACTTCCACAACGTCTCAATCATCCCCAGGAGGAATTCTGTACCAATTAAGTAATTCCCCAATCATCCCTTCCCTAGCCCCCCGTAACCTGCATTCTACTTTCTATCTCTGTGAATGTGCCTGTTACAGGTACCTTGTTCGAGTGGAATCCTGTAATATTTTGCCTTTTGTGTCTGGCTCGTTTAGTTTGCATAATGTTTCGAGGCTCATCCATGTTGTACCATATATCAGAATTTCATTCCTTGTGAAGGCTGAATAATTCATTATACGTACATAGCCCATTTTATCGACTTTTCTGTTGGTGGACACTGGACTTATTTCCACCTTTTGGCTATTGTGAGTCATGCTGTATTGAACACTGATCGGCAAGTATCTGTTTGGATCCCTGCTTTCAGGTCTTCTGGATACATATTTAGAAAGGGAATTACGGATCATGTGTTTACTTATGTTTAACTTTTGGAGGAGTGTTCAAACTGTTAAATAGTTTCACAGAAGGGACAAATGGAAATTGCCTGAATGGTCCTTTTATTTTATTTCGTGAATATTTTTTGTCAAATTGGCTAACATAGAGTGTGTGCAGTCTGCTCTTGGTTTTTGAGGTAGATTCTCGTGATTCGTTGCTTACACGCAATGTAAGCGCTCATCCCAACAAACCCATTTTCTCCTCTCCCCCCACTCCCCCATCCACCCTCAGATTGTTCTCTGTATTTAAGAGTCTCTTATGGTTTGCCTCCCTCCATCCCTGCTTGTAACTATTTTTTTCCCCTTCCCTTCCCGCCATGGTCTTGTGTTTAGTTTCTCAAGGTTCACATATGAGGGAAAATACGATATCTTTCTCTGACTGGCTTACTTCACTCAGCAGAATACCTTCCAGTTCTCTCCATGTTGCTGCAAAGGGCATGATTTCATTTTTTCTCATTGCCAAGTAGTATTCCATTGTATATATAAGCCACATATTCTTTATCCATTCACCGGTTGATATTTAGGCCCTTTCCATAATTTGGTCTTTTTAAATCCCTGTACTTACACCATTTTATATTAAAATAAAATCAGGTTTGTTTGTTTTTTTTTTTCTTGTGCCATAGAAAATACTGTTCAGAGAAAAGGCAGGTTTTTCCTAGATATTCTAGTTAGAGTTTTATGGGGGGTCACGTATTGATCACCACTGTTTCCATTTTTCAAACCCCTCAGCAGTACTTTTTGGTTTCCTGATGACACTGTTCTTTGCACCACTAACAAAGTTAACTCTGGGCTTCTGTGCTTCTAATACTGGAAGTTAATTTATCGCATTATAACACTTAACACATAGACACCTTCATGCGATCATACATGAACTTACATAATAATATTATGTCACTAATACACATACACACACACATTGAGGAAGAAGTTACATACAAGGCAATCTGTACACAAAAATGAGTTTGTGCCATGTTTTTCCTTGGAACAAATGTCATTAATTTTAGATAAATGGCAGGATTCTCAGCAAAACCATGTTTTCACTCATTGAAGTACACTTTAATCTTACTATGTAAATGGGTTCTGGGAATGGTTATGTAGATTTAAAGTAAGCCCTGAAACCCTTCCCTGTTGACTTCAGTAGCACAGACATGACCTTGTCGGCAGTAAGCTCAACACGTCTCCTTTAAGTGGTGGCGGTGGTCTGTGTCTGCTTTCAAAGGTATAGCACATCATTTCATCTTTTCATAGTACAAAAGGAGTTTCATGTGACAATTTCATACCAAATAGTCCTTCTATTCAGCCATGGAAATAATGGGAGCAGCTCACTGGGTGGGAATTGCTTCATTGGTTCAAAAAGATCAGAAGACTAAGTAAGATACAGGTCTGTGATGTTGACAGTGTGGAGGGGAGAGTCAATGTGGAAAGGAAGAGCCATGTTTTTTGTTTGAAGATCTGCTTTCCGTTTCCTCTCACTTCTTAGAATAGGTTAAGGGAAGAGGAAGGACTTGATGCCATTGTAGCTTTCAAAATAATCTTTCAAGTGAACTGTCTGCTTAGGCAACAACTCAGATTGTCTTGCCCTATAATTCCTTTGCTGGTTTGTGGTCTCATTGCCCATGGCAATATCACATAGGGCACCCTCCTTGAGCTGGACCACACTGAGTTTCTATCCATGCATGTTCCCATGCACATGCTGGGAAAGGCATAAACCATACAATTTCATACTGCTATTCCTACAGTAAAGAAAGATGGGGAAGGTATGGGCTCTGGAGTTACAGGCTCCGAGTTTAAGATCTCATTCTGTTCCTTACTGACTTTAACTCTAACAAGTCAATTCTTGGAACATTAAAAATATTCATGTGATATATTCACGAGAAATGGAGGAGCTTAGGAAGAAAATGAAGTTCAGGAACCAGGGAGAGAAGGTCCTGAGGTGGAGCTGCTCAAGGGATTTGGAAGAGCAAATTCAGACAGCATTAAATTTTAAGTTAGCATCTCGTACTGTAACGGAACCCCTCTGCCATTCCTAACCTCTTATTAAAAAATGTTTATTGCTGATACTTGAGAATGGGAATGAATTAAAGGAGTTCTACTTCTGAACTAACAAAGTCTGCCGAGTGGGAAAAAAAAACAAAACAGCCATAGGTTAAGGATATAGGGTAGATGGGGGAATTCCTCATGAACAGAAAACTAATTATTAAGGGATTATTAAGGGAAATGGACTGTTCTTGAGCATTCTTCGAGATACTGGACTAACCGAAGATTGCTAATTTCCTTTCTTTCTTTCTTTCTTTTTTTTTTTTTTCACCATTTCCAAGGACGTTTTAAGAAAACATTTCTCTTAAAAGGTATTTTAAACACAAAAAGTAAGAAATAAAAGATCACAAAAGAGAGTCCCTTAAACTAGATAAATACAGCATTATGATAATTTATTGTCATCTTTGAGTAATTTTCCTGTGGACTGTTGAATCCTTAATTTGTAGATCAGCATTTGAGAATTTGAGTCTAGATTCCAACTCCTTTCAAAGATGAGGAGACTGATATTTACGTAAAGTAACTTGCCCAATTTATATGGTTGGGAGGCCCAAAACTCAGAGGAGTAATTCCAGGTTCTGGATTTGTAATTTTTTGTCTTACCAAACTTTCCCGTGAGAGGAAAGTGTGGCTAATGAGGATCTCAGGCTGATGGATATAATTTTTTTTATTCTCCCGAAAGAGAAAGCAAAGTTTCCACACTACTGGAATGATTTGCTCATATTGGTGGGGAAGCTTTCTTAGATTTTGTTGGTCCTATTTCATTTTACTGACATTTTCATTTAAGTTTAGAAATGCCAAGTGATTTATTCCAGGTCACACAGCTATTTTATGGTAAAAATGGTTTGAACCGGGTTTTGTGGTTCCCAGTTCATGTAGACATTGATCCATTTTTAACACATCCTGGGTACTGTCATAGCACTGGGTTGTGCAGAAAGTGAATCAACCAAATGCTTTGTAGCCGTGTTCATAATTGTTGGGAATAGAAAGACGGCATCGAGAAAGCAGTAATTGTAGATCTATCAAACGTTACATTTAAACTGGACATTGGGGTTTATTTATTCTAATTCATATTTGAGATAATGAGGCCCTAATGTAATGAGGTAGCTTGGGATGAACAGACAGACTTGAGTAATTGTGGTGTTAAGAGTCAACAAGATGATGGCTAATTAACCATAAAGGCTGAAAGATACGTGAAAAATATACATGGAATTAAGTTCTTGAGAGCAGAATAACATGGTGATGAAAAACAAGGCCTATGGAGTTCTCTGCCTTGAAGGGACCTTAGTTCAATTATGTGACCTCAGTTGACTCATTTGTGAAATGATGATTTCAGTTTGAGGAGATTTGTGAGCATTCGTGATACTGATTGAGAAGAAGTGAGGTGTGTTGGTTTAGAAGAATTATTTCTCCATTTAAGATTCAGTTTTTGATTTGTGAAACCTCTAGGAACTTGACTCCGTCAACTCATTATTTTTCTTGAATCGTCCATCTGAAAGTTTTTGAATTATTAAAATAATCTCAGGGGAATATGTATATTTGGGCTACCAAGTTTTGGTAAGGCCAGCATTTGGAACAGGTGCAGTCCAGGGAATTGAATCACTGTGGAGGCCACAGTGTTGACTATGAATGCCATCAAGAGGGTTTCTTGACATAGATACCTGAATCAGACTGTGTAGGGGAAAATTCTGTTGGGATAACCTTAGTTGTTAGTGCTAGTTTGTAAAATACTTCTGAGTTTAGGGGGAGAATTAGTAACCAAAAGCATCACATAAAACAAACTTCTATTTCCTTTTATTGCACTTGGTGAAAGTTATTAAGAATGTAATTCTTTCTGCTTGCTATGTGATTAGCAGCCAAACCTTTTGGGGGTAAATTTCCATTGCTCCGCTCTTGTTATCGCAAATGGAATTTGCATGCCTAATTCTCTTCCCTCCATATTGAATCCATACCCCTTTAGGTCTAACGGCATGCTAAAAATGATTCCAAATCTCCAATGTTGATTGTGGGCCATATGTTAGCACTAATTATATAAATGAGACTTGGTAGAAATGTGACATGCTAAGCATTCTGAGCTTAAGGAATTATCTAAATGAATTCTAGCTTGAGTTAGTGCTAGCAGAGGCAAGGAAATGCCAGCGCAGGTTTTGAGCAGATGTTAACAGGTCTGCATGGCTTTTCATTGTCATTATTTGTCTAACTACAAGGACTGCTGATAGAACATTGTGTCAGAGTATTTTAAGGTGCCATTTTCCTGAAGATTGCATTTTGCACCTACAGATGGATCCATTTTCTGAATAAGCAGAATGGAATGACAGAATATCAAAGATTAGAATCTGCAGCCTTGCTGTGAGTTTGAAAACTTAGCATTCATTGGGGTCACTTGCTATGGTCATGCTGTAGAAGCTGGAGATTTCTAGAAAGGCCTTTAATCTCAATATCAGACATTCTGGAATTTGAACTTTCAAAATGAAAGGGGGCGGGGGAGTAGTTCTGATTCCAAGCAAAAGTGAATCACAATATGAATACCTAAAACTCTGTGTAACGCTCCAGGAAGATAGTGCTATGGTAGATGCTGATTGGAGTGGTCAGGGGAGCTTTGGGACCTTAAATCATGTCAAGGTGGAGCTCCCAACTCACCCCTTTACCTGGAAATCATGAAGTCGTGCATGTGCCGGTGATTGTCTATTTCAGAGCTCTTGGAAAACCTAACTTATGTCCTTGTTTAGTTCACTCAGACTTAAGATCAGATTGGATTGTTGTTTAAAAATGGCAAGAAACCAGCTGATAGGCAAAAAACCCCAGGTAACAAGTGTACTTTGCACACCTTTTCTAGCATGCCACATGTATCCTACTGTCCTGTTTTCTCCTGTTTTCCATACACTTTGATCCCCCTTGAGGATGTAAATTCTCTTTTCTTCCTAGGTCCCCAGCACAAAGTTCAGTGCTTGACACACAGCAAATAATTGCTGAAGGAATGTTGGCAAAATCACAGAAATAACTAACATTTACCAAAGACTTACGGTGTATTAATATTTGACTCGCATTATCTCGTTTAATCCATACTGCTGCGTTCTTGTATGAGTGCTACACTTGTGGTTTTGCAGATGAGGAAACTGAAGCTAAGAGAGATTACACAGCTTGCTCAAAAATCATAAGGGAGTGATAGACATGGAATTGGAACCCAGAAACATCTGACGGGTGGGTCTGTTGCTCACACTTGTAGGGCATGGGTTCTTTTAGATACTTCGTTGCTAAGTTGATGGTCCTTAAATCTGGGTCTCTAGGTATATTCTAGAGGGTTGCTGAGTTTCCTTGGGTGAGTTCCTCTGTATTATTATTTTTTTTTTTTTGCATTGGTAATCTAAGTAGAATGGATCTGAGCGTATTTGTGATCATCTGGATGACCATATTGTGATGCTGTTTACGATCACGTTAGTGCCAACTAGTATTTAATTTTAGAGCATTATTCAGGGAGGAACAGTGGCAAACTAAATACGGAGATCATGTGTTTGTGCCAGTGAAGGTTCAGTAATATTAAGGTTTTAGAGTGGTATAAATTGAGAACTGGAGTGCAAAAAATTAATTTCCACAGAGCACAAAACCTTGGTGTTGGGATAATACCATAAAACTGCCATTCCAGTTTGGCCACATTCCCGTGGGGAACAGTGATATCGTTTCAGTAAACTAGTATTACCCATTATATGGAGATGGGTGGTCATTTTCATTTATTTTATAATCTTACAGCTTTTTCTTTGTGAACCTTTTGGTTTTATGGTTGGAGAGAACTTTGATGTTGGTGCTCATTTATGTAATAATCTGTCAAGATTGCAAGGGGAGCCATAATATGTTCTAACTTTCAATGGGATCTGTATACTTGTTGAGGTGAGAATGCTTATATCAGCCTTTGGGTAACATGTGATCCCCAGGGACTGAAACGAAACTAGATCAGGGTAACTGGTGTGTGTCTGTGTGTATGGCACACTTCCATAACAGCTCATCTCCGTGAAACAAGTGTTGCCCCCAGGAGTTTGAAGCGGGTGGTTGGTTGACAATCATCTCCTGGAGCCCAACTATCTAGACCTTGAGACCAGCAATGATCGTGAAGCACCTTTTTCTTAGTTACTGCTCTGCATGTTTTGTTTTATCAATCTCAAATGTATTAAAGCAAAATGGCTTCCTTGAGCCAGTATATTGCCAGAATCTTATTCTTTGTGATCCTCCTTTGCCAAGAACTAAAAGGAAGTTCTCTTGGTTGGTCACTGCAGTATCTTCATATCCTGGCCTCTAACCAGACCACAAGCCTGAACAAAGATGCATTTCTTGTTCTTCCCAACACCTTTGACATTTCCCTATGGTATTACTCTCTAAAGTCCGGCCTCCAAGGGGCTCAGGGATAGTAAGCAAGGAAGCCAGTGTAGTGGTTAATATTCTGCTTTCAAACGGACACTATTTCATTCTTGAAGTTTATATGCTGCTGTTCCCTTTGGACCTCAGACTCTAACATCTCAAGCCATCTTGAGAACCCTACACTATCCCTTAAGCATGGCTGTAATTGAAGTAGTTGTATAGTGACAGGACAATTTTTTTTAATTGAATGTTTTTACTAGAAGTTGGCCAGTTCAGAGTAATAATTGCATAGCCAAGCTCTTGCCTTTAAAAATTAAGAAGCAGTGGGGACAGTCAGCACATAGTGAAGAGAGTACTACGTGTTTGCTTGGAAGAATGTTGTTGGAAATAGGGTTACCAAGCTACAGCTAACACAGATGTTTCTGCTATGATACAATATATGCAACCCTGGAAAAAACTGGAGTTCTGGAAAATGACACATTAATAATGGCAAGGCTCACGGGAGAATACAGTCAGAATAGACCACTCCAAAGATACGCAACTTTGTAATCCTACCATAAATAAACCTAATTAAGAATTACTAGTGCTATTGAAAAGACATACTTCATCAGTCTTCTTTAAGGAGTAAATTATTTATGGGATGTTACCTTGAAAAAAGTAAAAGTAACTTGTTGGTAGGGCTGAGACTGCTGAATTAAGGAACTCAAATTTCATGGGGTATACCACATAATTAGCCTTTCCAAGATGAGGCATATGGCCAAATTGAGGAACATGGGTAAATTGGGTGTATAGTACAATATTTATCAATAATTTTTGTGCTGGAATATCTCATGTTCAACTATTACTTGCTAAAAATTATTAATGTATTGGGAAAAGTCATATGTGACCCTATATAACTTCCTTAAGATGACATCATTCCTCTATTTACCAATCCCATAGTGCTAATTTGTTTTACAATTGCACATTTGTAACAAAACAGACTGTAAGCTTACCAGGATATTTGGGGGATAATCCACCTGATTGAATCTCAGACATTTTATGTTTGAAGAGGAATGTCTGAGCAATGCTCCATGTTAAGAAGCAGAATGTGTAAATCATGGAGTCAGGCTAAGGGAGCCTCAGGCTCTATACTGACACCATCTCTACTCTGTGAAAACATGTACATCTTGTTGCATTTTATGACTGCAAGAAAGGCACATTTACACAGGATAACCATCAGTAATGGTGGTTTGTGGCAAAGATTCTCCACTTAGCCTAGAGGGCGTAAAGTGGTGTGGTTGGTTTCATTATCCTAATAAAGCATCATCCTTAAACATATCAAAAAGGTTATGTGCGATTTTTTTTCAAAAGGTGATAAGTAACATGCGTGTACATCTCCTTAGCATGATTCTTTGTTCTATGTAGAATGGCATGTACCCACCCAATGTCCTTACCACAGTCCAAGTAATCCCATGCACCTCCTTTGGATCCTGACTCAAGTCTCTTCTCTCAGGCTAGCTGACCTGAGGAATTGTGCTCAGATGATTAAAGATGGTTGAGGGGCACCCGGGTGGCTCAGTCGGTTCAGTATGGGACTCTTGATTTCTGCTCAGGTCATGATCTCGAGGTTCATAAGATCGAACCCTGTGTCAGGCTTTGCGCTGCCAGTGTGGAGCCTGCTTGGGATTCTCTCTCTCTCCCCCTCCCTCTCTGCCCCTCCCCCCACTCGGGCTCTCCTTGTAAATAAATAAATAAACATAAAAAAAAATATGTTGAAAGGATATTTGAGAAGGAAGCAGTGCCCCCTTAGGACTTAAAAGTCTCAATGTATCCTTGAAGGAACACCAGTTACAGAAGCAGACCTCTCCGCCCGCAGTGAGGTCAGAGAAATCCATACAAGGGGGAGAAGTTGGAGACGCCTATGAGAAACACAGATAGGACCAAAATTCTGGGTTCAAGTCCTAGTTTCTCTGTTTCTAGGTGGGTGACGTTGCTTTCTTCCTCTGCTAGATGTGGAAAGTTGACTGCATGGTGTGTGGATGAAAAGAAGCTAGAAAGATGTTTCCATCGGATCCCTTTATCTTAGGCTAGGAAACCTCCGGGGTTTCTTCTCTATTTGCTTCATCAAGGCTGAAAGAAAATTTAAGAGGGAAAAAATACTTTAATTCTGTGACTTCGTGTTCTTTAATGTCCCATCCATATCACCCCTATAATCATCTCCTGTCCATTCCTGTAGGGAAAACACCCTCTTAGTTGTCATCTGTTTGAAAAGCCAGTTCAGAGAGATATGCCCTGATCCTGCTGGAGGATTGAGGCCTTCCCAGCCCTGCTTCACACTCTTTCTAAATAATCAGCTGCCCACCAACCTGGGAAACCTCACTGTACTTCGTCCCAATGTCAGAGAAACAGAGTAACTAGAATAACTCACACTGTAGAAGAGGACTAGAGCTATGTCCTGCTGGCGACCTTAGGTGGCAGAAGGTTAGCTCCTCGAGAGGGCGGTAGCCATGTTGCACACGACCCCACGGAAGGGAAGAACGTCGTAGAACAAACCTAAAGAACTTTTTCTCGAGTATGGAAAAAATGTAATGCTCTTCTCCAGAGCAGATTGCGTGAAGAGGTGGGCCCCCGGTTCACCGAGTGGGAAGAGGGTGCGCGTGAAATTGAGGGCCAAATTGGATGAAAGGCAAATTGTCGAAATACCTAACATTCTGGCAGTTAAAGGTGGTAAAGTGATGTCCTGTATCTTTATACTCTGGTAAGGACACATGTTAAAAAAAATAAAAATGAAGTATTACTGTTAAATATGAACATGAGAATATATACGCCTTGAGTCTTGATCTTAACTCTATGTAGATCCTTTTAAGCATCCCTGGGATTTTCCTGGTGCAGGACATAACACGAGAGCCTCTGAGATAGAATAGAGCGCTCATCCATTCCCAAAGCGAGTTTCGAAATTGGATGCCTCTGAATGGACACATGATGAATTTGATTTGTTCCTTTAATTTTTCCTCCAATATCCGGCAACTGGGTAGAAAATACTAGCCTGGGCTGGCACAGGTGTAGGAAATTGATGCACGAGTCACCAGCCAGCCATATTACCGTACCTTTGGAACGCACCCAAGATCAGAGGGAAGAGTGAAGGGGCAGATTGCAGCAGTTGCAACAGTGTGTAACAAAAATATTGTGCCATTGAGATGCTAATGTGGGCGAGCGTCACACTGTAGAATTCACATTGTTAGAAGGCAAGCCTAACCACTTGAATCACATAGACTGATTTTTATGGGAGACCTCTTATTTTATTCTTGGGGTATTTCATTTTCATCCTGTGTTTTCTTTGGAATTAATAGAGCCTCTTAAAAACGGCTGTCTATAAATTTTCTCTCCTACATATGTCTCGAAACAGTTTCATTTCTTCATTTAAAACATTACAGCCATTTCAAAATGCCCTATTTTGTATTTAATTTCACCATCTCATATAAAATACATGTTCTTCACATAATTATGTAAAAATGGGTTTGCAAATGCCCTAGAGATCCATATGATGGGCACATTATAGGATTCTAAGTAATAATAATCTCCTGTTTACATGAGACCTGATTTTCATGCCAGTTTTTACACTTTAATATATCCAGAACACGGCTTTGCTCAAATATGCTAGTTTATTCTGGTCCATGAAATGCATTTGAAATATCACAGATTAGTTTGCCTGGCAGAATGTGCAGCTCTAGCTGGTATGTTAGAGGTGAGCATAATGTTGCCAGGGATGGAAGCCATTGTTGTCCTGTTGGCTTTTGAGTGCAGCTAAACAAAGCCCAGCAGGGCGACTGGAGGGTGTAGGCATGGGCAGGAAAGGAAGAAGCGGAAAAAGAAAAAGAAAAATTGGAAGAGGAAGTGGGTAATTGGGCGAAAAAGAAAATGGAAAGGGGGTTCTATTGCATAGATGGGAGCTTGAGTATGCCACAGGCAATTAATACGGAGAAAGCACAGTGTAGAACAGTGGTTTTCACTGTGGTCCTTGGACAGGCAGCTTCACCGTCACCTGGAAACTTGTTAGAAATGGACATGCTCATACTGAATCTGGAAACGATGGGCATGGGATCCAGGAATCTGTCCTAATGAGCCCTCCAGGTGATTCTGATGTACATGTGAGTTTGAGAACTACCAGTTTCACTGGACGTTTCCAGGAGCTTCGATTTGGTCTGCTGCTTGAAGTGCGGTGTCCATATGTCGGAGGGACACCAAGCCCAGTGACAGGAGGAGGAAGTCGGAGACCTGAAGAACATGTAGTTGGAGAGCAGAGTACAGCTAATGGAGAGAGATCGAAGTAGTCCCTCCTTCTGGAGCAAATGCCTTTTCAGTGACTTCTATAGTAACATGTCATGGCAGAGTTAAGACCATTGAAGGAGCTATGTGAATGGCAGAGAGACCATCTTGTCCTAGGGGGTGGGGTTATGTGCTCATACCTACCAGTCAGTGATGACCTTGCCCATCTCTTAATCATCATTGCCTAGGGCCGAGTTCATGGTGTAGCCAAATCTTTAGGAGGGGTGGCAGAAAGGAGGGTCCAGGTATAAGACAGCCTATGCAGAAAGGGAAAACGATGGTCCCTTGGGAACTGGTTGGAATCAGGGCATCAGAACATAAAAGCATGAAGGGGTTGCTACCAGAGTCAAGGCTTAGGAGGCTTTAGACACCTAAGGAAGCAAATTAGCTTATTTGGGTCTTCTGAGAATTAAAGGAGTGAAACAAAATGCTCGTGGAGGTTTTGTGAGATTAGTGTTCCCAAGGACAGAGCTTTGGGTCCCATGGGAAAAGGGGACCAGTAGTTGCTTACAGCCCTCTGGTAGGAATGTCTTGTAGAGCTAGGGGGCCCACCTCTGGTACACTTACTCTGGAACACCTGACTTTGATTTGATCCACAGGGACTTGTCTAAAGATGGTTGAGAGAGTGAAAATCATTAGTCAGTAGAAAGCCAGTGCCAACTTCCTAAAGGAGCAGAGGATACAAGAATAGAGATGCTGCTCCTTAGGACATTCAGTTCTCTTATTCACATTCATAAAAGTATTCAGGATAAACAATTTATCAACATTTTTGTTCATCATCTAGAGATGAAGAAAAAGGGAATTTGATTCATGCTTACTTGGTTAGGGAGCATAGTTTCTGAAAACTCAGAATATGGGAAACATATTCTGGTAAAATACTTATGCTGTATGTGGTGCATTGCAATTCTGTATTTAGGGGCAATTATCAAAATATTTTACCATCTGTTTAGCCAGACAGAAAAAACTAATTGAGCCTTGTCCATAACTTTCCATTTTAAAAAGTAACATTTGCTTCTCTCAGTGTTTAAATTTAAACAATGATTATGGAAATGTATTGTAAATAATACTTTCATTGTATATTAACTGGGTATATTTTCCCCAACTTTACAGAATTAAACGCACACAGATTTCCTGAGATTTTAAACTTGTCTCTGACCTCTTCTAGAAATATTTTCTAGGTTTTCCTTATCTAAAATGCATTCTACTCGCCACCACCACCCAGTCCTTACCACTTAATAGCCCTTCACCCTTAGAATTTAAGTGGCCTCGCCTCTCAGTTCTGTAAGGGCATGATTGTATGGACTTGGCTGATCTCAGCCTCTAGCACAGTGCCTGGCGCAGTAGGTGCTCAGTAATGGTTTATTAGACCAATTGCCATCAAAGATTGTTCTGCATACCTGCTTTTTAAAGCTTGTCTCTCATTGTCTTCTCTTGCCCTCTTTCCTCCCTTTCTCCCTGATGGATTCGTCACAAAGACATGATTAAACTCAGTCCTCAATTTCTCTAAATGGTACATGCAACGTGCTGAATTATATTAAAAGATAACAAAGCCCCACAGTAAAACTAATTTTTTTGCATCAGAAACAGTAATTTAGGTACCTAGCATCGTTCACCGTGCACATTAATTATGAAAGAATGTACAGTACCTACTATAGAAACAAAACATCATAGCGAAAAAAAATCTTTTTGGTTGTTTAGTGTCAAATGGACTCCCTGTAGTTGTGGCCTCTTCCATAGAGAGACTAATAATAGAAACCACGAGCTGGGGATCGGGGGCATATAGATGCACGTAGATAAACGAGTTCATGGGCAGGGTTTCATGAAATTTGAAGGAGAAGTGGTATTATGCATCTCTTTTATTTAAATAACCTAAAATGAGTAATTCACTCCCTAGAACATTTGATAAAAATCCTTGGAAGTTTGCCAGCAGGCACAGTGGGAGGAAGAAATGCATATTCAAAAGGAGAGGAGGAAAAAGGGGAAAATCAGGAAGCAAAAACCTAAAAAAGCAATCTATACCTGATAAGTTTTCTAAAATAAATTGAAGCATCTTGGCTACAATGACTTTAAAGGGCCAGAGCCTTACTTTACACTGCTAAGCAATGTAGTCTTCTGGAAATACTACCTTTGAAATACCAGTGCGTTTCAGGGAAGGACACGAGAACACGTTCTTTGCATTGTGTTCACCTTAGGCGGCAGATCCCATGAACTGGAAGCTAGGTTCTGGGATGTCAAAACACCTACGTGCAATGGTGATCGTTGCCATAGAGATAACTGGATGATAGATAGCTAGATGATAGATAGACACTGAATAGATAGTAGATAAATGATCTCACATGTCAGAAGAGGCCTTTGTGCCTAGGAAATTACAGATTTTTTTTTTTTCGAAAACAATTCTTCTGTCAAAATCAAAAATAGAACTCTTCTTTGCGATACTCCCACTCTGTGTGCATTCTTACCCTTCCAGACTTTTTTCTTATCACATTTATGATGTGTTACGCCCATTCGATTTCCTACCTGACTTCTTGTCTGGGAGATTAACTTTCTTCACAGGGTTGAATGTGTACTACCTGTGCTAGGGGGCAAGAGGGTAGACAGTGGACTGCTGAGGTTTCTTTATTGTACAATAAATAAGGGTTTCATTTGTCCTTTTTTTTTGTACTTAGACCAGCTTTGCCCCTTTTTGTTCATTTTCATTTTACTTGTTTCTTCCTTTCTATTCATCTTTTTGTTACCCAACCCCTATCTCTTGTTCCCATCTCTGTGTCCCCCTGTCTTTTCTGCCTCCCTGTTTTTCATCCCTGCTCTTGTAATGGATCTCACTATGTATTTTTCTAATTCCAGATATTCTTAACACATGGTGAATCCACTTGATTCTTAAGATGACAATGGACAATTTCAGCAGATCTAAGCACGTTATAAAATGATAGTGAGATAGGACCTTGAAAAAGTCATCTTGAAATTGGTCATGTGCCCACTGGTCTGGATCCTGGAAAGGACTTTGTAGAATAAACAGGTAAGAAGATGAGTGCAGTCCTGTCTCCTCTGCAGTGTTACTTCTGATAGCCTGAAAACTCAGACCCCATTTTATGGGCCATTAAAGAGCAACTGAGTCCTGGATTTTGCTAGAAGCCACAGGAAATCATGGAGAATTCAGAAGTCAAGATGTGTTCTTTGGGGCAGCTTTAGAAAATGGAGGAACAAATTCAATTCCTTCATTTTAGAGATTACGAACTATTGGGATACAGAGAGCTTGTGATTTGCTCAAAGTTTTATAACTGACAATTCCAAGAATTTACAAACTGGGGATTCCGACACGTGAAGTGACTTTTCAGCCCACCCCATTACAGACAGGTGCAAGAGAGAAAAGAAAAAATAAGGGGTCATTATTGTTAATGTAGTAGAGTTTGGGTCCCTTCTCCAAGGGGACAAGTAGAGAAAAATAATTAAGAGAGATATTTATGTTTATTCCTTCTACTTGGGGACAAGTAGAGAAAAATAATGAAGAGAGACATTTATGTTTATTCCGGGGCAGGTAAGGGAAGAGCAGGAACAAAGAAGATAATTAGAAATCTCTCCACATCTCTCTTTTCTCGTTTGTCAAATACAGTTATTTTCTTAAATGGGTTGTCATGATTACGTAAGAAATTTAGAGGGTAAATATATAGAAGGCACTCAAGGCGGCTCAGTTGGTTAGCATCCCACTCTTGATTTTGGGTCAGCTCAGGTCATGATCTCATGGCCATGGGATTGGGCTTCATACTGGGCCTGAAGCCTGCTTAAGATTTCCCCTCTCCCCAGCTCATGTGTGTGCTTTTGCACACATGCTTGCTTGCTCGCTCTCACAAAAAAAAAAAAAAAAAAAGTGTGTATGTGTGTAGAAGACACTCAAGTGTCTTTTTAACAACCCTTCTATGAAGAGTGTTAAGTCTTACTGTTCTAGAACTGCTGAGGCAGTTAAACCTCTTGAAAGTTCCGGAGGTGCAAACTAATTCTACCTAGTTCTGAAACCAGAACCTGAAACCTGGCCCCAAGCTGTTTGCTCCTTGTCGTTGTAACCCCAGCCACAGTCTGTTTGCTTAAAACTGTACCCAGGGAAGGGAACACACAGACAGAATGTGTGTCAAAAAGGTTGAACTGAAGCCGCAAGCATGCAAATATCCTTAACTTGGTCTTGAATTGATAGAGGCTGATACAGTGGATCTTCTTAACATTTCAGTGACGGAGCACGTTCACACAGAGGTTTCCGCAGTGGACTTAGTCTACTTCCCCAGGAAGCAGATTGTCAGCTCTACACTTGCACAGGAAGGTTATTGGCATGTGCCCTAGGATTTCACCTATGAGACAATAGGCAAGACTGGATTAGGTGGAAGGAAGAATTCAGTACAGTTGTAAGATCCAGTGTGGTTCTCAGTCAATCCCTCAAGGAGTTACGGAGTTGGTATTGTTCTTTTGAATGGTCCAGAACTGAGGCAAAGGGCTCAGGTCTTTATACTTCACAGCAACCAGCCGTTTGATGCCAGCTGCCTCTGTATAGAAGGAGTGACATTGACCAAGGTCTCAGTCTTCTGAAACAAACCATCAGAGAGGGCCTGAGTCAAAAGCCAAGAGCAACCAACATTGCCGGCAGCAGGGGTTGTGAAGGCCTCCCTTCTGAAGTAGGATCTGGACAGAGCACTACAGAAGCCAAAACAGAAATACAAATCTTCTAAATAGACAGGAGCAGCTCGAAGAGTGGTGACTTGTTCCATGAGTTCCAGAAAGGGACTAAGGGCTCTTGAAACCCAGGAGAACATATTTGTCCTTACTTGAGAATTGTAAAACCACAGCCCCTTGAGGTTTCAACAACAACAAACCCAAAGCATTTTTAAAATCTCACCAATTGGACACTCATGGAAGCCTTTGGTTAAAATAGGCCCCCATCAGCGTTGTCAGTCTACGCAATTGCAGAGAATTCCTTGAATGTTCTTCCAGTTGGTTTCAACATTCTGTTGGGAGGGTGACCAAATGGCAGAGAGAAAAGTCCAGTGTATGCAATCAGAACTAGGAAAGGGAAGCCCTGGGACTGGTTCTGAGTAAAGCTATGACTCCTCGTGGGATTTCCAAGAACAAAATTATTCAAATAGTAAGAGATGTACAGCTCATCGCTTACCTTCTTTGGAGGTTCCCAGGAAAGTTGTACGCTAATACTGAGAATTTTCTAGACAGCTTTTTCAGGTTCGGCTTCATTTTACTTATATAGATCAAGACCCTGGTTCTAGGATCCTAGCTCTATAAACAAAGCCATAATCTTCTTGCATACTCCTCAAGAGTCAATAACCACCTCCTCCTAAGAGTTCTTTGTGTTAAGTCTAGTCTCCATTTCTTTGTGCAGCAATTGCCACATCAGTTGGTTGGTGTTGGTTCAACTCACTCATCCATTGCGGGAGCAAAGTGAGATTAAGGCAAAGCTTTCGGTGTGGATGAGTTAAAGCATGTATGCACTCATGTGTCGATCTCCAAAGACAATTTGGATAATTCAGCCTTCACCCTGCTCTTGAGACCAAAATAGTTTTGCTAGAAATACTATTAACAATCAACTTTTTTTTTTTTTCCCATGGGTGATGGACTTACCTAATAGTGACTCTTTTAGAAAACTCAACTGAACCTAACTGAACAGAGTTGAGCTCCCTGCCCCCTTCTTACCGTCTGCTCAGCTGATGCTGATCCTGCTTGGGCTTAGCAGGAAATTCTTGCTGAAACCGTTAAATCCGCTGATCAGAATATAGCACCATCTTGGACTCTGATGGCAAAGGCAGAATGTGGGAATATTACACTTACTTTTCTCTTGTACTTTGTATAATAATGTGTCACCAGGTACTGCCCATTCTCTTTTCTAAATACCTCATGTGTATTATCTTCATACTTTTTTATTTGCACTTCCTTATTCTGGATCCAATTGACTGTTGCCTACTTATGGTAATAGGGAAATTCCTATAGCTGATTTGGCCCCCTCCCACCGTCTTCCTTTCCACCGGCATAAGAATGATCTTAAACAAATCCTTCATTGTTGCCCTTTTATTTTTATTTTTATTTTTAATGTTTATTTTTGAGAGAGAGAGAGAGAGAGGGTAGGGAGGTGGGGGCAGAGAGAGAAGGAGACACAGAATCCGAAGGAGGCTTCAGGCTCTGAGCCGTCAGCACAGAGCCCAACGCAGGACTCGAACTCACGGACCATGAGATCGTGACCTGAGCCAGAGTCGGACCCTCAACCAACGGAGCCACCCAGACGCCCCAGTTATTACCCTTTATTTTATTTTTTTTTTAATTTTTTTTTTCAACGTTTATTTATTTTTGGGACAGAGAGAGACAGAGCATGAACGGGGGAGGGGCAGAGAGAGAGGGAGACACAGAATCGGAAACAGGCTCCAGGCTCCGAGCCATCAGCCCAGAGCCTGACGCGGGGCTCGAACTCACGGACCGCGAGATCGTGACCTGGCTGAAGTCGGACGCTTAACCGACTGCGCCACCCAGGCGCCCCTCAGTTATTACCCTTTAAACCCCTCGGGGTAAATGTTTGACCCCCGTGGATGTCAGACGGGTCTTCATGATGTGGCCCTTGTCTGCTTCATTCGATTTTTCTCACTCCTGGACTCCTGTTCCACCCACCCCAAACTGTTTTCCCCCTCATCCCATGACATTTTTCACAGCCAGACGTGCTCTTCATCCCCAGGCCGACACCTATTCACTGCCCAAGACTCCACTTAAATGTTACCTCCTTCATAAAATGTTCCTTTGGTGTTCCCCAACCCACATTGCTTCTCTGCCAGATGGCTTGCCCCCTCTGTGCTGTCATATTTGTGATAAAACATTCGAATTGTTTAAGAAATATGGTCTGTATACATGTCTTTATCTCCAATTAGAAGGGAAATAACTAAAAGGGCACAATTACCCTTTCCTCTCTACTTAGTGTCAGGAGCAGGGCTTGGCATTTAATGCATGTCCAGGAAATGTTACAGTTCCTCATTTTAGCGGATAAGAATGTTGTACATGGTGCTTGTAGCTCTTTAAAGGCAGAGAAATTTGACTTTTAGTTAAAGCACAATATTAATCCCTTAGTCAAATGAAACCTAAGATAAAAATTATTTGCTGATAGGATTAATTAAGTGCTTAGAGTTCTCAGAGCTATGGATGTAAGTTAATATTTTTCCTTCCATTCCCTGCAGAAAGAATGATCGATCAAAATAATTCCTTATTAGGTTCATTCTAGAATTTAATATGATTTAAAAACTTAGGCTCTGGATGATTGCGTTAGGTCTATTTTCTCCCCAAATCTGTATAGTCACTGCTTCAATTTGTATCCGGTTATATGAAAAGGAAGGGCATTCGGGGTATCACAGATGAAAATACTTAATCATAGGAGTACATGTGGGGAAGTGGGGGCAGGGATACAAAGGGCCCCAGAAGAAGAGCCACTGTGCATTGCAGACTCAGTGTGAAGCCAAGGATGTTCTGGACCAAGGTAGCTCTGCGAACCTCCTGGTATGCCATTCGCATGACCCAGGTCAGTGGCCAGCCAGTGGATTGGCTGCTATCGGGTCAGGTGCCCGCCTCACCTGTCTGTGGCGAGAGTCCAGTCACAGAAAAAATGTGGATGCCAAAGTGACCTGTGATGTGAGCAGATTCAGTGTCTTGAGCAGAGTGGGTAGGTGGGGCAAAAAATGACTCCGGTCTCCAGCATAATCACCAGAGTCCTTATGCCATCATACGTGTTTTTACCTTGCAGACTAAAAAAAAGATGTAAAGAAACCCCAAATAATAGTAAAATACAAAACAAACACAAAGTATAGTTAAATAGAAAAAAATAGTAAATGACGGATTTTGGTAATTACTTTTGTCTTCATATAATGTAATTGTAAGTTTACATAATAGAACTTGTAATAAACAATTGGCTCACCAAAATCCCTGAGAATTCAACATCCGACAGTCATTAACTTCACGCCACCGGCAGGACCCTGGGAGCTCTCACTCAATAGCTTCTGATGGTTTTTTTTTTAACTTTGACATTCACAGCAAAACGTGTCATGTGTTGGGCTTGTTTAAAAATGCCACGGAAAGTGAGGAGGACTTGTGGCGTCCTCAGCCAACTGCAAGGTTTCTTCAGTCATCAGAAAGCACCCAGTCAGCTTGAGAATTAATAGTTGACTCAAAACTCATTCTCCTTATATGCCCTCTAATAAAGGCAAAGAGAAAACTGCTTTCTGTTCTTAATTAGCCATTTGGTTCCCAGACGTCTGCCAATGCGACCATAAACGCAATTTAATTAAACAAACAAAAAAAAACCCCACAAAGAATCATTAAAATTCTCACACCCTGATTTTTAGACATGCATGCTGCTCTTTGGGGGTTTTCTTTTTTTTTCTTTTTTTAATCGGTGGTAAACTCCCCCGTTGTTCTAGGATGACTACAGGCAGAGGTATTTGCCTTACACGTGAGGGGTGAACTTCATCCAGACTGTCACTAGGGTCAGCAAAGACACCAACCATGCAGTTAATTTAAGAGAATTGATAGGGTCCTAGAGGTGATAAAATTGATACTTGCTAATGAGCCGTTTCTTGATGCCTGGTGGTATAAGATCTTTTGGCCATGAACACTGTATAGTCCCTCATTTGGACATACACACCAGGATTTGCATTTGAGATTTTTCATTTCTTTTCTTTTAAAAAAAATTTTTTTTAATGTTTTTATTTATTTTTGAGACAGAGACAGAGCATGAGCAGGGGAGGGGCAGAGAGAGAGGGAGACACAGAATCCGAAGCAGGCTCCAGGCTCCGAGCTGTCAGCACAGAGCCCAATGCAGGGCTTGAACTCACAGCCTGTGAGATCATGACCTGAGCTGAAGTGAGATGCTTAACCGTCTGAGCCACTCAGGTCCCCCTCATGTCTTTTCTAACAATATTTGAAGTCTAAAAGGTGCCTGGTTTTATAAAAACAAAAGAAAGTAATTTTACAGTGACCTTTTTTTTTTTTTTAATGTTTATCAAAAAAAAAGGGGGGGAGTGAGGCAGAGGAGAATGTACCTACTATGTTCTTGCCCTTAATTTATATTCATCTTATTTCATCTCCACAAGAACCCTGTTGTAAGATCAAGAGTATTACCTTATACTTTTAGAGTTGACAAAACAGCATTCAGAGAAGGTAGACTAATTCAAGATCTGGCAGTTGATAATTGGTTTTAAAATTTGGGTCCGAGTTTATCCGTAAACATTAAGACAGTGGCGAAACCGTGAAAGGAATGGTATAGGAACTGAAAGATCAATAAATCACAGCAAAAGAAAGGATTATGCTGACCATGTGGAGATCATTTTTAATTTCAATCATGTTTTTTTCCCCCAAGTTCTGAACCTGAGTGTCTATTAATTATAATGGTGTATGGTCTATTTTCGGGGGGGGGGGGGCACACTCATGTCATAGTAACATTGGAGTTTTTACTGCATGGATCTTTGAACATCAGAAGATTGCTTTCAAAGTGTTATTTTAGATATGTGTTTTGAAATTGACACATTGGAGGAATATGTCCGTATAGTACAATCTGCTAGAGTAAGTTATACGCATCAGAGTGGACAAATGTTGCAATGTGTCCTGGGAAAAACAGTTTGACTTCTAGGGAAAACAAATTTTACTAGAAAGGTTTTTGTCCAATCTATGATGAGCTCAATTCTTTTCAACTGACGAGGCATCCTATTGGCTTGTGTCTGTGCATGTGGACCCACATGCTTATTATACGTACATTTGGGCTTGGGGAAGAACACGTCTGAGGGGGTATTGGCAGGAGACACTATGGGAAATAGAAAATTGTGGGAGTCTTCTGGGTATGGTAAATTCGATTGTTATAACCTCTTGCTCCTGATCGGAACAAACCTAAAATAAAACGCTGTGGGTGAAATAATTTTTGACAATGTGGCTGTAACCATAGAGTATGTAAAAGCATCAAAAATTGCAGCTTCCAGTTGAGAATTAGGCCTCCAGATATTTTCCCCCACTCTGTGTCCCATAACATTCCACATTTCTATGTATTTGGGGGTTAATGATATAAATTTATCAATTTGACTATTCTCTCTCTCTCTCTCTCTCTCTCTCTCTCTCTTTTTAGTTATTTTGACAAAGAGCGAGCCTACACACATGTGGGAGGGGGCCCCGAGAGAGGGAGGAGGAAATCCCAAGCAGGCCCCGCAGTGTTCATGCAGAGCCCAGTGTGGGGCTCAAACCCATGAACTGTGAGATGCTGACCTGAGCTGAGATCAGGAGTTGGACGCTTAACCAACTGAGTCACCAGACGCCCCTGTTTTTCCTCTTTTTAATAAACCTTAGAATAAAACAGATGATGATAGGCAGACCATCTCTTGACATAAACATAAGATAGGTTTGGGAATGGGAACTTTGACCGGGAAAGAGAGCAGATTAAGGAATCTCTGACAGTAACAATCACTGGGGCCTGGGAGGGGGGGTAGAAAGAGGGGAGGACTTCTCTTAAGTCCGTTTTCTTACTTGTCAAATGTAGTTCTTTGCAGTCTGTCTTGTTAAAATCCTTAAATGAGACAAGAACTGAGAAAGCATTTTTCGAGAACTGCAAAGCATTGTTCTATCTTGGTAAGCTAGTTTGCTCTTACAAATATTAATGATAAAGGGGAACCTAGGGTCTATTGTTCAAAAATATTTATTGAGCAACTACTGTGCTAGGCACCCTGCTAGGGTAGTTACACAACAGCTCTAATTTCCCCCTCCTTTTCCAGACCAGAAATAAATATTGTACAAATATTGTGCAATGAATAACTGGAAATAACAGATTCACATTCTCACTGAAATCGTCCTAACAGCCTAATGGCTTCATTGCTCAGCTTTGTAGGTATTAACTGATGATGAAATTGATAAATCACATTACAATTGGCCATTTTCTATATCTGAGAGAGTTTGTAAAAGCGGAATTAATGTTTTTTAGATCAAGCAGTCTTCTACTAATAAAGGTAATAACTCATGATTTCTGTGTGACGGGTCATCTGAGACCCTTCAGGTCGTTTGGAAAGAGGAATTCAGTGAAGCTCATCACAGTGTGAAGAGGAGGGTGGGGCATGGGAGTTCTCATGATGATCGAGGTGTCTGAGTGTTGGAAACGAAGGACCGACTCAGAAGGGTGAGGGCTGAGGGTGGTCAGGAAACAGGCTCCCAGAAGCCATGTGACCACCAACAAAGCACATGACTGGCACATAGGGTTAATTTGAGTTACCAAATAGAGGCTTGAGAAGACCATGTACTTAATATCTAGAACAACAAAGCATTTTGGTTATCTAAAAGGGGTGTGTGTGTGTGTGTGTGTGTGTGAGTGTGAAAGAGAGAGAGAGAGAGAGAGAGAAACCTATCACAGACGTTGTATTCCATTTAGAGTCTCTTTGAAAGTATGTTCGTATAAAAAAAATTGTTTAATGTTTGTTTTTGAGAGCGAGCATGAGAAGGGGAGGGGTAGAGGGAGACCCAGAATCTGAAGCAGGCTCCAGGCTCTGAGCTGTCAGCACAGAGCCTGATGCAGGGTTTGAACCCACAAACTGAGATCATGACCTGAGCCGAAGTCGGACGCTTAACCGACTGAGCCACCCAGGTGCCCAAAAGTATGTTTTTAAATCAAGGTTTTCAGACCTTGGCATTGTTGACATTTTAGGTCAGATAATTATTTGCCGGGGGCTATCCTGTGCCTTGTAGGATATTTAATAACATGCCTGGTCTCTACCCACTGCCAGTGGCAACCCCGGTCATGACAGTCAAAAATATCTCTAGACATTGCCAAATATTGCCTAGGAACAGAATCACCTCTGGTTAAAAACTACTCCTTTAGCTGGTACACTAAATGCTAGAAATGACTATTATCAGATGTCAGTCACCCTTCTAAGCCCTTTATATGTATTCACTAGTTAATTATCATGACTACTTGATAAAGTAGATTCTATTGTCCTCCCCGTTTTCAAAGAAGGAAATAATATCCAGAAAGGTAAGCAACTTGTGGAGATCACCCAACTGTAATTTTTTCAAAACCCTAAAAAGCACTATTTAAGAAACTTCAATGTTTTTAAATGTTTCTACTTTTTTAAAGAGAAAAGTTGGGTCTTTGTGGGGCAAGGTAGATCTCTCCTTGACCCCTTAGCTCTTTGAAGAGGGCTAAGCTCTAGACAAGTTCCTTTGCTATAGCAAACAAAGGAGCGCATGAATATAAAATGCCAGGGAACTAAAGAGGCTCTCACAGGGGGCAGGACGCTAGGAACTCATCTATTTTCGTCCTTGGTCAGCTGTGCTGTGTCCAAAGCATTAGGGCCTAATGGCTTCCCCTCCTTCTTGTCACGCTCTTGGCTTCTTGATGTGGTTTGCCTTCTCGAGCTTGCTTTGGCCTTACGGTAGCCTCCTCTGAGAATGAGATTATTTTCTATTACATTATGGCTGTTATTTGCTTAATGAGCCAAATTCAGGAAGCACAATAACTTTTTAGAATAAAACCCTCTGAATCCTCAAACACATGGTGGCCTCGAAGAATTCAAGAAAACTGGCGAAGTCTCACCAGTCAACACAGAGGAGAAACATTTCCTAAGCACCAAGTGAGGGGGAACCCACTGGGTTCCCCACCAGAGCATACACTTCATGTTCTCCGTCTTACAGATGCCCCCCATGAGAAAATGTCTAACAAAATTAGGAGCCTAGAATAAATGACTCCTCTTTACAAGACAGCTTATTTAGGTTCAGTCAATATTTAATTAAGCTTCAAAAGAAAATTCAGGGACAAGTAGAACTGCAAGTTGGGGGGACTTAAAAAAAAAAAAAAAAAAAGGTCTTTTCCAGAATTCTAGTGAATTGCCTTGTATACTGTCTTGACCAGCAGAGGGCTTCCATACCTGACAAATGTTCCCTGAGTAGAACAAAAGGGACCTGGAAAATTTCTTAACGTTTTAACATGGCTTGTTGCTGCTGTTATTACCAGAGTCCTTTCAAGTTAAGTTTTTACTACAGTATAAAACACTGATATTTGACTGCATATACTGTATAGGGTACAATCAGCCCTCCTTTGTGAGAACTAAGGTTAAAATTTTGGGAGTGTTTTCTGCCTATTTGGTTGGATGAAGGCTATGCCTAGGGTGATTGAAATTTTATAGGAGTTTTCAAATCAAACACATTCAAGCGAATCGGTCCATTGCTAATCCTTATTAAGAGCAATAACCTTTTCTGCATATATCACATGAAGCAATAGCCGTGGAATATCGTTAGCGTTTGTCTCCTGCAACAGTTCTTGAATCTGCTTTGGTACCTGGCTGTCAAAGAGAACTTACTTGATCAGACCCCTCTTCTTCACGCCCCATTTTATACTCTAATTTTTTTTTTTTTTTTTAACATTCCGGAAACTTGAGATTCTGAACGCACACCCAAAGCTGGTAAGGGCTGGTGAGGGATTATTCCGAACAGGTAAAGGGTGGGTAGATCGAGAGGGAGTTCGAGGATGTTGCTGCACAGCCGTGCCCTGCGCATATAAGCTGGCAAAGTCGGAAGGGACCACTGGCCAATATGATGAACTCTTCAGTGCAGACATAATCATGTAGAGGGGGCACCCCAGCCCTTGTCTGTCTGCCAGGCATCCTGCCCACCTTGGTTGAAGTCCTGTGAAGGGAATGCCCTCCCTTGGTGTCCTTCAGAAGAGCTCTGTAAGAGCAAGCGCCTTGGGCTCCCTTAGCCTGGCGGTGAAGTTGTGGGCAGCCTCTTCACTCAATGTCACGTCGTTGGATGCTCATTGGTACTGGTCTCACTTAGGGCTTGTGTTCACAGTGATAGGAAATACTGCCAACGGAAGATAATGTGAATATGAGGGGCCTTGTTTCAAGAAACAGAACTGGAGCTCAATTGTGGATTTATAAAAACTACGTCTTACTAATGAATTATCCTTCTTTCCCATGTTGGCCGTTGTAAATGTCACAGCCACATTTGCTAGACTCAGCCCCAGTGAGGATATAGGATCTTAGGACAGCAAGTGTGCGCTCCTCATTTTTTCCGCGTACTTTCTTGTACTGAATGTATTTTTTTCAGGTATTTGGATCCTTTTGAGTGCCCAGGAGAGTCTAAAAATACAGAAATTCCAGATCCTGGAGTAGAATGGTCCTACTAAAGCATAACAAAATGTTGAAACACTAAAAAAGGGAAATACTTAAGCTGGAGTCATTTGGGGGAAGGCTAATGAATCATCCTCTCCTACTCTATGGAAAAAGTGGTAGAATTTCTTCAAGGTTTGTGCATAAAATAATCAGAGCAGAGTTAAAAGAACAGTAGATTTGGAAGCGGGAACGCAAAGTTGGCATTGTGAAGAGGCAAGATTTTATAGCCTTAGTTTTGTCACCTATAAAACACAGGAAAATTTAGTACCTGCCTTGCTGGGTTGTAAGGATTAATTAAAGTGTAATACAGGGGTGCCTGAGTGGCTCAGTCCGCTGAGCGTCTGACTTCGGCTCAGGTCATGATTTCATGCTTTGTGGGTTCAAGCCTTGCGTCGGGCTCTTTGCTGACAGCCCAGCGCCTGGAGCCTGCTTTGGACTCTGTGTCTCTGTCTGTCTCTCTTCCCCTCTCCTGCTCACGGTCTCTCTGTCTCTCTCAAAAATAAATATAAAAAAAAAAAAAATGGAGGCGTAATACGTGTAAAATATATTAGAAGGTGTCTGCGACACAAGAAAACATCAGTAACAGTTACCTGGTCCTGTTACGTGATGGGAGCCATTACTGTAGCTGAGTCCCAGTTTTCTCCTCCTCTCGTCCAAATAATAATAGCACCTTACAATCTTGTGAAGGTTGAGGAAGATAATTGTGAAAGAATCTGGGGGCGCAGAGCCCTGAGGAGTATGTTGCAGCCTGGTTAGCTTCAGTACGGTAGATGAGTTGGAGGAATATGCAGAAAAGTTAAAAATAGAGCTGCAGTGATTCCCTGTATCTTTGAAATTTTTCTTTATTTTAGATTGTCAGTAAAAAATTTTTCTTAAGCACCGACCTTTGGCATTTTTAAAAACCTAATTGAAAGGCGTTCCAAAGCAGAGAGTTGACATATCTCGATGATTGAATTCGGGGAGCTCAGAAGGAGAGGGAGAGAGGGAGGAAGACTGTTAGCCCAGCCAGGAGTAAGATGGAAGATGACGGAGGCGGGAAGTTTTGGAGGAGCTGTATCTAATCGCTTAAGGGAAACAGTTTTGGAAGTGAAAAGGAGGGAACGGGGTGTCGGTTTAAGACTCGGGGGTTTCTGTCCATATTTGTCTCTTGCTATCACTTGGGCAATATCAGCAGGTGGCTTGCATTTCTAACCAACCCTGCTCTCTCATTTCCCTAGTGATATTTTATGGTTTCCACACCTCGGTGTGTGTTTTTCTTAGCGCACTCCTTGGTCTGATTAAGTACAGGAATGTCAAGGGTCACTTTACCATCATCTGTGTCTGACCTTGGTTTACACTCGTCTCTGTCTGTCTCTCTGAAGTCCCTAACAAGAAGCAGAGCAGTGAAGATATTGGGCAGATGCTTAACAGACCAGGAACATCTAATGCAATGGCTAACTCACTTTAAAGAAAAACAACTTCAAAATTCAGACTCTGCTTTTACCTTTTTGATTATAAAGGCTTTAAATACTCCAAAGATAACCTTAATAGGGTTCAGATGGCCATTACATACATTAACAATACCCTGGACCTTCCAACTACAGTGACCCCCCCCCCTTGCCTGAGTTCACGATACATTTTTATTCCTCCGTACTTTGCTCATCCCAGAACGCTTTCTATCACGGAAGTCACAAACCCGCTGCCTATGTTCAAAAGGAAATTCTTCGATATTCATCTTTTCTGTAGTTTTTTTTTTTTTTTAAGATTATATGTTTAGGTAATCAGTATACCCAACATGGGGCTTGAACCTACAGCCCCAAGATCAAGAATGGCACTCTCTACTGACCGAGCCAGCCAGACCCCCCTGCTTTTGTGTAGCTTTTTTAAAAAATTAGACTTTGCACGTACTTCAGAAGGAAATGATTTCACATATAGTTACAGATTTTCCATATTAGCTTAAAAAAATCAAATCTGGCGACTTTGGGCCCAGGGTCCTCTCCAGCAGTGGCCAGACGGTGGGGTGGGGTGGGGTAGGGTGGGGTGTTAACTTTGACAGGGTATAAGCTCTCTAGTTGGTCCCGGTTGCCATCATTTGCTTTTCTTACCTGTGGCTGGATTGAGTCCCTGAAGTGTTGGCGTGTCTCCTGTTAGGTTTGGGTGTAGGACCATGAAGTAGAAGCTGGGCCATCCCCTCAGTGCTTCCTGGGTTTGTTCAGGCGTCTGTGTTTCCCTTAGCAGGTGGGTAGAGGAGCATTGATTTCTTTCAGATTGAGAAGTAGTTGCTTTATAAATTTGTCTCATCAATTCAAATGGCCATCTCTTCAGGGCAGAATCCAGTGCCTTCCCCCTTAATTTCCGATAGCACCTCGTGTTTCTCCAACATACATGTGTCTTACAGCATATTTTCCTAGATGTAGAATGAACTGGTTGAATGATAGTAAGAGCCTAGGAATGAGTTATTGCCCTATCATGGGACTTTATGAGCTCTTCTGCAGTCATGTAATTAAGAAGGCATTCACAGTTTGCTTTATAGCACTATCAAAGTTTCCAAAATGAATAAAATAGCTTCATCATTAATAATTTGGATTCGTCATCTTTGACCCAAAGTCATCCCACACTAGAGACTGCAAATATTATTTTAAGCAGTTTAATAGATTACTGGGAGGGTAACTAATGGATTAACAGGTCAAATAAATTAATGGGTAAATTGATGTGAACATGTGGTTGAACGACTTTCCAATTGTAATTGTAACTGTAAAAGGCAGACACCCTGAGGGGGAATTAAGCAGTAGCAACAAACACTATTATCATTAGAGTTTCCGGAAGCGAGCATAACAGACAGGATGTTTTCTAATGAAACTGTAAAACAATTATAATAGCTCTTTGGAGCTTTGGTGGTTTTTTTGTTTGTTTGTTTGGTTCGGTTTGTTGTTGTTTTCTTTTTCTTTTTCTTTTTTCTTTTTTCTTTTTTTTTTTTTTTTCCTGGAAAAAGGAAAAAGGAATCCAAAGGAAAAGGCTCTATTTGGAGTGTCAGCCAGTTAAAGCATTACAATTATTATAAATAACCATCTACTAGAGGGGCAAAAGATGGACAGCAAAGTAGACAATTAAGCATGTGCTACATAAATAACACATAAATCCAATACCATCTGCCACATTGTCCAATTTGACGAGTTGTCTTCATATACCTACCACATAAATCAGTTGAAAAGGGTTCCCCGAAGCAGTGTTCCCTGTAATGACTGGGTAAAAGATCTTCATTCTTTTAAGACTATGGTTTTCATGTTTCCCATGACAAAAATAACCTACTTTCCTTCTGGGGGTAGAGAATCCGTTGACTTTGCCACGTGATAAACCAACTTTGAACTTAATGGCTTACAGTACCAACCAACTATTTAAGTCAGGACTCTGCTAGCTAGTTCTTCGGTGCTGGGTTGAGTTGACCTGATTTTAACTGGGCTGCCTCCTCCTTCTGTGGTCCACTGTCAGGTCAGCTCTGGGGGCTGGCTAGTCCTCCACGGCTTCACTCACACATTTGCTGGTTGGTTGGCTATTGGCTGGGTCACATGATCTTTCATTTCCCTGCAGGCTAGCCCCAGCTTGTTCACATGGTGTTCTTGGGTTCTGAGAGCAGCAAGAGAGGCAAGCCTTAGCGTGCAAGCATATATTAAGTTCCCCCTCGCAACTGCTATTAACCCTTTGGCTAAAGGAAGTCACATGGTTACGCCCAGAGTCAGTGTGGAAATGGTCTACCCTATGACACGAGGTAGGGAGAGGTGAATGAACACCATTACTCTGACTAGCTACCATAAGTAATATTTTAGATTCAACTCAAGTCACATTTATTGAATATGAATCATCTCTTGTGTGCCAAGCACATTTCTGAATAATCTTAAAATATATTTGGCCATTCTTTTCTTTTCTCTCTCTTTTTTTTTTTTAATTAAGACTTTATGTAATGAAGGAATTACCTCTTGAGGCACAGGGAGGGGAAACTGATTTGTGATTCTGATACAATATTCATTTTGAATGATTTAAAAAGAATGCATGAATGGTAAGTCTTTTGAATGTATGTGAATATCACACAACTATGAAAGTACTTGTCATTTTTATGCATGTTTATTTCCCTGTCATCCTCAATTTTCTGATCTACAAAAACAATATGGCCGAAGTACCCTCCCCATAGAGTCGTGGTGAAATTAAAAGCTTAACACAGCGCCCAACACAGAGTAAGCACCCTCCAAATGTTATCTGTGAGGGGCAACATGGAACAGCAGTGATGCCTTGCTACTGTTATTATTGTTAAACAGTAGTAATAAAGTCAGTTACAGCGTCTTTCCAAGAAGGGAGATTGTGATCCTATAAAAGCCACATACCGCATCTTTCAGATGTGAGGCTCAATCTTTGCATAATTGTGTATCACTTTTCCCTGGTCTCTTTTATTTATGTGCCATTTCATGTCGCCGTACCAGAGCTTGGATACTCATTATGTCTTTCTCAATACATCAAATTTCCAACTAATTTTGTGTTAAGAAGAAGAAGAGAGATAGAAAGTGGGTTGAATTTCAATTACTGTTTCCTCACTAAGCCCTCTGTGTAATTCCCAATGACTGTGATGAGACACGAAGTTCTGCTTCAGAGCTTTGGATAATAGGGGATGTGGAGAAGATGTTTCCTCAGAGTGTCCATTCAGAGCATTACAGTTTCATTGTTAAATATAGTTTTAGGTATGCATTTCTTTCCCAGCCAAACCTTATATATAGCTCAAGAGCTCTGTCTACCACAGAATGCTCAAAGCTATCTGTAAATCTTCTATTGGACAGGATATAATATACATGACCTAATTTTAAAGAAAAAAATAAAAGCATCACCCCAAATAAGAGTCAGCAAACTTTTTTCTTTTTCTTTTCCTTTGCATTTTTTCCCTTTTTTTTTTTTTTGTTTTGTTTTGACTGATTGGGGGAAAAAAAAAAAAGCCAGACAGTATTTTAGGCTTCATAGTCTGTAAGGTGTCTGTTATAACTGTTCAAATCTGCTTTTGTAGCAAAAGCAAGCCACGGACAATAGGTAAATGAAGGGGTGTAACTATCTTATAATAGAACTTCATTTAGCAGAATAACGGGGAGCCAGATTTGGCCTGTGGCCATAGATAACGCTACCCTGACCTAGAAGGAAATCTCTCTCTCTCTCAAGCAATCAGAGAACAGAACGTGTATTTTCTTTTTTTAAAATTTTTTTTTCAACGTTTATTTATTTTTGGGACAGAGAGAGACAGAGCATGAACGGGGGAGGGGCAGAGAGAGAGGGAGACACAGAATCGGAAACAGGCTCCAGGCTCTGAGCCATCAACCCAGAGCCCGACGCGGGGCTTGAACTCACGGACCGCGAGATCGTGACCTGGCTGAAGTCGGACGCTTAACCGACTGCGCCACCCAGGCGCCCCCAGAACGTGTATTTTCAAGAAAGTGTCAGATACAGATATAATACTTGTGGTGGTAGGAGCTAAATCTGGCACCCGTGTCCCTGCTTCCTTCTGGAGCGTGGTGTCATCACTAAGCATTTAAGGTAACCAAAGATTATTTTCTTTATAATAATTCCATTGGCAGGGGAGGGGTCATGGCTGTGCATCTTTTAAATTTGGAGATGGATATTGATAATGGTGTATTTAACTGGACTTGTGAATGTCCCAGAGCAGTATGTTTAAATAAGTGTTGGGCCAAGAGTTGTTTTTGTATTTCTTTTTTGAGAGAGAGAGAGAGAGGAGAGGGAAGGGAGAGTGAGAATCTTAAAGCAGGTTCCGTGCCCAGCGCAGAGCCTGATGCGGGGCTCATTCCCACATCACTGGATCATGACCTGAGCGGCTGATCACCAGGGCTCGAACGCTCGATGGACTGAGCCACCGAGGTGCCCCTGGACTAAGAGTTTTGATTAAAATAAGTTGTAAACTCATTGAAACTCTCTCCCTCCCTCCCTCCCTCCCTCTCTCTCTCTCACACTCTCACACACACGCTCTCACACTCTCACATACACACACACGCGCACACGCACGCATGCACGCACACCGTCTTGGCCACCATCTACTCTCACACCTGTAAGAAAGGCATTTCATTTTAGCAGAGCAGAGAAGACTGCAAAGGGTGGTCCTTTGAGTTAGAAAAATGCGTGGTGTGTAAAACATGGCCTGTATTTTCTTTATTGCTTATAAATACTTTGTCATGAAATAATTTGAGTTCGTAAACTTGTCTTTGAGGCTGCTCAGTCAGAAGACTGCCGTTCCACCTACTCTGTTTGTCAGTCAGAATAGGAAGGCCTCTCCGGAGCTTGGTGGCTTTAATGTCAGTTGAATAACTTGGCACTGGGTGCCCAAACTGTTTGCTCTAGTGAGTCAGCTCTTTGCTTACAGACATGTACAAGAATTGTCCCCGTTTCAACTGCTAGTTGCTTTCCTGAGGATTCTGATTGGATCGTTCTAAAAATCCTCTGAAGTAGGGGCACCTGGGTGGCTCAGTCGGTTAAGCGTCCGACTTCCGCTCAGGTCACGATCTCACGGTTCATGGGTTTGAGCCCCACGTCAGTCTCTGTGCTGACGGCTCAGAGCCTGGAGCCTACTTCGGATTCTGTGTCTCCCTCTCTCTCTCTGCCCCTCCCTCACTCAGCTCTGTCCCTTTGTCTCTCTCAAAAATAAATAAAATATCAAAAAAAAAAAAGACAGTGACAATCCTGTGATGTAGGTATTCATTTGACTAATTGAAACATGAGGAAACTGAGGCTCAGAGCATTTGTGGACTTGGCCTAACTTCCAAATTAATAAGCCAAGGTTTGAACCCACATCTGGGATAACAAATCTTTCTTTAGTTACTGGTGATCCTGTACCCCCAGAGGCCGACAGCTGTGATGTGACCCTCATACTGGGATTCATCTCAGAGCTGGACACTTCCTGTTGCTCATGAATTCTGCACTTTGGTACTCTCAGTATCATTATTCTAGAATCCACTGCATCCGTTATCTGGTCATACTCAGAACTAGGTATCACTGACAAGATGACAACAATAATCAGAACCCAACAGATGAGGTCGTATCAATGACATCGCTCCTGATGTCCGCTGAAGGCTTATTATGATGTGCTGGGTACGACGCTCGTTGCTTGCATGCATTACGTCATTTAGTTTTCATGACAAACCTGAGGTTGATAAGATTCTCAATCGAGAGATAAGGAAACTGAAGTTAGGAGGTTAGTCATTTCATCCTTTGCTATTTGTTTTTCCCATGAGCTTATTGTTTGGACTCTCACTTGATGTTACTTGGGGGAAAAAAAACTGCATTGTGCACATAGTGTTTCGATGATGGTCATCTTCACAGAGTTTTGAACATAGATGGGACTCTAATAATAGAGTTAGAATAGCATTAGTGTTTTAAATCAGAAATAAACCAATTCCAATCATTCCTTACGCATCTGATATTGCAGAGTATTTCTGTAAGTGATATTTCTAGATAATTAAAATTTACTCTGTAAGTGCCGAAACTTAAGAAAATTTTGAAGTGTTGTGTAGAGCTGTGTTTCAAAAATAAGTTGTACATATCTATCTAAGGAAGTATTAATGAAGGAGGTAAACATCACATTGGTGCCTTCAACTTCTGAGGGAAGTAAGGATCTCAGTCTTCTGACTTCGTTTAATTTTTTTTTTATTTTGAGAGAGAGCGCACGAGCGAGCACGAGCACACACATGAGCTGGGGAAGGGCAGAGAAAGAGGGAGAGAGAGAATCCCAAGCAGGCTCTGCATTGTCAGCACAGAGCCTGACTTGGGACTTGATCCCACGAACCAAGAGATCATGATCTGAGCTGAAATCAAGAGTTGGATGCTCAACCAGGTGCCCCTCAATCTTCTGATTCTTTTTTTTTTTTTTCAACGTTTATTTATTTTTGGGACAGAGAGAGACACAGCATGAACGGGGGAGGGGCAGAGAGAGAGGGAGACACAGAATCAGAAACAGGCTCCAGGCTCCGAGCCATCAGCCCAGAGCCTGACGCGGGGCTCGAACTCACGGACCGCGAGATCGTGACCTGGCTGAAGTCGGACGCTTAACCGACTGCGCCACCCAGGCGCCCTCAATCTTCTGATTCTTAATCAGTGTTTTTTATTAGCACAACTTGGGCTTGGCTTGGTTGGCTTTTTGGCATACAAAGTATACTACCCTATTAACCTAAATCCAGAATATTAAAAAATTGGTGAGTTTGTGTCATGTGTTGAAGTATTCTCAATATCATGAATAAATATTAACTTTCATAACTGCCTTTAGAAAGAGCCTCCATGGGAGGGTAAGAGTTTGACTCAGCAGCCATTCCATTCGCTTTTCACATCTCCTCCTTGGTGCTAGTTTCACGGAGGTTACCATTGACGATGGAGTGATGGGAGCTAGCCCAGCATAAGCCTCTGAAGGAGAGCCAAAGAGAATCTCCCTATTTTATTCACTACCTCTTCAATCATTGCTGTTAAATAGTGCTGTACCCTCCCAATATCGTTCTCAGTGGAGTCATGTAGGCAAATTAATATATGTATAAACAAATGTACAATAAAATCCCTAAGCCTCAATACGGAAAGAAAATACATGAGAAATTGCAAATAGGTATCGGCACATGTAAAAATCAAAGTTTTCTCCGCCACTGAAAGCCTTTAAAATTTTCAAAAGCATGAAATCTTTGGAGAGGTCGTGAGAGACAACAAGAAGCCATGCTGACGCTCTAGCCAGCACTGTCCAGTGTATTGTTTTGCCCTGATGGAGATGTTCTATGGTGTTTCTGGAGCTTCTACAGCTGCACTATTCGATATGAGACCCATAGGTCGAGTGTGGCAATTGAATGGCCACTTAAAATGTAGTTAGTGTGACTGATGAAGTGAATTTTACATTTTAATTTTAATTAATCAATTGGGCTGAATTTTCAAAATAAATCAGGGATGCACTTCTCCATCGGGAATAGCGTAGGGATTTTAGGTTAGAATCTGATGAGTATCAGTTGAACTGTTGAAGTTAAAACCCGGTTTTCGTGGTGAGAGGTAGAGTGGCTTGGTGATTCCTGTTCCATGTGCCCTTAATGTTAATTGCTCAGTAAATGATAGCTGTTAAAATTACTAGTAAGTATTATTACTAAAGGTAGTATTTATTCAGTAGTTATGTTGGAACACCTACCACATGTCAGGCACTGTTTTGGGTGTTGGGAAACGCAACGGAGAAGAGATCTGATAACATCTGTACTTTCACGGAGTTTCCGTTCTAGTGAACTACTATTGAATTAAATTCTACTTAGATGATTTAATGAGATGGAAGTTAGCATGTGCTACACTGAGATATGCAGAGATGACATAGGTTTAGCTTTCTTCTCGTTAGATCTCCTATCCTTCCCTGCCCTACAGGACGGGGCAATATGGACGAGTTTCAATCCGTGTTTCCATCCAGCAGTTGTGACCGAGTCCAACGCACTAATTTAAAGACTTTGGAGAGGGGGAAAAAGGCTGGAGATAACTTACACTGAACCGATTGAGGTAAAAATGCAGTGTTAGGTTTCGATCTTTTTGCTCCTAAACTCTAAGATGGTCTAGGAGTGTTTGGATGAGCAATTTAGTGAGTTGGTTGGGGGTGGTGGGGGGCAAGGGAGGGAACGTTGGCGGTCCCTGGAGTATCCCTTTGCTATTCTCCAGGCCCTAACTGACCTCTCCTACAGCGCTGTCTCATGCTACCATGTGTGGTCGGATGACATCTACGTGTGGTGGCACTGTTAACCCGGGCTCTTTCAGCTTGGCCAGGGCCCAGCTCATTCCTTGCTGACTTGGCTGTGTCTCTGCTTTCCTTGGTTCCACACCCTCCCTGAGATGGGCTGGGACTCTGGCCACGTGGACCACCTCGCAGCTCTCTGCATCAGGCCACTGTGTTTTCCTTACAGTCACTTCTTCCAGCCTAATCCTTAGGCACAATCTTGGGTCATCTGTACCTCCCCTCTGAGTGTGTGGGAGTTTCAGGCTCCTTTCCAGTCCAGAGGAACCAGGGCTAATTGAGAGCTAAGCTCAGGCTCTCTTTCTGCCCGCCCAGCCTGAGCTGCTCAGGGAGCTTGGGTTCAGCCATTCTCCAAGTGAGAGGGGTTGGGGAGGGAGGCCCTCTCCTTTCATAGTCCTGGGTCTGCCGGCTCCACCCGTGGCTTTCCTATCTATCTGTGTAATAAAAACTTCCTTCCCTGGGCAGAAAAGAATAGAAGAGAGATGAGAGCATAAATGTCTTCACTGCTGCCCTTTTCTCCTCTTCCCATAATCCCCTGGAGTCGTTGCCAGTTGTTAGTTTTAAATTCTCCCCCTTGGCTCGGTCCCAACTCTTCTGTCCCTGGCTCTTAGTAGTCACACCATGCAGGGGGGATTTTAGAAACGTGTCAAGGTATTTTGTGGTTGGAGTATCATAATGATTGGGGGACTCTATGAGTATTTAGTCCAGGGATGTCGAACATCCTTCAAAGCGTGAGAATCCTACCCGGCAACACATAATATCTTGTGTCCGCATGACCTTCAGGTGTCCTTCCAGAAATTCATGTAGATGAGAACACTGTTCAAGATGATCTCAGCCTGTGTTACAGCCCCCCCCCCTTTACGGGCACCCATATAATAAGTGTTGAATTTTCCAAAAATGTAACAACCAAAGAAAGGGAGAGAATTTTACTTGATTTTGTTTGTAAATTTGCACGCATCACTGAGAGCAATGCTACTCCTGCCATTTCAGTTGCCAATAAAACACACATGTGCGAGTCAGAATTTGTAGCTGTCACATTCCTGATGATATTGCACATAGGTACACACATCTGCCAACCTCATTATATCTTCTAGTGGAATTATACCTGAGCACTTTTCATATGAAAATAGCTATTTCAGCTTTATCACTTACTTTCCTTTTGTTTATCCTTTATGCTAGTGTTAGGGAATTACTAATTTTTTAAAAAATTACATTGCAGATAGGTTGTATTCTCTATGAATTTAATTTCAGGCCATTTTATAAATGTTTAAGAGTATCTTGGGTTTAACCCTCCCTTCCTTCCATGACCTGGGCCTCATGGCTAAATCATAATGTGTGGAAGAAAGTGATTAGCTTATAAAACATGGAAAATGGGGATGGTCTTCACCTGTCTTAAGATACTAAAGGACATAAAATTTAATCCTCAGTAGGATAGATGTGATTATAAAAGACATGTGGAAACAGACCGTGCAATAAACCCAAGTGAGAAACCCAAACAATTTCTGATTAATTTCTATGTAGTTTTCATTTTTCATGATTGTCGCTAATTCCAGTTAGGTTGTGATAGAATTGTTCCGCTACTACTTCTGGTATCATCGTAGATGAATAAAATTATGTGGGAAAGCAATTTGGCTCATAAAATCCCGAGTTATTACAATGTGTATTCCTATTGATCCAGCAAGCCTTTCCCGAAAATTTAAGCTAAGCCAAGTGAAAAGGGAGAAATCAAAGGTGTCCTCTGCAGTGTAAAAGTAACATAAATAGCAAAGTGAAGCACAGGTGAAAATGTTAACGGATATAAAGCAATAATAGGGAAACAGGCATAGAACAATTAGGCTCTAGAAATATGTTTGTGACCTGACCATTTAGTCACTTGTTTTTCATTTGTTCAACTGGTATTTGCTTAGTACTTGCTAAGGAGAAGCCTTGTCTTAGGTCCTGGGAATATTAGAAAAGGATAGGAGACAAAAGAATAATGCACAGGAGGGTGGGATTTTAAATAATTCACCTTTAGTGAATTCATCTTTAGTTCAGTAAAATGTCAGTTCAAAAAGCAATAACCTATAACCTTCTCATTTGAACTCCACTGCTCACCACCTGAGTGTTGCTGGGCAAGTCCCTTCCCCTCCTAGGGCTCAGTTTTCTCATCTGTAAAGTGGAGAGTTCGGCGTTCAAAATTCAGAGGGCTCAGGTCATTTGTTGATTCTGTAGATGCCTTAAATAGACCCTTGCTTCTTCGGTCTTGATCATTTCATAGACTGTGGTACCCACGTCATCTTGTATGGCAAAGATGAGGGGCTCTTTGCAAAATATTAGTAGTCAATATGTCTTTCAATTCATAGCATTTTGCTTGTGGTTATTTTCAATGAGAGTGTTTCCCAACTGAACAATATCGTATTTGCGCTACGCCAAGGAGACCCATGGTGTGACTTTGCTAAACCTGAGGGGGACCCGCAAACAACAGACAAACCTTTGGCACCACGGTGTACTTAATGTGTGATTTTACACGAAGCAGTTTTATCTTACAAGTTTCCTCACCGGGAAAAATGTAAACAGAAATCATGATTCAAGAAACGCAAAATGCACATCGAGTACCATTCGGTTTAGAACCTCTAGATGGGCCAAATAAGAAGAATCAATGTTTGCCATTTAGAGAACAGGGAAACGTGGGTCTTTTGTGTGCAGAAATTTTGTTCTTTTTTTTTCCCCCCTATTTTATGCGCCATGCCTTTTCCAGAGCTCCTCCAGTCGTCTTGACTTCACACAGTAGCTACAACAGCTGTGTTAATTAAATAGATATGTCACCGCACCGAGGCCGGTGCCTGCCACCACGCTGGCAGCCAGGAGCCTCCATGCATAGCAGTGAGCTGCTGCAGTCACAGACTGACAGCAAGGACAGGGTGGACCGCGAAGAGAAAAATAATAAACTAGGAACAGAGACTTAGCGCTCATCTGTGTCCATATTAAATATACCATAAAATATTTATGGGATTAAATATGAGTGCTCTCTTCTCCCCAGCCTTGGAATATTTGAATATAATTCTCAGAACCATGGGTAAGATCACCTAGAGGGGTGACAAGCTGGTTTTAAGTGCTTGAACTATAAATTGTTTGGTTCTGAACACTGTGCGGTACAGCTCATTGACTCAGGAAATATTTATGGAATGCCCGTGTGTACCTGCCCTGAGTTGGGGCGGGAAATACAGAGGTGAATAAGGTAGAACTTTAAAATGACACAGAACATGTTCAATTCTCATAAATATTTCCAGTGTAGCAAAGATGCTAAATATATTGTGTGCACGTGTCGTTATTCAGTATTACTAACCATATGCCTGCTTCTTGTTCGCAAGAAAATCTTTGTCTTGTGGTGAAGATCAAAGATCCAGAATATGAAAATGATGTCAGATACGGTTTTTAAAAAAATCGCACTTCTGCAGTTAATTCTTGCCAGAGTTGTGCTTTTTTTTTTTTTCCCCCAAAATTGGTCTTGGCTGTTTGTTGATTACTTTGGGATTAATGCCCAAATGGGTTTCGTGGTTTTAGTTAAAGAAATATTAATAGTAGTTAATGTTGTGTCGCTGAAATTTAATTTGTCTTCTTTGGATTCTGCTTGCATAATGCTATTTTTTGTTCTAATTGATTCATAAAGATCATTAAACAAGAGAATAAAAACAATTTGTAGTTAATTTCTGGGAGATTGCAGCGTGTGTGTTTTATGGTTCAAATAACAGATGTTATTTTGGAGAGGCTAAGCAGTCCTGTAACTTCACTGGAAATCAGCATGGTGATTCACACGGCAGTCCTCCCGTTATCTCCTGATAGCTGTGCAGTGAACTCCTGCCCCTTTGCCGAAAACAGTAGAAAAGCAAACCTCAACAATTTTATCTCTCCGTGGGGCTTTATGCTTCAGCCGGGCCGAAGAAACCAAAAGCAGACTGTCAAAACCTCATGACTTAAGAACATTCGGAACTCAGCCGTGATCATCTTTCCATTTTCAGCAATCTGAGACTCATTCACAAAATTAAAGGTTTGAAAACAAAATGTCTCTCATCCAAGAAGATTCTAATTTAACCACTCAGCTTTCAGCACTCGGACTGTTACTAGCTTTGAGGAAGTTACTTGACTCAGTTTGGGGGCAATGAGTGGAATATATATTCACTGCACAGAGTGCAGAAGAAGTTATTCAGATAATAAGCCCTTAACAACCTGCTGTTTCTGTTGTGCTGGAACCTGTATCTCATAAGCAACATTTGTGCTTTGAGTTTCCCTGCCCCATTTTTTATTAAAACATTTCGGGGTAAAGACTGTCCAACTAAAGCGTACGGAAGGGTCAACAGGATGGAAGTCTAACAGGAAAGTCGTTTAGTGGCTATGAAAGGGGGACCAGCAAAGAAAAAAAGGCCTTAAGAAGGAGAAATGATGTGGTGTGAAAAATGATGACCCCAGAGGGGCAGATGGAATCTTTATCTTAAATACACTCTGCAAGGGGGGTCAGCGAAAGGAGAGGGTTCCTCTGATGTGAGGCTGTTATACTATTCACTTGCCTTGGGGCAACGTGAGAAATATATTCCATTTTTAAGACAAGAGACTTATATCCCTCCTGAGGGAATGTATAGCACAGCTAAAGGCCCAGCTTTGAGAGAAAAATATATGGAGAGATTATTTAGGTCTAAATCCTTGTGGAAAATGGAAAAGAATTTCCGAATTTGACTCCACATACTTTGAGACGGGTAAGTTGAAAGTAAGGTAACAGATTTGAATTTTAGCCACACACCTCTCTTTTGGCCCCCTATCCAAGCCCTCCTCCGAAATTAACATGAATTTTAAGAACTTTTGCTCATTTTCCCCATAATTATCGCCCTTAGTTGCAGTTGGAACTTTCTATAGCAAACATTAGAGAACTTGAGACATGTTCTTTATTTTGGAATGAACTTAACTGAGTTGCTAGATGCAGTTGTTATATGAGAAACCCTTAAGTAAGGCTTTTTTTTTTTTTTCTTTCCCCAAGTTCGTTTATTTTGAGAGCGAGAGCACAAGCAGGAGAGGGGCAGACAGGGAAAGAGGGAGAATGCCAAGCAGGCTTCACACTGTCAGCACAAAGCCTGACACGGGGCTCAAACTAAGGAACCCTGAGATCACAACCTGAGCTGAAACCAAGACTGGGGTGCTTAACCAACTGAGCGACCCCAGTGTCCCTTAACTAAGGGGTTTTAAACATCCTAATCACTGAATATCTCACGTCATGATATCTTCCTTGGTTACCATGTATTACCTGTTTCCTACTATATTTTAACTCTATGATTAATACAATTCTACCTTTTTACCATTTGGGATGGTTGAATGTCAGGTCAAAGCCCTTCTCTGAGCTAAGGAGGTATGATTAGGTGTGGGCATTGGGGTCCTGAAATGGATCTCTTTTAATAAAAGTAAACAAACAAACAAACAAAAAACAACAACAATGCAAAGTTCCTCAGCCATCTTTCTTCCTGTGTATTGTTTTTTTTTTAAGTTACAAAGTATTTCAAATATACTAGGAACTAATAAGAAAAAAATCTCAGTCCTTTCTCTCAGACTTAAGATAGGTTAAATGAGAAAATGTAGATTCTCCATGGGTAGTTCAAGCTTTTTCAATCTCTGTTCCTTCCTTTGCTCTGTAGATAGGTAATCCTAGCCCTGACTGTGTAAGTCTACTTCTAGCTCACATATTAATAAATTATTAACTTATTATGTTATAGTGATAGTTTTCAACCGTGCAGGATGAGCCATCCCGGCAGGATGGCATCCTGAACTTAGGAACGGACGCCAGCCATAAACAGGTGTCAAAGCAGTATCCGTTAAAGTGAGACTCCTATGTTCTAGTGTTCTTCTTCGGTAAATACTCGAGACAGGAATGATTGTGTCCTAGAGAGACCCCCAGCTACTCAGAGCTCCGACATTGCAGCATTCAGCATACACCTAGCACTACATTAGAGTTCCCGCTTCCCTAAGTGCTCACCGATTCTGGATTTCACAAGCTACTTTAATGTTCACAAGCTGAGGTGTTTGAAGTATCCCCTTTCCTTGATGGTTTAATAGATACTGTTTTGATGATCAGTGACGCTGAACAATATTTCACAGGCTTCCCAAACATTCAGATTGTCCCGTCTGTGAATTACTTATTTGCTCTTTTTGTAGGCAGCCATTATTTTTCTTGCGATGAATGCTAGTTCTTTATGAAGTCTATGCAGCGCAAACATAACTGCCCTGTCCACAGTTGGATTTTCAACTTGATCTGCCGCTTATTGTCATTTATGTTTTGCATATCGGTATCCTTGAATTTTTTGTATCTCATTTTAAAAAATCACGTTTAATCTAACATCCTAAATCTACTGTTACACTTGTAAAATTTCAAAGTTTTGTAGTAATTATTTTTAATTCATTTGGTATTTTAAAATACATCAAAGAGGGAATCTAGTGGATTTGCTGTCTTCTTCAAATTTAAGTCAAGTTTAAATATATATGTAGGTCTTTCCTGCTGCCTGTATTTTGTTCCATTATATCTATTTGTCTAGCTCTGTATTAACACTGCTGTGTACTATTGTTTCTCTATTACATTTTTTTTCTTCGTTAATTTTTGTTCTGTCTCACTCTTAACTTGTCTTCAAAATTTTCTTGTTCTTAGCACTTAACTCTTCCATAGGAATTTGAAATTAATTTGACAAGAATATAAGAAATCCCTGATAGGACTTTGGTTTGAAACTATATTTATAAACTGAGATATATTGACATCTTTTAATAATAAATCATTTAATCTATAACATAATATACCTTGCCACTTATTTAGGATTTTTTAAAATGTCTGTCACAATTATTAAATTTGCTTTATAGAGGTCTTCTAGTATTTTTATTAGACTGTTTCCTAACTACTTCAAGGCTCGTGTTGCTATTGTGAATGGAGTTACTTTATTTTATTTTTAATTTTTTTTAACTTTTATTCATTTTTGAGAGACAGAGTTGAGTGGGGGAGGGGCAGAGAGAGAGAGGGAGACAGAATCCAAAGTAGGTTCCAGGCTCTGAGCTGTCAGCCGAGAACCCGACCTGGGGCTCAAACCCACGAACCATGAGATCACGACCTGAGCCACAGTCAGACACTTAACCGACTGAGCCACCCATGTGCCCCTGTGAGTGGAGTTATTTTAAAAGTCACATTTTCTAATTGGCAGTTTCTACTTCATAAGAATGTTATTGTTTGTATACTGGTCTGTAACCAGTATTCTTGATGATTTATCTTATTATTTCTGATTGTCTGCAAACGTTCTTGAATTTCTAAATGGACAGTTCTTAGGGACTAAATATTTGCGTTCCCCCAAAATTCCTGTGTTGAAATCCTAACCCCCCAAAGTGAGTGTTATAGGTTGTGGGGCTTTGGGGATAAAGGTCAGGAGGTTGGAGCGTTCATGAATGGGATTAGTGCCCTTATAAAAAGAACTCAAAAGCTATCTTGCACATTCTCTAATCTTACTGTTGCTTATTCTTGCATTTTATTAATTTCTCCTTTCACTTACTTTCTTTGGGTTTATACTCTGATTTTTTTTCCCCTCAGTTTTTGAGTTGAAAAACCATCTCATTGAATTTTTAGTGTTTCTTATTTCTTTGATATACATTTAAAGCTGCCAATTTGACTCTGAATCGCCCATAAATTATGACATGTAGTAGTTTAGTTCTTACTGAGGTGAAACTTCTAGTGTGATGCATTGTTGGGTTTATAAAACTTAACTGTATCTTAAAATGCTGGAACGTAAGGATTTCTTTACTCTTTTTGTTATTTATTGCCATTGACAACATTTCTAATATAATTGAATTGAGTGCTAAATTTATTGCACTGTATACTCTTGACATAAGGGTATTTGTGGAAACTTTGCAGCCTGTTCAGCATAAATTTCTAAAATATTCTGTGTGTATATATTTTACATATATACCCAGAATATTTGGATTTTCTAAATGTTAGGTGTAATGTTTGCGCTGCATATACTGTGTCATTTAATTCTAGAGATATTACTTGATTTTTTTCAAACTCACATAGTGTTTTTTTTCTTAGTCTCTTGTTCTTTGAGAATGTTTTTCAATCTTCATTTTTTAGCTTTTCAAGATTATAAACATCCTTACAAGTGCTCATAGATTATTTTAGGTGGTTGGGTACTAATTCTCCCTATGGTTGCCCTCAGTTGACTTTTATCGGGGTTCATGTTCTTCTGATTTGTGACTTTGGGTATGTCTTTGGAGTATTGTGGACTCTGGGGCCCCAGGAGTTTTGAATCATACAAAAGATCTTGAATTTGTTAACGTGGGATCTTAGACCACTAAGTTGAAGCCCTGTGTGCATGTGACACAATTACAGTGTTGGTGGGGTTTGTGGAAGATTTTTTTGGTCACCACTGAGGTCCCTGGCTGAAAGTAACTGTCCTTTCTGCATTTAAAAATAGTTGTTACAATACTCTTTTTTGTGTTCAGCACAGCCATTTGAAAGCTTAAGCTCTAATGGGCCTGAGGTCACATGTCTGTTTCTTGGCTTTTACTTCACAGAGTTCTATCTAGTTCAATGACCTTGTTGTTTCTACAGTCTTTTGGGGATGATTAGGATTAGGTTTACATTTCTTCTTGACTTCTGTCTTCCCGAGGGTTTGTCTCTCTCTCTCTCTCTCTCTCTCTCTCTTTTTCTAAAGTTTACTTCTTTATTTTGAGATAGAGAGCGAGCAAGCGAGCTGGGGAGGGGCAGAGGGAGAGAGAGAATCCCAAGCACTGACAAGTGCAGAGCCCAGTGCAGGGCTCAATCTCAAGAACTGCGTGATCATGACCGAGCTGAAATCAAGAGTCAGATGCTTAACCTACTGAGCCACCCAGGTGCCCCCAGAAGGTTTCTCTTTTTATCCTTCTTAGAAACTCATCTAGTTTTCACATGCCTTTGTAAATTAGTTTGAAGTCCTAACATTCCTTCAAAAAAATTACTGCAAATTTGTGAAAACTCAATTGGCATTGATTCCATACTATACTCTTAGAGTAATATTTATATATACTGATTACATGCTGGGTATCTTGTTAGGAACTTCTGTGTGTCTGATTCTATTGTGCTGTAAAGGTCACCTGTGATTATTACCCTTACCCTGCAAATGAGAGATCTTGGATTCAACTTGTGTATAACACCAGAGCCCCAACCATCCCAACAGGAACGGAGCTTTGTCAAACTAAAACGTGCATAGCACTTTCGTGGATGGCATCAAGTTTCTTTGTATCTTCCGTATCTGTTACATTGATAAATAACCTTGAATTTGATTCAGAAAGATAGATGAGAGATCGAAGTCATTTGTATATTCTTTGAATATTCATTTCCTGGTGTGAAATTAGAGATGGCTTGGATTATACCTTATGTAGCATGCATAAATGTCTCCGAAAGCCTTTCCCACCCTATACTTCTGTATAAAAGTGATCTATTTCCATGAGGCAACAGATTCTGTTAGTTCAAGGGGTGCGTGGGTGACTCAGTCGGTTGAGCATCTGACGCTTGATTTCGGCCCAGGTCATGATCACACGGTTGTGAGCTGGATTCCTGCACGCATCTCTGCCCTGACAGTGCTGAGCCTGCTCGAGATTCTCTCCCCCTGTCTTTGCCCCTCCCCAACTTGTGCATGTGCTTTCGCTCTCTTTGTCAACAAAAGAAAAAGAAAGGATGCTGCTACCGTTCAGGACGGTAGTAAAGGCACCTTCTCCTCACTTACAGCCCACAACCCGTGATGGTTGTACTATAAGGCATTTCTGGCTAAGGAATCAAAGCCTACAGATGTGGATCTGCTTTAATACGTTCTGGTCAGCAGCTGATGAAATCAAATGGTCAACCTAGGCAGAGAAGAAAGATGGGCATTGGCTGGACGGTAGTATGTAAATCAAGGACCAGTAAAAATGGTTTAATGAGGGTGCTAGAACTCGGTTCTGGTCGTGTGCATTCATGGTATAATTTAGACTTGCGTAAGCACAAAAGGACGTTGCTGGCTCCTATAGTTAGGCTCTCTGAGGGGTAGATTGGGCTTTGATCGGGGCACGGTGTCTCTCTCCTTCGCTTGCATCTGTCGTGTGAACTTTAATTTCAGGTATATTCTCTCAAGTAGCAAAGATGGTCCTAGACAGCCCCAGTGTTAATACTACTGTATAGCCTCTGATGTGAGGAAAAAACAAGGAAGAGAAGAGACAGATCCCTTTTTTCCCACCAACAGCCACATCAATCCAAGAAAATTCTTTGACTAGCTCTGCTCTTCTTGAATCTTAAACTCACCCCTGATAGCTGCCTGTAGGCGAAAAGAGTCTGCCTTGGCCAGAGTCACACACCCGGTTTGGTGGCTATGACTTCAAACACTAGAATGACAGATGGGTGATTAATGTAAGGAAAAAAGATGTCCTATTTCTAGAAGAGAGGATGCCGAGAAGTCAAAACAGATCTTAACCACAAAATTTCTACCTTGTAGATGGGTGCAATGACTGAGGAATTCTGGTACTTTCATGAATCTAAAGTACCTGGTACTTCACTTAGTTTTAAAACGTAAGTGTTAGATTGACCCCATCGAATCTCAATGCAAAGTAATACAGGTGTTTCATAGACCTTACAGATTCGGGGTGGGGGGGGGAGGGGAAGAGGCAGGTCCAATAATGCCACAGGTACTCTCCTGATTCCTTTATGTACTAAATTAATTATGGACCACAGTTATTTTAGCTCATTTCTCTTCATTTAAGAGGAAGATCTTCTTTATTTTGGCAGTTTTATCTGTTGTTGGAGTTTCTTAACCCCATGGAAATCTTAAGTTCTCCCTTGAATTGCAAGGCTGGTGTTTGAAAGTCAAATTACCCCTGACTTTAAAATAACTTTGTTTTTTTAAACCAGTGAATGCAATTTTGCAGTTTATATCCTTGGATTTTATTAAAATTAAAAACCTCTCCCTGAAAGGCAATGTCGAGAGAGTAAGAGAGGCCACAGACTGCGAGAGAATATTCGCAAGAGTCACATCTGATAAAGAACTGTTACTCGGAATATACGAAGAACACTTATAATGCAACAATAAGGAAATTAACAAATCAATTAAAAATGAACTAGGGGGTGCCTGGATGCCTCACTCAGTTAAGCATATGACTTGAGCTCAGGTCCTGATCTCACAGTACGTGGGTTCAAGCCCCATGTCAGCATCTGTGCGGACAGCTCAGAGCCTGGAGCCTGCTTCAGATTCTGTGTGTGTCTGTCTTTCTGTCTCTGTCTCTGTCTCTGTCTCTCTCTCTCTCTCTCTCAAAAATAAACATTAAAAACAAGAACTAAAGACCTTAGCAGACACATTACCAAAGAAGATATTTACAGATAGCAAATAAGCATACGGAAAAAATGGTTGCATATCCTATGTCAACAGGAAATGCAAATTTAACAATGACATGCTGCTGAACCCTAGAATGGTGAAAATCCAAAACTGTGACAACACCTGTAAGAGGAACTCTGATTCGTTGCTGGTGAGAAGGTAAAATTCTATTCTCTTGAACTCTGGAGTCGAGTTTATAATAGTGTAGCAGGACTATAGGGGTGTGTGTGCACACGCGTGGACGTGCAGACATACATATATGCATTTGTTCACTGCAAGTATTGAGACAGAAAATTTTGGGCATAGAGTAATCATTTCAGTTACATGTAATTTACGCACTGAAGTTGATAAACTCGAGGAAATGAGTAGAATTTAGTCACTCTCCACAAACATGGACTCGAGCCATGAAAGAAAAAAGGATGTTTACAGACATCTTCTAAAGCTTCAGTAACAACATTATTTAGTGTTTTGTCTAATGCTTAGAAATTCATGAGGACGAGGCAGGAGAGAGACAAATGAGGGGTAAGTTAATCATGTTAAGGGAATGCCAGTTTTTCTACTAACACTGCTAAAAACAAACAAAAACAGGCAAGTCTTAACGTGTTTCTAACCAAAATATGTACTACAAAACCCGCTGTGGTTTTTGATTTCTAAAGGAAACACTTGCCAAGCATTAGCACTTCTTAGCAGTGGCCGTGTTTCAAGAATGTGAAGACATTCCATCCAGAATTCCCATTTATTCAAAGGAACAAATGTCTTTCATAAGAGGTTTTGGTATGTCCTCAAACCACTGAGAAGAGTAATACACATATTTTTGCCTTCACTTTCAAGTGTCCCTTCTCCCTCAGGGGGGACAAAACGGGAGTGGTAGGAGAGATTGCCTTTACACGTTGATGTTGGCAAGCACCTCAGCGATAGACTGCAGGTCTGACCTCCTCGACTGAGCAGAAAGATCAGCTATTAGCCAAGCGTCTCAGTTTATATCCCCAATTTTTGGTTCTTCCTCCCCATTGTACTGAGATGAAATCAACTCAGATGGGTTTGTTTGCCTGACTTGAGTAACACGGATAAACGTTGTTCCTTCTCATGTGTTGTGAATGCAAATGATGTGGACGATGTCGTTTTGTATGTCACATTTTCTTGTATTTCTTTTGATTCCGGAAAGGTGTTCACTAGATCCTATTATTACTGTCCAAACATGAGCTTCGTGCGGCGGTGAATTTAGGGAAGGAGTTTCACTTTAACCTGGGGCTTGTGAAGTTGAAGTGTAAAATCCGCTTTATACAGGGTAGTGTTCTCTCTTTATTGGACTCCCGACTGTCGCTGTAGCAGGGTGCAGTGGCACTGAGCAGATGGCCTAGTTCCCACCTGCAGTAGGCTTCCTGTCTGCTTTGGGAAACAGACAAGATAAAACGTATGTCACTGTGAAACCTAGAACTTTCTCCTCGTGAGATGTTCACACGGTCCCTCCCCAGTGCTTAGAGTACCTGACACAAAGCACTCACGAAACCAGGCGAGGATCATCCTACAACCATATGCTGGGCATTGTTCAGACTGAGATGCTTTTTAGAGTGTAATTCACTAGGTCTAGGGTTTATGTATCTTCTTTTTGGGATAACAATTTTTAGAGTATAAGGCTTACCACAAAAAAGGATAGTTTTGAAAATAAGCAGGAAGTCACTTAATATTTGGACCTAGGAGCTCTGGGAGGCTCAGCCGGTGAAGTGTCCAACTCTTGGTTTTGGCTCAGGCCGTGATCTCATGGGCTCTGTGCAGGCAGTGTGGAGCCTGCTTGGAATTCTCTCTATCTCCCTCTCTCTCTCTCTTGCCCTTCCCCCTTTACGCTGTCTCTGTCAATATAAATACGTAAACTTAGAAAACCTGCCCCAATATTTATCAGCTGTTTGTGCTACATATATATTTGCATGTTTGTAAACAGAAATGTGTATATGAAGTACCTGCAAAATGAGACAAAATGGCATTGTATATGAAATACGTATGTAAATTGAGACTGTGCATTCTGCATTTTGTTTTACATATTGGCTCCACCGTTTATCAGTTTAGGATCAGACAAGTAACTTTAAATGCCTTCGTTTCACCCGTAATATGGGAGCAATGACAATATCTGTCTCCCAGTTGTTGGGAAAGTCAATTGTGTTTATATATAAAATGCTTGGAAAAAACCCAGTTCCTGGTTACTGTTGCATAAGTATCTGCTATGATTATGCTTACGATGACTTTACAGTAGTTAAAGATGCTTGTGTATGAACTTGCTGTGCTGTATCCTTTGAATTGATGTAATGCAGTTTAGCTATTCAGTTTTTGGGCATTCAGTCATTTCTGATCTTTCTCTATTCTGTAAAATGTCGTGATGGCCATCCTTGAGGTCCCTCCTCACAGTCTTTGCTTAGCTTTGCTCCTCTTTGTTTTATGACTTAGCTTGAATTATTCTAAGGATAAAAGACTAATGTAAGAAAATTAAAAACACGCTATTGAAATGAAGCTTATTAGGATTAATTACAGGGTGTTTCATTTGGGAAGGAAAACAGATCTGAGATACAACCAGACCAGTGTGGCAGGGAACGCTCGGCATATCAGTGGACCTGATGAGGCTGAGGTCAAGTGACGATAGCACTGAAATTACAAAATGAAGTCTGTTAACCAAAGGAAGGGGTGGTCTTCGTTGTCGTCTCTCCTTTAGTCCAGAATATATTAGCACTGGTATACGTTTTTGCCAGTTCCATAGATACTGTATATATTAATGTTTTACGTATTTGCTGAAAGTTTTCATTGCTTAGAACTACTGGCCATATTAATATGTCCAATATTTATTAGGTACCGTCTGTATATTAGGCACTCCTGGAAGCAGAAAAGACAGAGATCTTTCCTTGAAGGGATTCATAATTAGTTGAAATTAGATCTGTCTAGAATAAGGGTATTAACTAAACAACGTCTTATGAGACCAGGGAGTGAGGAACTATGCCTTGCCTGGTGGGGGGTAGAGATGAAAGGTATATAGATGAAGACCATGGAAAAGGCTCCAGATGTTTACCATGTTTTCACTGATGGGATAGGACAGGACCCATAGGACCTAGTAGGACCTATGTAGTAGGGAGAGGGTATGGTTTGGCAGCCATTTCCCGCTACCTTCTGGCCATGAAATCTATGTGAGAAATGAGATGGGTCTCCTCTCAACCTGGAGACTACGCATGGCGGCAGAGGGTAGGTTTGGCTGTGATGACAAACTCCAAATCTCAGCGGAGCCTATGTAAAGTTTCTTTTTGTCCCTTGCACAGTCTAATGCGAGTTCCTCCACCACGCTTTCGGTCTTACGATGCACCCTTTCAAGACCTCGCAACAGTAGTGACGAAAGAGTATGAAGGCCGCATAGGTTGTGAAAGCCAGAGCTCTGTGTGATGACATCTGTCACAACCATTTTATTGGCCAGAATGCAGTCACTTGCCCCGGCCTCACAGCAGGAGCCCATAGAACATACTTTTTTCTGTATGCCTTTCCCGCCACCCAAACTAGACTTTATTGAAAATATAGTATCGTCGCTTGTGCTTTGTGGCATTTAGATTCTCATGAAACTGTTGTGCTTCCACTGGCTCTCAGCAGCTAGCCTTTCCCACATGTGGAGACATAAGAGAGGAGACAAGTGAAAAGCTTAAGTAGTTGACGTAGAAGTTTTATGTTATTATCTGTGAACATCAACTACCGAGTAGTAGTTTTTACGGTCTGCTAAAACACGATTTTATCACTGATTTTTCAAACAGGCAACAATGCAGTTTTGTATATTTGGTTATTTCCCATTGTAATTCTTTACTCCTGTTCTTCTCAGCAGCTTTCTCTGTTCAGCCAGTGAAAACTCCATTGGTCACTGAGGCCAGAATCTTGGAGACTATCCTGATTCCTTTCTATTTTCTCATCCCCTTTCTCAAATCCCTAAGCAAACTCTGGTCCTTCTTGCATAATCTGATCATCAAGCCGCTTCTCCCTGCCTCTGTTGCTACCAATGAGTCAATGAGTCCCTACTACCAGACCTCCAGCATTTTTGAAAGAGTCTCCTCTCTCTGTTATCGCCAAGCCCGGTGCTCTAACACATCCTTTCACTGTTTGTGCGGGTCAGGAATTCCGGTGCACCTTAGCTGGTGGCTCTGCCAGAGTCTCTTAGGTCACAGTCAAGTTGTCAACCAAGATTGTAAGTGTTATGTGGGGCAGGAGTATTGGCTTCCAGATGGACTCGAATTGCTGGCAAGTTAGCACAAGCTAGCTGAGAAAGTTCCTGCTACATCGGTCTCTCTAACGGGCCTCATAGAGGTGCTCTGCCATGTGTTACGAGGAAATGATTCAAGAGAGGAATAAAATAGAAGCCACGGTGTCTTTCATAACCTGGCCTTGGAAGTCGCACATTGTTTTCTCCACAATGTCTTTTTGTTTACATGGGTCGGCCCACTTCATTGTCAGGGAGCCACCCAAGAACTTGAATATTGGGAGGCAGGAAACACTGGCGCCATCATGAAGCTTGGCCACGATGCTCTCTGAGGTCTATTCTCTTTCTAACAGTGAGGACTTTTTTTTTTTAATATGTAAATCAGATTATGTCCTATGTCTATTAAAAACTGCTCAGTGGTTTCCAGTTTCATTTAGTAGAAAAGTCAAGGTTCTAGAAAGTCACGTATTCTGTAGCCCATTACTAACTCTCTGACTTTATCTCTCTCTTTTCCTTTTGCTTGTTTACTGTGAGTGCTCTAGCTTCCTTGCTGTTCCTGGAACAGGAAAATGGTAATCCCACCTCAGGGCTTTTGCACTCCGTGTAGCCTTTACCTGAAATTGTCTTCATCTGGACATCCAAAGAGTTCATGCCCATATTTCCTTTTGGTCTCTACTCCAGTGTTAAGAGAAAAGCCTTTCGTGCCCACCTTACGAACTAGTCTTCCTTCAGCACACTCTCTGTTTTCACTTCACCCTACTTCATTTGTATTCATAGCATTGATATTTTAGTTGGTCTACCTCTTTAAAGTCAACCAAACTTTATGAAAACAAACCTTTTGTCTGTTTTGTACTCACCCTATCATAATGCTTGTAAGTATACCTGGGATATACTGTAGTTTGAGCCATAAGAAATTGCCACATGATGCATTTTGTGTTCGTTGAAGTGGATAAAATCTTGACTCCAGGCTTTCATCTAAGGAAAACTACATATTTTACAACGTGAATGGCTGTGGGACCGCAATTTTGATGTTCTTGTGGTTGAAAAAACTTTTTAAAAAACACCTTTTTGGCATTCTCTACTGGTTTCCAGTTAGGAAACACAAAGTGTGTGTTGCACAAGATTTTGGAAATAGGATGGGGCCCCTGGGTGTCTCAGTTAAGTGTCTGACTTGGGCTCAGGTCATGATCTCCCAGTTCACAAGTTCAAGCCCCATGTCAGGGTCTGTGCAGGCAGCTCAGAGCCCAGAGCCTGCTTTGGATTCTGTGTATCCCCCCCCCTGTCCCCCCGCAACTCGTGCTCTCACTCTGTCTCTCAAAAATGAATAAATGTTAAAAAAAAAAAAATTGGAAAGAGCACATTTCTTAAAAAAAAAAAAAAAGGACTTTGGAAGTAGGGTATTTGAAGGTAAAATTTGATACTTCTATTTTTTAAATGACAAATACAAAATTAATATGCAAAAGTCATTTGTTTTCCTATATATCAATGAGCAATAAAGAAGTAGAAATAGAAATTAAAAACACAATACCATTTATTGAAGAGGCTGTAATGTCCCCATTCTATCTTTTTTGCCTCTTTTGTCGTAGATTAAGTGACCATATAAAGTCTGAGTTTATTTCTGGGCTCTCTCTTTTGCTTCATTGATCCATGTTTCTATTTTTGTGACAGTTCCATACTGTTTAGATTACTACACCTTTGTGGTATATCTTGGAATCTATAAAATAAATAGTGCTGGGAAAACTGGACAGCATCATGTAAAAAAAATGAAACTGAAACAATTTCTTACACACAAAAATAAACTCAAAATAGATTAAAGACCTAAAGGTGAGACCTGAAACTATAAAAGTCCTAGAAGAGTACATAAGCAGTAATCTCTTTGACATCAGCCATAGCAATATTTTTCTCCATATGTCTCCTCAGGGAAAAGAAACAAAAGCAAAAATAAACTATTGGGGATACATCACAATAAAAAGCTTTTGCCCAGCAAAAGTAACCAACAAAGCCAAAAGGCAACCTACTAAATGGGAGAAGATATTTACAAATGATATATCTGATACGTATATTTACAAATTATATAAAGAACGTACACAGATCACACACACAAAATAATCTGATTCAGTAAAAAAGACACAGAGGACTTAAATAGACACTGTTCCAAGGAAGACCTACAGATGACCAACAGACACCTGAAAAGATGTTCAAATAAGTGATGGGGATTAAGGAGGGTACTTGTGATGAGCACTGAGTGTTGCATGTAAGTGTTGAATCCCTAAATTGTACCCCTGAAATGTATTATACTCTGTTAACTAAAAAAGGTTTAAATGAAAACTTAGAAAAATGGTCCACTAGGGAAGTGCACACCAAAGCCATCATGAGATGTCACCTTACACCTGTAAGGATGACTAAACTCCAAAAGAAACTGGCGTTGGCAAGCATGTGGAGAAAAAGGAATCCTTGTGCGCTGTTGGTGGGAATGTAAATTGGTGCATCCACTATGGAAAACAGTATGGAGGTTCCTTAAAAAATTAAGAGAAATACCTTACTGTCACCCTTAGTAATTCCACTACTGGGTATTTCTACTACTGTTTACCCTCAGAAATGAAAACAGTAATTTGAAAAGATATCTGCTCCCTTCTCTTGACTGCAGCATTATTTACAGTAGCCATCCTATGGAAACAGCCCAAGTGTCCATCAATAGATAAATGGATAAAGACGTGTGTGTGTGTGTGTGTGTGTGTGTGTGTGTGTGAGAGAGAGAGAGAGAGAGAGAGAGAGAGAGAGAGAGAGAGATGGAATATTACATGGCTGTCAAAAGGATGGGATTTTGACACATGCAACAGCATGCATAGACTCACGGGGTATTACACGCAGTAAAATAAGTCAGAAAGACAAATACATGTTTTCACTGATGTTTCTACAGAGACAAACGAACAAGGAAAGAGGCAAATCAATTGGATAAACGCAGAGAACAAACTGATGTTCACTAAAGGGAGAGGAGTGGGGGAATGGACAAAATGGGTCAGTGGGAATGGGGGATACACACTTCCAGTTACGGAATGTATGAGTCCTAGGAATAAAAGGCACAGCAGAAGGGATTTAGCCAATCATACTGTGACAGCATCACATGGTGACAGATGGTAGCTGCACCGGAGGTGCGTATAGTATAACATACAGAGCTTTGGGGTCACTACATTGTATACCTGAAGCCATCCCGTTTCAACTACAATAAAACCTAACGAAAAAAACTTAAACCCACGACACCATTTATATTAGCACCCCCGAAAGAAATTTGTAGGTATAAAAATAGCAGTATATATAGGATCAATATGAGGAAAGTGGCAAAACTGAATAAAATCAGAGACGTAACTGAGTGGAGAGAGATTCTTTGTTCGTGGTCAGGAAGACTCGATATTGGCAAGGTGTCTGCTCTTGCCCAAAGATTGAATGCAATTCTAATCGCTATTCCCGGGGAGTTATCGTGTAGATATTGACTCACTGATTTTAAAGTATATATGAAGAGGTAAAAGACGGGCCAGAATAGCCCACACAGTGTTAAGAAGAACAAAGTTGGCTGCCTGATGGTACCCAACTTCAGGGTCTACTCTAAGGTAAAGCTACAGTAATCAAGACAGCGTGCTATTGATGCAAACATAGGCCAATCAGTGGAACAGAATAGGGGGCCCAGAAATATACCCTCCTGAATTAACTGATCTTTGGCAAAGGAACAAAGTGCAACGTAACGGAGCAAAGATGGTCTTTTCAACAAATGGTTCTGGAACAACTGGATCTTGACCTAAAAAAAAAAAAAAAAAAAAAAAAATCCAGACGCCAGGCGCCTGGGTGGCTCAGTCAGTTAAGTTTTTGACTCTTGATCTCGGCTCAGGTCACGATCTTGCGGTTTGTGTGTTTGAGCCCCGTGCTGGGCTCTGTTGACAGCTTGCAACCTCTTTGGGATTGTGCCCCTCTCTCTCCCCGTCTGCATCTGTGCAACTCCAAAGGTACGACATAAATGTAGCAATACTTAAGACATCTGCGATAAAACAAAAGAGCATGGGATCTGACTCTTTTGATTGTTACATAAAGGAAGGCAAAGGAAATTAAAATATTTGCTCCTTTGATCTTATCCACATCAGTGGAAGTTACTGAGGGGTACCCGATGAATAAAGGATGCTATTCTAAATGTGGGGCTCAATGCTAGTTGCTGAAACCACCCTGGTATTTCTCTGAAAACAGTGCATGCACTTGTTAGAAGATAAAATTATGGGAGGGAGGGCGTCTAGGTGGCTCAGTTGAGTGTTCAACTCTTGACTTGAGCTCAGGTCGTGATCTTGGGGTTTGTGGGTTCGGGCCCCAAGTCAGGCTCTGTCCTGGCAGCGCAGAGCCTGCTTGGGATTCTCTGCCCCTCCCCTGTTTGCCCTCTCACTTGTTCTCGTTCGAAATAAATGAACTTGAAAAACAAATCTTGTAAAAAAATAAAAATAAAAATATGGGGGGGAAACTTTAAAAAGTTCTGATAAGTGCTGGTTTATCAAGTCTCAAATGTCCGCTGCACAATAAATAGGGGATCCTAAAAAGTAATTCATCTCTTTGGTTTAGGACTTGAAAATGCTTAATCTTCATTTCTGCTGCTAACACTTTAAGCCCTGAGAGGCTCTATACTCTGTGTTCCATGACTGTGGTACAGAATGGTCTGGAATTAAGGGTAGATGACCATGCTGACTGTGCTGTGCTGAACTCACAACGTTTCCCTGGATCTGTTAAGATAGGAAAATCGTGTAAGTCCTTAATACAGCTTTTGGTGTGTAAAATGCTCTGTTTTCTTTTTATTTCAATCTTGAAACTTTTACATAGGAACTTGTATCTGTAACTCTTGTAATAGGTAACCTAGACACTGATACCTTGACCCACCTGCTGAAATATGGCTTGTGAAAGTTTTTGGTTTGGCTAGTACAGAGTTGTTAAAAGGTGTGAATTTGAGTGCCTTTGGACAGGCAGGGGACACCTTAGTATTTTTTTTAACACATCCTATCATCCTCTGTGACTGTGTTATTTTTAGGTAGGAACCAACGCTGCGTAGCCCTGACCCATCCATTTATGCCTACATACTAGACCACCACTAAAGAGTCGTATCCCTGTTGGTTCATTTTGCCGTGGGGGCTTGGCCTCTCAAGTCCTAGTGTCTTAGCAGCTCCTAACTCTGGTTCCATTTGGAGGGTGGCAAAAGGAGTCTGAGTAGCTGTCGTCTTATCTTTCAGCTCCTCAAGGGCGCTGCTGCAGACCCTTGGAACGGCTGGAGCAGAAAATTAATGCAGAATATTGGGCTTGCCTCAGTGAGGCTCCTTCTCAGTTCTTCCAGTCCTGGGTGCCCTGGTACTTCTCTAATGCCTTGAAACATAGGGTGGTGATGATCATCGTTATCACTATTTTATCCGAGTTTTCGAGAACTTATTCAACCAACAATTTGGTTCGTTCCAAATAAGTCCACCATTCCCAGAAGCAGCCAACTGTCTCTCTAACCCTGTCTGATTCACACATTTGTTACCAGCCTCTCTTCAAGGCATTTGATATGGACACTCCCAATTTAATGTAGCCAATCGTAAGTAGTTTGGTCATGTGAACAATGGTCTCCCTCCTTTCTATGCTTTCTAAATTCTTGTCAATTTTAGACTTTCGTATATGGAAGTTTCACTAGTAAAAGATACTACAGTTAAATCTTAATTGCAGTAAGTACTATCTTCTTTGGTTTTAATTTATCAAGAGAGACTATTACTAGGAATCCTGAATTGGCTTCAGAATTCAAAGCAATGAAGTCAAATGTGTTCGCCTAAAGAAGCAATGTCACCTGTGAGAAAGCCCTGATACATGAAGACCAGATACAGGCTTTGCCACAATCTCTTGGTGTCCTTGAGCAAATCACTTAGCTCTGGGTGTATCAGACTAACTAAAAATATCTCCAAATTTCTTTGCCTCTAAGAAGAGAAAGAAAGACCATGGGTGTGAGAGTGAGGGATAGAAAGACAGAAGATCTTTATCTACTTGGTTCAGTAGTCTTGTGACTGAGTTAATTGAGTAGTTCTTAGAAAATAATCATTCGTATATTTCATCACATTGAAAATATGCTAATTATTTACATCTACAATTCTACGTAAACCAGTTGTCGTCACCTTCAGTTTTTCTTCTCTTACCCTACAATTTTCCTCACACATAAAAATGGGTAGTTGTTATCAGCATAAAAACTTAAATACCATGGCTCCAGCGAGCAGCTCCAACTTCAGAGTTGAGATCTCTGGTTCCAGGTCATCCCCTTAAAAGTATGGGTGACTAGGGTGCCTGGGTGGCTCAGTGGGTTGAGCACCGACTCCTGATTTCTGCTCAGGTCGCAATCTCATGATCTTGAGATCCAGTCCCACATCGAACTCCGTGCTGTGCGTGGAGCCTGTTATGATTCTCTCTCCCACTCTACCCTTCTCTGTCTTTAAAAATAAAAGAAAGAACAGGGATCTCCTGATGGACAGGAAAAAAGTTCCTATCCACACTGTGCATTCATTGCTGGCCGTTCCCCGGAACGCTTACACATTCCAAGGGATCCAAGGTTCCGAGGGATCTCCACCCCAACCCTGGCATAGGTGACCTTTTTTCACCAGGCTTCTTTGGCCAGCTTCTGGGACTGTGAGCTGGGATAAGCCTTCTTCCAGAAAGCTTAGAAGGAAGAAGGGAAATAGGTTCATTTGCCTTGTTCTGTCTGGAAGAGGTCAGAGTGGACAGGCTCTGGTGTCAGGGTTAGGGGAAGCAGTTCACGGGAGACAGGCAGGAAGGAAGGGATAATTTAACTGAACCCAATCTGAACCTTTGAGCAGTTCAGTTCAGGGACACCACTGACGTCAAAGCTGTTTCTTATTTTATAAAAGCCAGGCTGTCTGATTTAAGGTGGCCCCTCTTACCTTCTGCCAGCCCCAAGTGCTGGGTCGTGACCTTTGGTGGATTGTTGTTAATAACCTTAGATCAGGTAAAGGTTTTCCTAGGGTTACTTACCCCTTTCTTTCTAAGACAGGGTTCCAGTAGAGGGCCAAATGACAGAGGAACTCAAAAAAAAAAAAAAATCACATCTGACTAGTTTTACATCCTTATCCCAGCAGATTGTGTATCTGAATAACCACATCTCCTACGGTGATTCCATGCCTTCCCCAAACTTAAACGTTCCTTTCACTTCCCTGTTTAACATCAATACTTGAATTTTAAACATGAAATTAAGTTTTAAGTAATTGCTGTGCTAGTCCATTTTATAGCTGTGTGTACGCAACACAAGATGAAAATAAAATGGTAAAATACGCACCGAACCAGATACATGAAACGTCCTTCTTGGAAAGTATGATCTTTTACTTTGCATGCAGACTTGTTATATAGCATAATATGTCCCCGTTCTAGATCTGTGTCTACTAGGTTTGACACTTTGGAGAGCAACAAATTGTCCTAGGGGTTCAGGTTCAACTAATATTGGGGAGTTTTCCACGTGGTGGTGCTGAGGTGCACATTTTAATTTAACCCTTCGAGTATCTCTGCGAGGGTAGTTTATTCTGTTTTTCTAGAAGAACAAACTGATGCTCGGGAGTTGTGACTTGCCCACGGTCCTGATTCCCCCAGGGCTTATGGCTATGACACCCCTTGCAAACCTTTCCTGGTCCTTCTCTGGCCAGAGTTCAGTCCCTCATTCCTTCCAACTCAAAACACTGTGTGCAGCTCTGAGTGATAATAATGCAATTCTGCCTTGCATTGTCTTCCTATAACCCTGTCTCTCCCAGACTTGTCATTTTCCCCAGTGTGGGACCATCAAGAACAAGGCTTTGTACTTTTTCCGTGTCTTCCCCAATGCTTTCATGCATCATCACTATTGAAAACGGGCGCTTTGTTTCTTGAATCAAGTTAATCTGTAGCTATTCTATTACTTTTTGTTTATTCCTTTATTCAACAAGTCTCTACTGAATGCCTATAATATGCCTGGCCAGGTACCAGGGATGTAGAAGTAAATAAACCTGACAGAAGTCCCTATATTTGTGGAGCTTATATTCTAGTGAAGGGAAATAAGCAATAAATAAATAAATAAATAAATCGCCTTGTATCAGATGATAATAGTACTATGGAGAAAAAGGGATAAGGGGAAATTTAGGGAGAGGTTGCAGCTTTATACGGTGTGGTCGGGTAAGATCTCATTGAGAAGGCAATAGTTGAATAAAATCTAAAGGAGGTGAGGTAGTGGGCTGTGTATATGTACCACTGATTTTTTGTTTTTAAATGTGATTTTTCAACTCAACGGTGAAGCCAAATGGGGGGTTTCTGCTTCCAGTTTCAGCTACATTTTGTTAAAATTAGACTAAAAGGGGCCCTAAGAACCATCTTGACCTTCCTCCTCTTTCTCCATTTTATAGGTAAGGAAACTGAAGCACAGAGAGGTCTAGTATACATCTTTCTTTCCTTGCCCTTAGAAAGGAAACCAGTGAAAGGACCAATGAAATCTTAGCAGCTTGCTGAAAATACAGTTGAGCGTTAACATCTAGGTCATTCTTCCATTTATCCGCTTTTTCAGCAAACTCTTGTCTTCCACCTATTCTGGAAATTAATGCTTCCGGGTTGAAAACAGTGTAAAAGAAGCTGGCCTGTCCTTGGTGATCCACACAGAGGACCAGCCCAAGGCAATCACTGAGGCATGGAGTTGGTCCAAGAGCTGAGTTTTGATCCAGTACCTAGAGAAAAGAGGCACCATTTGGGGGAGAGAGAAGATCATTCCTTCCAGGCGAAGGACAAGACGCTGCAGTGCTGGGAGGCAAGGTGGACTGGCGTCTCCCAAGCTGGTTTGGAATTCCCACCCCAAGAAATAGTGGCAACTCCTTTCAATGTAACCTACAAATTTAATGGCAGTGGGGAAAACCACAATTAAGCTTCTTTTTGTTTCTGACTAGCAGGGAGTAAATGTCTGCGTGTCTCTGGATTAAAGAGGCCCAGCCTAAACACAGAACAGGAAATCAAAGTTACTTCAAAAGTGTCTGGACTCATCTGTTAAAGATTTCAAGCTGATATTAACAGCCTAGAATATTAATATGTAGGAAATCCACTTTGATTTTTAAAGCAGTTTGTTTCTTATTGACGAGAAAGGGGTTCACAAATCTAGCTGACAGGCTGAATCACCTGGGAAGTGTTTAAAAAGCTATTCCTTGGGCCCCCACCCAGATGTTTTGATTCAGAAGGTCTTGAATAGGGCAACAGAATGAATATTTTTAACAAGCTCCACATGAATTCACATAATCAGGCAGGTTCAGAAATGCCCTATAAGGAGGGGGCTCAGTATTACACAGGACTGTTAGCTGCTCACATCTACATTAGAATCTTGAATGATATACTGATTTCAATTTTAACTGTCTTATTACACTTTAGGAATGAAAAGGAAAATGTCCTGTATCATTACTTCCTCGGGTTGGCATATTTTGACTTTGTAATAAGCGAGCTTCTAAATGTTGTTTGAAGTGATTTAGATTTCTTTTAGGTAGTTGGACAAATGAGGCACCTTTTCTGAATTTTAGGGGAAGAGTAATCTACACAAACAAAATGATGTATGGGCACAAAGTCTGTGATCATAAAATGGAAAAACTTGATTTTTTTTTTTTTTTTTGCCTTTAGTGTACATGAACGAGAGGATGGGCACACTTGACCCTGAGAATAATGGTGGGGCCAATTCCGTAGGTCAATTAATAGCTTTTATTGTGAGCCATCTGGTATAGTTTCTGGTACATAGTTAGGATATCTAATAGCAGTTACTATTATTTAAGAATCTCCTTAATATCTCCTGCAGACGTGAAGATCTTACTGGACCAGAAACATAAAATAATAGGTCTATACGGAGGAAGGCTAGATGGGTGAGTTAGAGGTTTCAACTGCCACAGACCGTTTTACTCTCGGAGACCTGATGGGTTCTGCACAAGTCCTAGCCCACTTGGATCAACAGTTTAATTTTGCTGAAGAATCTCAGAACTCTCTGAGATTCTTAGGTCAACCAGGGAACTACTTTTGTCCCCCTGAAATGGCCCATTTGAAAGATGTGTTCGATCTTATCTGATCTTGTGTATTCCTCTAACCCCCTCTGGTACCTGCCTAGACCACATCAGCGGTCATCACGTAGGTCTTCAGAACCTGCTTTGGGTTTCACTGAATTCATGCCGAATCATTGTCCTAACGTGTTGTTTTCCTTGTTGTTCCTGACCGTCTCATTTGTGACTTTGTGATTCGTTTATCCGTTTCCGTCTTTGCCCCGCCACGAAGACCTTCCGGTTGGTGCTGATACACGGGACTTGGCCTCTGACTTGGGCCCTTACCCGCTTTTTGCCATCACCTCATCCACAGTAGTGGAGTCCACTGTTCGAGGGGAACACTCACCCAGTTTTAATCGAGGATGATCAAGAACAACACCACCTGCATCCTGAAAGTAAACTTGCTGAATGTTAAGCCGCAAAATAAGGCCTGAAGGAGAGAGGAGCCAAATGCTGTTCAGACAGCTTTGTCTTACTCGGGGCTTTGAGGGAGTAACATAAAAGGGAAGGTTTTAAACATAAAAGGGAAGGTTTTCACTCAAAAAGTTGGAAAGTCCAGGATAGTTCTAGATTCAGGGATCATTGTTCAGGTGCTTGAAGAATACTCCTGGGACTTAAGCTCATTCCCTCTTTGAGCTCTGGGTGGACTCCACTCTCAGGTTCTCTACTCGTGACAAGATGGCAGCAAGCCCTAAATTAAATACTTTTTTTTTTTCCTGGTGGTTGAATAGCTGAGGTCTTTGATAAAGCCTATATCCCTCCCCCCACAAATATGGATTCAGGTTCCATGTGCTCTTTTAATAAAACCTTGTCTCGTCTTCCATCACAAGATGGAGCCTATTTTCCCACCCCCCCCGGGGACTGGGCTGGTCTTTTTATTTGTTTGTACCAGTAGAATGTGCCAGAGTTGTCCTGGACCCGTTCTGGGCTCAGTTCTCAAGAGTCTTGGAAGCTGCGGCTTTCATTCCTTTTTTTTTTATCCCTTGAACCTCCATATAAGAAAGTTAAGACTCTCCATGTGGAAAGAGAGGCCATTTAGAGGGAGAGGATCTGGAGGATGAATCAGTGTGATCAGAACTGGAGTGGTGGCGGGGGGGTGGGTAGAGAACTGATTTTCTCTGCTAACAGCCAGCATCATGGCCCCACTTACGTGACAGTCTATTTTTGATCTTCCGTTTGAACCAAGATGCCAGCCTGCAGCTGAATGAGTAAGTTCAGCCAATGCCACATGGAGTGGAGAAGGTCCAACCTCACTGAGCTCTGCCCAAATTCCTGATCAACAGACTGTGAGCAATCAAACAGTTATCATTTTATGCCACCACGTTGTGGGATATTGATCGATCTAGTAATAGACTGGAAAAGTGTTGTTCTTTTTTAATTAAAAAATTTCTTAGGTAAAAATGACACGGTATTTCAAGTGTATGTAATGATTTGATATTTGTATACACTCTGAAATGATCACCACAGTAAGTCTAGTTACCATCTGTCACCATATGCAATTATAAAATATTTTATAGTAATGACAGCTTTTAATATTTACCCTGAATAACTTTCAAATCTTCAGTACAATATGACTAATAACATATAGTCATCATGTTGTACATACATCCCCATGACTTCTGTTTTTAACCAGAAGTTTGTACTTTTTGACTCCATTCAGCCATTTAGAACATCCATCACCTGCCTCTCCTCTTGCAGCCACCTGTCCTTTCTTTGTATTTATAGGCTTGTGTTGTTTTAGTTCAAGGGGTTGTTTTGATTTGATTTTTTGTTTCATTGCACATATGAACAAAATCGTACATTATTTGTCACTTTTGGTGTGACTTATTTCACTTAGCATAACACCCTCGAGTTTCATCGATGTTGCAAATGGCAAGAAAGGTTCGGTTCATTTTTACAGCTGAGTACTATTCCCACCCCCCCACGCTTGTATGCGCATGTATCTATTGATCTGTCTATACATCATCTTTATTCATTCTTCAAAGGGCTATTTAAGTTTTTTTCATAACTTGGCTGTTGTAAATAATGCTCCGGTGAAAATGGGGTTGGAAATATCTTTTCAAGTTAGTGTTTTTGTTTTCTTCAGATTAAAACCCAGAAGTGGAATGGCTGGTCATATGGTTTTTAGGTTTTTGAAGAAACTTCATGTTGTTTTTTATAGTGATGTAGCAATTTACGTTCCCACCGACAGTGCACAAGAGTTACCTTTTTTCCATATCTTATCAACACTTATTATTTCTTATTGTTTGATGCTAGGCATCCTAACAAGTGTTAAATGATACCTCGTTGTAGTTTTTATCTGCATTTCCCTGGTAATCAGCGATACTGAGGGGTTTGTTTGTTTGTTTGTTTGTTTTTCAATGTCTGTTGGCCATCTGTATGTCTCCTTTGGAAAAATGTCTATTGAGGTCCTGTGCCCATTTTTTACAGTTCGATTGTTTGGGGGTTTACTTGTTTTGGGTATGTTTTGGTTTTGCTATTGAGTTATGTGTGTTCTCTATTTATTGTGGCTATTAGCTCCTTCTTGGATATATGATTTGGAAATATATTCTCCCATATCGTAGGTTACATTATCATTTTGCTGATGATTTCCTTTGCTGTGCAGAAGCTTTTTAGTTCAATGTAGTCCCACTTTGTAATTTTGTTACCTTTGATTTTGGTGTCCTATCCAAGACACCATCACCAAGGCCAATGTCAAGGGGCTTATTGCCTTTGTTTTCTTCTAGTTTCATGGTTTCAGTTCTTACTTTTAAGTCTTTAATCCATTTCAAGTTCGTTTTTGTGTAAGACATTAGTTTCAATATTTTGCATGTGACTGTCCAATTTTTTTCCCAGCACTAATTATTGAAAAGGCTGTCCTTTCCCTACCCTATATTCTTGGCTTTTTAGTCATAAACTAACTGATCATACATATATACATGGGTTTATTTCTAGGCTCTTTATTACATTTAACTAGGTGTTTGTTTTTATGCCAATACCATACTGTTTTGATTACAATAGCTTTGTAATATAGTTTGAAATCAGGGAGTGTGATGTTTTGTTCTTAAGATAGCTTTAGCTATTTGGGGTCTTTGGTGGTTTTATAAGAATTTTAAGATTGTTGTATTTATGTGTCAAATGCCATTGAAATTTTGATAGGGATTGTATTGAATCTGTCGGTTGCTTTGGGTAGTATTGACATTTTAACCATAATCTTTCAATCTCTGAACACAGAATATCTTTCCATTTATTTGTCATCTTAGATATCTTTCATCAATGTTTTAGTTTTCAGTGTACAGGTCTTTCACTTCCTTGGTTAAATTTTTTCTTAGGTATTATGTTTTTGATGGAATTATAAATGGGATTTTTTACATTTTTTTTATTAAATATAATTTACTGTCAAATTGGTTTCCATACAATACCCAGTGCTCATCCCAACAGGTGCCCTCCTCAGTGCCCATCACCCACCCCCCCCACTCCCCCCACCCCCCCATCAACCCTCAGTTTGTTCCCAGTATTTAAGAGTCTCTTATGGTTTGCTTCCCTCCCTCCTTGTAATTTTTCCCCTCCCCAACCATGGTCTTCTGTTAAGTTTCTCAAGTTCCACAGATAAGTGAAAACATATGGTATTTGTCTTTCTTTGCCTGACTTCACTTAGCCTAATACCCTCCAGTTCGATCCACATTGTTGCAAATGGCCAGATTTGATTCTTTCTCATTGTCAAGTAGTATTCCATTGTATATATAAACCACATTTTCTTTATCCATTCGTCAGTTGATGGACATTTAGGCTCTTTCGATGGTTTGGCTATTGTTGAAAGTGCCTCTATAAACATTGGGGTGCAAGTGTCCCTATGCATCAGCACTGTATCCCTTGGGTAAATTCCTAGCAGTGCTATTGCTGGGTCATAGGGTAGATCTATTTTTAATTTTTTAAGGAACCTCCCATTGTTTTCCAGAGTGGCTGCACCAGTTTGCATTCCCACAGTGCAAGAGGGTTCCTGTTTCTCCACATCCCCTCCAGCATCTATAGTCTCCTGATTTGTTCATTTTAGTCACTCTGACTGGCGTGAGGTGGTATCTGAGTGTGGTTTTGATTTGTATTTCCCTGATGAGGAGTGATGTTGAGCATCTTTTCATGTGTCTGTTGGCTGTCTGGATGTTTTTAGAGAAGTGTCTATTCATGTCTTCTGCCCATTTCTTCACTGGATTATTTGTTTTTCGGGTGTGGAGTTTGGTGAGTTTTTTGTAGATTCTGGATACTAGCCCTTTATCTGATATGTCATTTGCAATTATCTTTTGCCATTCCATCGGTTGCCTTTTAGTTTTGTTGATTGTTTCCTTTGCAGAGCAGAAGCTTTTTATCTTGATGAGGTCCCAGTAGTTCATTTTTGCTTTTGATTCACTTGCCTCTGGAGATGTTTCGAGTAAGAAATTGCTGCAGCTGAGGTCGAAGAGGTTTTTTCCTGATTTCTCCTCTAGGGTTTTGATGGTTTCCTGTCTTTCAGGCCTGTCATCCGCTTTGAGTTAATTTTTGTGTATGGTGTAAGAAAGTGGTCTAATTTCATTCTTCTGCGTGTTGTTGTCCAGTTCTCCCAGCACCATTTGTTAAAGAGACTGTCTTTTTTCCATTGGATACTCTTTCCTGCTTTGTCAAAGATCAGTTGGCAATACATTTGTGGGTCCAATTCTGGGGTCTCTATTCTATTCCATTGGTCTATGTGTCTGTTCTTGTGCCAATACCGTACTGTCTTGATGATTAAAGCTTTGTAGTAGAGGCTACACAAGTCTGGGATTGTGATGCCTCCCGCTTTGGTCTTCTTCAATATTACTTTGGCTATTTGGGGTCTTTTGTGGTTCCATACAAATTTTAGGATTGTTTGTTCTAGCTTTGAGAAGAATGCTGGTGAAATTTTCTATAAATTTCTATAAATTTATTTCTATAAATGGGATTTTTAAGAAATTTCTTCTATGTTTTGTTTTTAGTGTGTTGAACACAGCAGATTTTTGTTACTGACTTTGTATCCTGTAACAATTCATTTATTCTTATTGTTTTATCCAGAGTTTTTTGGTGGAGTTTTTAGGGTTTTCTATATATAAATTCATGTCATTCACAAATTTTAACAGGGTTTTTTCTTTCCAATTTGGATGCCTTTTCTCTTTCCTGCCTAATTGCTCTGGATAGGATTTCGAATATTACGTTGAAATAAAGTGGTAAAGTGGCATCCTTGAGAGTGATGTCAGCTGTGGGCTCGTCATCGAAGGCCTTTTTTATGTTGAGGTATGTTGCTTCTATACCTACTTGTTGAGAGCTTTTATCCTAAATGGATGTTGAGTTTTGTCAAATGCTTTTTCTGCAGCTATTGAGATCATGTGATGTTTATCCTGCATTTTATTTATGTGATATATCATGTTGATTGACTTGTGGTCATTGAAACATCCTTGCATCTCTGGAATACATCCCAGTTGATCACAATACTCTTTTAATGTGTTGCTGAATTTGGTTTCCTAGTAGCTTTTCAAGGATATTTGCATGTATGTTCATTAGAGATACTGGCCTGTAATTTTCTTATGGTCTTGTCCCATTTTGATTAGCAGGGTAATGCTGGCTTCATTAAACAAGTTTGGAAGCATTTGCTCCTCTTGAAGTTTTTGGAAGTTTGAAAAGGATTGGTATTAATTCACCTTTGAATATTGATAAAATTCACCAGTGAAGCTGTCTGGTCCTGGACTTTGGTTAGTTGAGAGGTTTTTGATTACTGATTTAATTTCCTTACCTAGTAATCAGTCTATTCAGATTTTCTATTTCTTAATGATTCAGTCTTAGAAGGCTCCTAGAAATACTAGGAATTTATTCTTTTCTTCTTGGTTTCTAAATCGTTGCTGTATAACTTTTCATAGTAGTCTCTTAGGATCTTTGTATTTCTATGGTATCTGTTATAACTTCTTTCATTTCTGATTTAATTCGAGCCCTCTTTTTTCCTTGGTGAGTCTAGCTAAAGCTTTGTCCATCTTGCTTCTTTCAAAGAATCAGATCTTAGTTTCATTAATCTATTGTGTTTCTAGTGTTTATTTCATTTATTTCCACTCCGATCTTTAGTTTCTTCCTTCTGATTTAGCCTCATTTGTTCTTTTTTCTAGTTCCTTGAGATGTAAAGAGATTGTTTGAGATGTTTAGTTCTTAAGGTAGGCCTCTATCACAAAGACAATCCCTTTTAACACTGTTTTTGCCTGCTTCCTATAAATTTTGGTGTTTTGTGTTTTCACCTTCATTTGTTGGTAGATACTGTTTTATTTCTCCTTTGATTTCTTCATTGACCTCTTGGATATTCAGTCAGTTGTTTTTTAACTTCCACATATTTGAAATTTTTTTCATGTTTCTTGTAATTGATTTCTGGTTTCATACCACTGTGGTTGGAAAAGATGTTTAATATGATTTCCATCATCTTAAATTTATTGAGACTTGTTTTGTAGCCCAACGTATGATCTGTTTTGGAATATGTTTGGAATATGTTCTTCGTGTGCTTGAGAGGAATGCATATTATGCTTTCATGCAGAATGTTCTAAATGTATCAAGTCCCATCTGGTCTAATGTGTTGTTTAAGGCCGAAGTTTGCTTATTGATTGTCCATTTAGAAGATCTGTCCATTGATGTGAGGTATTAAAGTCCCTTACTATTATTAGGTTGCTGTCCCTTTAGGTCTGTTAATATTTGCTTTATGTATTTAGGTGTTCCTATGTTGGATGCATAAGTATTTAAAAATGTTATATCCTCTTGTTGGATTGATGCCTTTATTATGTATTATGTAATGCCCTTCTTTGTCTCTTATTACATACAGTCTTGCTTTTAAAGCCTCTTTCGTTTGATATAAGCATAGCTCCCCTAACTTTCTTTCGGGTTTCATTTGCATGGAAGATCTTTTTCCATCCATTCACTTTGTTTTGTGTCCTGACATCTGAAGTAAGTCTCTTACAGGCAGCCTATAGATGTGTGTGTGTTGTGTGTGTGTGTGTGTGTGTGTGTGTTGTGTGTGTTGTGTTTTAAATCAGTCAGCACTGTATGTCTATTGATTGGAGAATTTAGTCCATTTACATTTAAAGTAATTATTAATAGGTATGTACTTATTGCCATTTTGTTAACTGTTTTCTGGCTGGTGTGGGGTTCTTCTCTGTTCCTTTCTTTGGCTCACATTTTGTGGCTTAAGGACTTAGATTTATGCTTAGATTTATTTCTTACCTTTTGTGTGTCTACAGCATTTTTTTTAAGTTTATTTTGAGAGCAAGTGCAAGTGGGGGAGGGATAGAGAGAGAGAGAGAGTGAGAGAGAGAGAAAGGGAGCACGAGTGCATGCATGCATGAGAGAATCCCACGCAGGCTTCATATTCAGTGTGGAGCCGGATGCAGGCCTCCATCTCATGACTAAGACCGAAATCAAGAGTCAGATGCTCAACTGACTGAACCACCCAGGTATCCTGTGTGTCTACAGGGTTTTGCTTTGTGGTTACTGTGAGGCTTACATAACTACCTGTATTAATAACAGTCTCTTTTATGTTGATAATTTAAGTTTGAACATACACTAAAAAAACACACTTTTACCCCCCTCCCCCACGTTTTATGTTTTTGATACGAGACTGGAATAGCTGGCCCCATTCCTGGAGGTGTTGGATGAGATCATCCCTCCTAGAAACATATGGACTGAGAATAAGGGCTATTTTGACCAAGGAAAACTAGAATATTGTTATAGGATTAATTATGCAGACACAACCCTCAGATGCTCACCCTCCTGGTCTACTTTGGTTATATTTATATTTTTCTGACTTTAGCTAAACGACTGCCTTTATGGAGCCTCTAAAGAATAAAACCATCTCCACTTTTTTTTTTTTTTTTGCATTTTTCTATGAGTATGACATATCTGGGAAAGAGCATTGTGTATAAGCATTTCAAATCTGTTTGTATATAATCAGAAACTTTCCACATTTTGTGTTCTCCTGTCTTGAAAAATCTGGCTTTCAGAGTGTGTATATAAGCAGATGGCCTCATATACATGCTGAATAATTGAAGTTCTGCAGCAAAAACAAAACAAACAGAGCAAAATAAAAACAGAAACACAGTGATGTGCCTTCCCCTCAGAAACACCCATTAATACCACAATAGCTTATATTAAATCACAAAGCAACAGGAGGCAATGAAAAGTGCTTATAGGATGGGATCTGTTAAACACAAAAAATTTTAACATTTGGGGTTTTTATTCTTTAGCTCATTCTAAATTTCTTACTACAGTGAGTTTTGTGAAGAGGTGTGAGAAATACTTTGTGCTTTCCAGAAACTGAATCTTTCATGGGGAGAGAATATTATCTTTACAACTTGTTAAAGCGACTGTGAAATAAACTGAATTATTTTTGTCTTCAGAGTGGATGGGCTGGTTGACACCTTTCCTTATTTACGTGTCAGATTTTTTTTCCCTCTGAAGTACGCATAATGGGAAACTCCTTAATAGGATCTATCGGTAATTCCAAAGTGATATAAAAAATTCATCTACTGTAATGTTTAGACATGGCCAACAAAATGAGCCTGATTCCCATATCCCCCGTCTTGATGCAGTCTAAAATTTCTAAAAGCCATTTATTCCTCTATGCACTGTAAGTTATTCCAAGGACAGAGATATTTTCTTTGTGGTCATAGATGAAATAGATTTAGTGCTTTTAGACTAAATGCACATGAATATGAACTGCAAGACATTTCAAGAAGTCAGTGGACCAGTATATAGAGTGAGAGCAAACAGCAGATTGTAAATATTATAAATACGGACCAGTCCAAGGCTCTTTGACTCCTCATAAGTAAATTTAGCTATGTCCTGTTGACTCCTCCCTCCACACTTCAAGGAACCCCAGTGGATCATTGTTTAAGATTTTGCTTTTAACTCTTGTTACAGAAAAGCATTATACAAAATCATGGAATATATTCCATATTAATTTCTTTAATCTCTTGATAAGATCTTCAGACCTTTTGGTAGAAAAATTCAGTACATGCTATTTGTTGACTGAGTGAGTGGACAAGTGTTTGGAGTTGAGCCAGGGCGAATTCAGCCTGAGACAGAAGTCACCTGCTTGTAGTTGGTAACAACTTTCGCAAGTGCCAGTATTGTTGAGTCACATGTAGAATGCACTGTACTTGCAAATTTGCAGATTAAAGAAATGAGTCAGGAGTCCGGGATTAAGCTATTTCATGAGTATTTTTATTGGTACACATTTATTGGTATACACATGAGTATTGGCCCCTGTTAAACTGACTCATGTCTCAGGAAAGCTCTTGGGGCATTAGAGTATGAAAAGTGTTTCTCAACCTCGGTGATATTGACATTTTAGACCGCATAATTCCTTGTTGTGGGACGCTGCCCCGTGGATCGTAGGAGATTGAGCCGCATCTCTGACCTGCTACACACTAGCTGCCAGCAGCACCCTCCCAACCCAGTTGTGATAACAAATAATGTCTTTGGACATTGACCAGTTACTACTGGTGCAGAATGGGAGAGGAGGATCATTCCAGGCTAAGAACCGTTGGTTTGAAACATTCACAGATACCGCGCATGTAGTTTTCAATCACCTGTCATGAAATACTCTGATTAGAATGTCAATAGAATTCATTTCTTATTGTCCAAGGTGGGCTCAGAAGAAAGTTTGCTCCGGGGGCATAGTCACCTGACCACACACTTAGCTGTTCTGGAAAGAAAACTTTCTGGAGGGGGGGAGTTTTATTTAATTTTTATTATGCTACTCCCTCCAGGCCCACTCCACTGGGGTGACAAAAATTTAATCACGGTCATTGTAGTTTTTTCCCCCAGAGTGTTAGGGACACAGTGCCCAGGAATTAAGGGCGGGGTCCAGCATCATTTGCCTATACTGGTATCCTTTGAAAGGTCCACTGTTCCATCTGGATCTCAGCCACTGGTCCTTGGTGATCAGTGCTAAGTCATGCCTGTCCCCCATCCTCAAGTCTCCCCAGGTTCTGGCTGTTCTCTGCTACTTCTGTGCTATTTTTAGACACAAGAAAGTCTGCTTTCACAATATCCTGAGAGACGAGAAATTTCACAGGCTATCTAGTCATTTGGGATGGTTGGAATAAAGGTGAATATGATGGTTACAGCTAGAGGCCAATTTTGTTTTCCTAGAACTTTTGGTTAAAGATTGACTAGCACCATATTCTATGTCATTTCCTTCCTTCCTTCCTTCCTTCCTTCCTTCCTTCCTTCCTTCCTTCCTTTTCCTCTCTTTTCTCTTTCTTTCTTTCTTTCTCTCTTTCTGGCAACACTGGGTTTGGGGTTGTTTTTGCTTTCACTCTGTAGCTGTTTCCATAGCAAGTGCTTTCAGTAAGTTACTATCTCTACTCTCCCTTGAATGGTGCTTAGTTTAGTTATCCTTAAATCAGACCCAAATTATTCTTATGCCCCAGTTTGTTCTTCATTTTCTGTCCCCTCCTTCCTCATCTCTTTCCCCTCTTCCCTTTACTTTCGCTATTCCTCCTCCTCCTCCCCCTTCCTTTCTCCGTCCCTCCTACCTTTTTAACATTTTGTCTCTATATCCTAAAGTACCTCTTTCAGAACTTGTCTTCCCCACCCTACCCTTCTGGATGGCACTTACAAGTAATAAATATTGATGATGGCTAGCCCAGACACTAGCATTTTATTTATCTCACTAGCTCCCCTGGCTTCTCTGAATTCTGAGAAGAACATCCATTTCAGAAGACCAAGGCAGAAGTTGCAAGGTTTCTCTGACCTAGCCTTAGAAGCCACATGTCCCTTTCACTGCGTTTTATTGGTTACAAATGAGTCATTCCACAAGATGGAGAGAGTTCTGCTCCATGTCTTGCTGGGGAGTGGCAGAGTCACACTGCAGAAGACGCTGTGGGATGAGAGACATCATTGCCACCATCATTGGCAACTCCATTCACCACATCCATGTTTGATTGCTGGCCCTGTTGTTCACTAGTTGACTAATTTTTTTTTTCTTTTCAGAGGCTAAGCACCAAAATCTCTATAATGAGAGTTAACCTCCATTGTAACTAATTTCTCTTCTATTTAATAAAAAGTTCCTGTTTCCACAGAGACACCACATGACCCAGGTTATGCTTTCTTAAAGTTTAAACAAGTCATTCATCATGTTAACAAAGAAAAAAAAATGAAAGGAAAGAAAAATTCTGCCATTTTGATGAATCTACTGTCAACAATTAATTCAAATATAAAATTTAGAAGGAATCTGAAGGTCAGGGTTCCCCTAGAGCATTGGCTTATCTGGAGCATTTTTCATATAGTATTCTAAGAAAGCAGTATACCTAACTGTCTTGGCTTCAGCTATTTGATCAGATACTTTTGTGTTTAAAGATGAATGTCTAAAAAAACCCATGAATATCTATATGACAGGAGATGAGATAGAAACAGGAAGACAGCTTGATAATACTGTGTCAACTCTAATTCTTTCTCTTTTAAGGTAAAATAAAAGGCACTCTTAAGAACTACTACTAAACTTAATGCCTCTGAATCAGACCCAATCATTTCCTTTTTATTTATGTATGTATTTTGTTTGAGAGAAAGTGTGTGTGTGTGTGTGTGTGTGTGTGTGTGTGTGTGTGTGTGAGAGAGAGAGAGAGAGAGAGAGAGAGAGAGAGAGAGAGAGAGACCCAAGCATTCTCCACGTGTAGTACGGAGCCCAACATGGGACTCGATCCCATGACCCCAGGATCATAATGCAAGCCAAAATCAAGAGTCAGACGCTCAACTAACTGAGCCACCCCGGTGCCCCCTCTTTTTCTAATTATTATTTTTATTATTTTTTTAGAGAGATGGTAATCGTTTCCTTTTTAAATGGAAGATCATACAGAATAGTCTTAACCCTTAATATGTAGATAGATTTAAAATTTTAGAAGGCTTATTTTTCTGAATTTAAGTGGATTGATGACATAATTACTAAAGCACTGATGGGTTGGAGTGGAACAACCTATTCACAGAGCATAGCAAATACAGTCAAATAATATTTACTGCAACTATAGGACATCATAGGTCAGTGACTGCATTGCTATAAAACAAAAAGTATAATAACTCTTCCCATTCTGGTCTCTCACAGACTGGAATACCAGTTGTGGAACTACTTATCATAGGCGAGAATCAAATATGTCAGTGATTGGAAAGACAAGTCAGCTTAGAAAGATTATTTCAGAGAGTTGTCAAGAATTTCAGTATCTTGACAAAGTGTTTCAAAGTCTTTAAGGAGATCTCCTTTATCACAAATATTTTTCTCTTGGAAGCCTGTCGCTAACAACAGGCAGTTGTTAAGACATTGACTCCTTTGACTTGTAAACCTAGGACACATAAGCAAATAACGTTTATTTAAAAAGTTATGATGAGATTCCATGTACAGTTGAGTTTTGAACAGCACTGGTTTAATTGCATGGGTCCCCATATATAATATATATAATTTATACGTATTATTTTCACTTTTCTTGTTATGGTTTTCTTAACTTTTTCTAGCTGAGTTTGCTATATGAACAGAGAATATAATACAAAAACCATAATTTGTGTTCATGGTTATCCGCATGGCTTTTAGTCAGCAGTAGGCTATTAGTCGTTAAGTTTTCTCGGAGTCAAAATTACACACTGATTTTCAGCCACGCAGGGGATCAGTGCTCCTAAACCCAGTGTTCTTCAAGGGTCAACTTTAGTTGGAAAAACCACCATACATGAAGTCAGAAAGTTGAGAGAGCCTGGCATCGAGTCTGTAACTCATTCACGTTGGATAAGTGCCTATCCTGCCCAAACTGCAGTTTGCTTATGAAGAACTCTGATTCCTTCCGGTTCTTAAGTTCTACCCCTATGAAATTGTCCTTAAATAGCAAGTTTTCTTGGTGATTGATGTGCAAAGAGATTTTCACCAGCACGGGCACCAGGACCACATATTTTTGAACTCTCATTTCTGTCATTTTCTCTTACCTTCCTAGCTAAAGAGTTGATGCTATAAGCCCATTTAAAAACCTTAATGCTTCAAATTAACCATGTTCACACTTAGGATTGGCTTAAAAGTATGGCCTGTTTAGACCATGAATAGAAGGAAAAACAGAACTAGTTTACATACTGAGCTACTTTTAAATGTCTTGACCTGAGAGATGACTCTTGGGAAATCACCTTTTCATGATAGCCATGGAATCCCTCTGTTCTGCCTTATTTGAATGTTGGCCTGTAGCATCCTCTGAGATGTACTGGGTAGAGAGAATTTTACGCCTCGGATTATTGACCAATTATTTTTTAAAGTGCCCTAAAAATGTTGAATCAAATTTAGAACTGTACTTGGGCATAACAGAAAAATTTTTTTAAAAAGGCACAAAACCAGCATGATTGTTAGAGAAGCCCAAGAGAAAAATAGTACGGCATAGCATGTGAAGGATGACATAGAGCGAAATAAGACCTGAAATTGTGGGTGGGGCTGGGTGGGGCTTAGCACATGAAATCTAGTTGTATGGGTGACAATAAGGGTGATACCGGATTCCTTATACGTTTTTTTCTTCGTAGGTTTATAACCTTCTTTTTTTTTTTTAATTTTTTTTTTCAACGTTTATTTATTTTTGGGACAGAGAGAGACAGAGCATGAACGGGGGAGGGGCAGAGAGAGAGGGAGACACAGAATCGGAAGCAGGCTCCAGGCTCTGAGCCATCAGCCCAGAGCCTGACGCGGGGCTCGAACTCATGGACCGCGAGATCGTGACCTGGCTGAAGTCGGACACTTAACCGACTACGCCACCCAGGCGCCCCGAAGGTTTATAACCTTCTAAAAATAATTCTTTGTAGCTCAGGGTTCAGAAAGTTTACATTGCCTTGATACATAATGTGTGGTGCATGTGAGTATCAGACCTTTTTATCGATGCCTCTGAGAGGGAAGAGTAGACAATAGCCAGACCTGATAACTAGCTCAAAGGACAGACAGGTAGGGCATTCATTTCCATTTCCTTTTGCCGCAGAAGTCGGATGGAGGGGGCTGAGGCCCAACATGATTCTTCCCTTGCTTACTAAGAGGATCCCCGGCACGACACTCAAGGAGAGTGACAGAATGTTGTGGAAGGCAGTGTTCTCCCCCTCAGACTGACCCATGCCAAGCGGTTTGAGCTTTGGTTGGTTGGTTCCAAGCTGTGAAGTCCCCTGTGGGGAACCTTGCTTCCTAGGCATCAGGGCAGGACTCAAGAGTTTGGAGATGAAAGAGATTCTAGGTCATTGTCGCTTGTGAGAAGGCTGCCCCGGAGAGGCTGTTCTATCATCCGTGTCTCCATCCGAGTCTCACTGTCTAAACTCTGGGGAACAGATCGTGTGGTGGTGATGGTTGTAGCTGCAGTGGTTGTAACTGCATCCCGCTGGGGACCTCTGCCAGCCTACACCAAGCATGCAGGCTTTCGTGCATAACTGAATGCAAATGGGAGATTTTGCCCCAAACAAGCCCTGAATAAAAGGTATAGGTTTATACCGAGGTCTTTCTAACGCGTTTCACATGTGGAAGAGTCTCACGGTCACTTCATTGTGAACAACCAAGGATCCTGTTGGGATTAAACAGACTAGCCTAATACATCCTCCATTAATGCTGCTTTCGAATACCTGTAGGGGCCACGTGAGAAGAACTACTCTTTGAAAAAGAGACAAATGTAACACGGTGTTGGATTTCATTGGCTAAGAGGCTTTTGAAGTTCACTTTCAAAAGCCACAGAGCAAGTGCTAGTGTTGTGGAGATCACAAACACTTAAAGGGTGAATAAATAAGTAGTGAATCGTTAGGTTTTACAAATGAGTGCTTAAGGCTTGACTTAAATTTTCCAGTGGTATCATTTTACGTGGACTCAAAAAGTCAGCCTCTCAAATGGAAATAAAATGATAGACTGGAAAATTCTTAGCTGATGAAAGTATGGTTCTCCTGGTGGCAAAGACAGATTTAAAAGATGCATGTGGAATTTCAATAACATTGTTTGAAACGGGTAGTGTTTCTGAAAGTAGTGTATTACTACTGTAATAAATTTTACATCTTAAAGTAAGAAATTTTACATCTTAAAGAAATGAAATATCCTAAATCTATACGTATTTAATCTCCATCCCTAAAAAAACGTTCAACCTTTCTACGTTCGAGGCAGTCAAGAGTTTTTTTCCAGTATTATCTGAATGGGAAAAGAAGATTGACTTATCGTCTCATCATTTGGAAACCATAGTTTATTACCTATTTCCCCAATTGGATCATAAGTGCCCTCAGGTGTCTCTTTGGAAGCAAGGTAGCAACCTGTAAATTCACAAGCTGTAAATTCACCTGAACAACCAGATGCTGACGGCATCTGAGCCTGAGAGGTGGTGAGAAGTGGACGTCGAGTCTGGCAGGGTGTGGTCTTGAGACTTAAGGAATGGGCTTATGAACTTGGGTGTGGCAACCAGGATGAGAGAAGTACTGATTCATCTTGGTGTTTTTGTTCACCTAAGGGTATTGTACGCTGAAAACGACCCTTATTGCAATTTAATATTCATTGAGCCTTCCATTCATTCAACAAAGAGAAGCACAAAAAAATCGAGGACCTGGACTGTTCTAAATACCGTACTACTTGCCCAAGAGACAGTGGTCAGCCAGAGACACAAGTGACTCCTTCGCTTAGCCGAATGTGTGTTGTTCTTGCAGGATGAATTCTGGCGTGTAGGTCCTTGGCTTCCCAGTTTCACACGTGTGAGTTACTGAAACGTGTTTATATAATCAAATCATCAGAGATTTACAACGAGGTGTGAAAATGGGCAGAGGTGAGGAAGACGAGTATGACAGGAGTAGCCTGATAGAGCAAAAACCTTGGAGGTTTGTCTTTATACTTAGGACGACGGAAAGTCATCACAAGACTCTAAGCAGAGGAGATGATCGTATTTGCTCACATCAGTCTGGAGGCTTCATGGAAGGGAAGTTAGAAGGAGCAGATGGGTGGCAGAAGGGAGATGAACACGCAGAGGCAGCTACTGTAATAGCCCAGGAGGACACATCCAGATTTGGAGACAAGGGACTTCTTGCTGTGACTGTGTGCCTTAGCTGGGGCTTAGCCCAGAAGTCCACAGAAGGCCTAATTTTAGAGCCTGACGTCACCACAATGTTGAGATCTTTTGGGATATGTGACCTATTCCTCAAAGCCATAGGGGCTAGATTATACTCCACAGAAATTGTGAGAAAAGTCTAGTCACAATTCAAGCATGGGTCTGATTAGTAAAGAAATCCATGTTGTAATTTCTAGGCACTTTGAGGAGGAGATTGTTGATTGACTAACACAGTTACAGTGATTGGCTCCGATGTGTTTTCTTCACTTACGGGAGTGGAGATGAAAGCTGGTTTTGCCTTTTTAGTGATGAAGTCAAAGCCTGGGACAACCAGTTCAGTATGGGTTGATGAGGACTCCCAGGATATACTGATGCAGCCAAGCTTTGCTCCAACATAGAGGAATGGTAGGTCACAAGGCTGTGTGACAGAGGGAACTTACCTTTCTTGTGTTCCAGTCAAACCTATGGTGTGAATGTATAGGCCATGGGTCACTGTTATTAAGAATTTAGGATGATGTTTTGCCGCTTTGTTTGGTCACGAAAGGATGAAACACGTAAATGTGGTATGTTGATGTTTCTATCCAGTATATCCAGGAAGGGATAGCGGGGAAGTTCTTTATGTGAGTTTTGGTAGGGAAACCTCAACAGATTAGAATAGCTATCTACGCAGTCATTAAAATGGCAACATAATCTAGGGAAATTAATTAGGAGTAAATTAAAAAGTAACACGAAGAAACCTCTCTGGATGTGGATGTCTTGGGGTATAGATGGAGGATATATCTGAGTGTGATTTTGTGCATGTACGTATGTGTTATTATCACGGACTGAAGTTTATTATTTAGTCTTAGTGGACAGTTCACTGCTTCTCATCAGACATTGGTTTCTACATCTGTGAAATGAAGGAATTGGCCTTAGGTAATCCTTAAGGACTGTCAAACTCTAATGTCTGAGTCTTCCATTATTAATCAGCGGCAGAAACATGCTCTCTAATTAGCCCTCTGAAACAGTCTAGTTCCTTACTCTCAAATTAGAAAACCAGAATGGTTACAACATGAAGTGAATGAAATGTTCATAGATTTTTATTTGTAGCCTGAGAAAACCTAGACGGTTGTATTTTTGTCATTAGTTTTTGAAATGATTGTGTGATTTAGTGGCAGTAGCAAAAACGCAATGATTTGGTTAACATTAATTATTGATTGTTAGTCAGTAAAACTATCAGAGAATACTTAGGCCAATTCACACTCAGAAATGTTTCTGAACTTGGAGACCATATAGATGCATTGTGTTGTACTTTTCAATCCATATAAATTGACATGATTAAAAGTAATAACATTTGAACGTGATTATGGAGATTATCATAAACATTAAGGAGCAAATTGTGCCTTTGAGATCAATTTCTATTTATTTTCTTGGCTGATAAGAAACTTCTTTTAGCTGTCTTTTCTTATCAATACAGCAACTTAAAATAGGCCTTAAATATTAAAAGTAACCCAACTAACAGGCTAGAAAGGCATTGATTTAGACAGTGATTTCAGCTGCAGCATGATAGATGAAATGAGACCTTGAAATTGAAAAAAAAATAGGTTAGAACCATATTGGCATCTATAAAATTTCTAAGCATTTATATGAATGAAGCTTTGATATTTTTCCTTTGAGTTCCTTCTGAAATAGAATAAGCATGACATCTTCATCTACATAGCACTTCTAAGGTAAACTCTGAGTGTCATGTAATTGTATTCATATGATACCAAATACTCATGGGAGTGATCAGCAAATTATTAATAACTTTGGCACCCATTGGTTTTGGGGTCTCAGAGCCTTTCTCCATTTTACTTCCGTACAGATAGGAAACAGTGTTTGTATCATGTTAAACAACCTTGTAGGGTTGCATGGAGTCCTGGAGAACCTACCCTTCTTGACCCCAGATGACTCTTCATCTCATTTTGTATGTGTCCTACTGGTTGATGAGAGGTGAACCAGGTAAGGAAGTAAAAAGAGTAGGAAGAATGTTTCAGACTTACCCATACAGATATACCTACGACTGGGTAAGTATTACAAATGGACAGCATGGCTTGTACAAGGGACTGGGACATTCTGGAGAGTGTGCTCCAGGTTGAGGGACTAGTTGTCAGGAGTAACATGGGCACTATATTGCCTGATCATTCATGTTCAAAGGGACCCAGAATCTCAACTTTCTTAGGGCATTTGCTCAGATTTTAAATATTGGGAGCTAAGTCAAATTGCAAATTAACACTTTGTGGGACAAACTATTTTTCTGTGGATCATAGGAATCCTACTTAGAATCTAAAGTTTGCTAAAGCCCTGTAAGAATGAGAAATCTGAACGAGGTCTCAAGCAGCACACATTCTATGAAACTGAACCATAGGACATAGGTGTTCTCATAACTCAAAAAACAGTCAAATATTAGCAATTTCCTATGGTTCATATTAAATTTTTTAATGTTTTATATACTTTTGAGCGAAAGAGAGACCGAGTATGAGCAGGGGAGGGGCAGAGAGAGAGAGAGAGACACAGAATCTGCAATAGGCTCCAGGCTCTGAGCTGTCAGCACAGAGCCCAATGCGGGGCACGAACTCACAAACCTCTCGATCATGACCTGAGCCGAAGTTGGATGCTTAACCTACTGAGCCACCCAGGCGTCCCTCCTATGGTTCATCTTAATAGTTTGCAGTTCCAAAATATTGAGAGGGATAGTTTGTGCTGTGAGAACCAATGTGCAAGTTAGATGGAATAGAATAACACATAGTGAGTTTTAAGTTCTTAATGAGAACTTTTCTCACTTTTTCTTCACCAATGAATTTGTTAAAAGCTGTGGACTTTCTTAGATACCTGCACTTTTGCATAATGTTGTGAAATACAGGGGAGGGGGAGTTATAAAACCTGTAAGTCAAGGATTTTAAATTTAGGAGCTATGTGTGAGCAGGCCTAAATAGAGTGGTTGTATTAGTTTGCCCAAAGTACCATAACAAAGTTCTAATGAACTTTGGCTTAAACGATGGAAATTCATTTTCTCAGTTTGGGAAGCTGCAAGGCCAAGGCCAAGGTGTTGGCAGGTTTGGTTTCTTCTGAGGCCTTTCACTTTAGCTTACAGATAGCTACCTTCGCGCTATGACCTCAGGCGATCCTTTTTCTGTATGTGCATGTTCCCGGTGTCTTTATCTCCATTTTCTTCTCGTAGAAGGGCACCAGTCAAATTGGATGAGGGCCCATCAGTAGGACTTCTTTTCATCTGAATCACCTCTCAAAGGTGTTTCGAGGGAGGCATACGTCAGCCTCTAACGCGTGGCATGCTGATAAATTAGTAACAAATATCTCTCTGAGGAGAAAAATCCTTACTTATAGCATTTGCCAGTGTCTGTGGTGCAAATACTTTGACCATGGTTGGTTGCAGGTTACCGATAGGACTTCACCGAACATGGCCTTGGGACAGTATGTGTGGTACTACACCCTTCCATAACATTTCCGCCATCCACATGCGAAAGATGCAAATAACCTCAAGGCTGTTAGATAGTAGTAAAATTTAGTAAGTTAAGAGATGAGGTTTTAGTCTTTTTTTTGATGATACCATTTGGTTTTTTGCAAGTGAATACAATTTAATTTGTACTAACGGCTATGTTTCACCATCAGGTAGAAACATTTCTGAAGAAATTAACCAAGGCTTCTCCAGAGCCAGTACAAACTAGCTTTTTAGCACGTGAGTGAGTCCTACAGTTCTTAAGTAGAATTCTATCATGAGGAATGGAAAAGGAGAACAACTTCCTCTGAAATTTTAAAGGGTGAATCTATTGGATATGACTAATAGGATTTGGGCAGAGGTAAGCAACCGGAATGAATGAGAGGAGAAATGGGGTTTGGAAGGGAGAGCTGTTTAAGTAGTGCAATGAATTCAGTGAACTCAAAGGAATTCAAAGAGGGGCGTCTGGGTGGCTCAGTCGGTGGAGCGTCCGAGTTTGGTGCAGGTCATGATCTAAGGGCTCATGGGTTAGAGCCCTGCATTGGGCTCTGTGCTGACAGCTCAGAGCCTGGAGCCTGCTCTAGATTCTGTGTCTCCCTCTCTCTCTGCCCCTGCCCCACCCATGCTGTGTCTCTGTCACTCTCTGCCTCTCAAAAAATGAATAAACAAACAAAAAGGAATTCAGTGAAGTCTTATCTTCTTTTTACCCAAATAAGTTGGTGATTTGGGACAAGAAGAGCTTCTCTGAGTCTCAGTTTGTCCTCTCTAAAATACATCCCCTGTATATGATTTCTCAGGTGACTCTCAACTCCAAAACTCTGACATCCTATCACTTATAATTGCCATGTCCTTTTCATTTCTCAGCCTGTACAAGCCAGAGACAGGTGTATATCTGCCTCTTACATACGTTACGGTCACCCAGAAGAGAAATCTACTCTAAAGAAAAAAATAATTCCATTGCATCTCCTAGCAAGACTTTGATCAAAAAGATTTTTTTCAAAACATTTTTTTTTTCCTTTTGACCCTTGGTGGGAATTATACGTAAACCATTGAAATGTGCGTTTGGCTTAGAAGAACCAGCATGTGAATTGTGTCGGAAATTCAGGCAACCCCCCAAGGATCCTACTTTCAGCTCAGTAGTTAAGCCTCAGTGTATGGTTTATGTTTTGACCACATCACAGCAGGGTGTCTCATTGCTGTACTCTTGAAAATGTTTTCTAAAAGACAAGCTAGGGTTTTGCACCCTTAAGACCCTCTGGAGAAAATAAAACATATTCTTTGGCTTGTGGATTTTTTTTTTAAATTTTTTTAATGTTCATTTATTTTTGAGACAGAGACAGAGCATGAACGGGGGAGGGGCAGAGAGAGAGGGAGACACAGAATCTGAAACAGGCTCCGGGCTCTGAGCTGTCAGCCCAGAGTCCGACGCGGGGCTCGAACTCACATACTGCGAGATCATGACCTGAGCCGAAGTTGGACGCTTAACTGACTGAGCCACCCAGGCGCCCCTCAGCACTTGTATTTTAATAATACAAGGGTGATTCTGTTGCAGGCCCTGGGGGAGAGGCTCTGCTACCAAAAACTGCATGGAGTCGGGACCTCTCTTGTTGGTTCATCACGTTTTTCATCTCCCAAACTCAGTAGTTTTTAAAGTAAGGTTCCTGAACTAGCAGCATGAGCATCACTTGGGAACCTGCTGGAAATGCAGCTTCCTGGACCTCACTGGGACTTACTCTATTAAGATTTTGAGAGACAGGGTTCAGCAAGAGGGGGAGCTACTGTCCAAGGGTGACTTAAAATAATAGACCTGGGTACCTCCGCTGGGATTAGGGAGAAGAAGATATTAGCCTGGTGAAAACACATCCGTTTTGGAGATAGAGTGGATGTAGAAACAGAAGGAGGGAGGAGTAAGAAATGAGTCTGTGGTTTCAAGTATGTTAGAGGAAAGGGTAGTTAGCAGAGAGGAAAGCTGGCCCAAGAGGAGAGCCGTTCATGTGGAAGCAGGTTTGGCTTTCCCACCCCTTCCTGACGTTATTGACCCAGCTCCCACCCCTTTTCTCTTCCAGTTCTGGCCTGTCACTGGCACAGGAGAACCCAGACATACTGTCACCACCATCCCAGGGACGGTGTTATTTCTTCTTCCCCAAAGTAAAGCCCAACAAGGCACATTTTTGGACAGAACTTGGGGCAAAAGCCTGACTGATGTGTATAGTAGTGTCACCTCACCTTTCCTTTTGCAACCTGTTACAATGAGATGGAGCTGGCGTGGCCATTGACAGGTTCTATACTTCAAAAGAGGGCATTGGAGGAAAGAGGAAAGTATTTCAGAGAAGAACCTGCTCACAGTCTAACAGCTGAGTCTAAAATGCAACTCTTCTGTCCCCCAGGACTTTTCTCGCTAATACCTTTTAAGTCTCATTAAAAACACAGGTCAGCGTTGAGGAACCGAAGAGTCAAATGATACACGTTGTCCTCTTAAAAAGCAGAAGTTCCTAGCACCAAAAAAAAAAAAAAAAAAAAAAAAAAAAAAAAGAAAGAAAAAAAAAAAGTACATTCCAAGGATGAGAAATAAATTAAATGAATTGGTCTTGAGTTTGGCCCAACTCTGATTTGCATAACTGCTTCAGAACTAGTGACCTGGGGATAAATTCCAAGTGGAAAGTATTTCCAAGTTCTGTTTATAGATAAATGGCCCACGGGAGCCTTTTTCTTGGTCTTCACTGATGAGCCTTCTTAGCTTTTTAAAATGTGTGGCCAGTAGGGAGTTGCCTTTTCTCCATGTGATTCTGACCCATTTCTCAACCACTTCGCCGACACCCTGAGGCACCATTTAGCACTCCAGGATACCTTGTGTATTAAAGATAATCCTTCGAGAGATCTAGGTCCATAAACCAGTGAATAAGTCACGTGTGGCACAGCAGTGCTGCTTTTCATCTCAGGAATGGGCAGTAAGGGTCATGGTACTATTTCATCCAAATGGGAAAAGGAAATTAACATGGCACAGAGTAGAAAGCAGAAATCCTTTAGTTGCGTTTAGCTGCCATAGAATACCAGGTCCGAGAAATCCTACCAGAGTGAAAATACCTGCTTGATGATGTATGAGGCAGGGCTACTGAATTTGGGGACACGTGGAAACTGGTGTCAGGCAAGACAAATCACATCTTTCAGTTGTAGTGCAGTTGGAAAGCCCTTTACTCCTCTGAGAGACAGATATCTCATGCCATCAAATTGAGCTTTCGGCACTAAGAGTGGAGTCGTGCAGGGTGATCAAGTAGATTGCATTGCTGGTCAATACCCTTTCTATTATTATGTTACTGGAAAATAATTATTATCTTCTGCTCGAGCCTGTATGAGATGGAGAAAGATCAGGGAGAGGAAAAATAGTGCATTGTTCAACTTGTTTTTTTATATTCAGCCAGCAACGTGAGGTGACGATGACTTAGTATTTTTAAAATCCCCACCCTAGAGTAATTTCTTGTGCCTTTGTCTATGGTCATTAAGCTAGGTTGGAGAATGTGATGGTGAATTTTACACTTGAGGAAAGAGTGTTGGACTTATCAATATTTAATTCCATATTCTTCCATAGATTTGGTTTTGGTTAAAAACTTGATAAAATAATGTCAAAAGACGTTTAACAAAATTGAGTGGGGAAAAATGTTTGTAATTGTATTACATTATCTCATGCCTCTTCCTGATAACGATTAGATAAATTTGGGCTCGAAAAGTTTAACCCTTTTCAGTTGGAGGGCATAAGGGAACATTCAATATTTGGTCACATAACTTGGAGGAAGTCCTGCAGCTTTCTGGAAAGGCTGTAGAAAACATCAGGCCCTGTTGAGGACTTGGTTTTTCTTTGTATCATGTTCTGGTGCCCTCTAGAAATTATTAAATGTGTCTGTCTAGTTGTTATCATCCTAAACGTAAGTCCTTCCAGAGCAAAGGGCCCTGAGGTATTTGCTTCTCGTTTGTCTTCAGTGCATTTTAGGTACTGAAATGTTAGTTAATTTAAAACTGAACAAAACAAAAACCCCTCTTTCCCCTTTCAGCAGGAATATATGACAGAAGATTAGTCTGAATACTCTCAACCCAAGATTTTTCTTCTGGAGGCTTCTTTGCAGTTGCCTTCTTTCACAGGAATGTAGATCCTTTGTTTTGATCAGCTCTGGTAGGGTTTCCTGATTTAGCCCTATTAACGGTAAGGGCATGATCACCTTGGCCGTGAAGGGCTGTCCTGCGTGTTGGAAGGTATGCAACCCTGGTCTCTCCTCACTGAGGGCCAGTGGCACTTATTTCCACCAAGGTGGGGCAACCAAAATAGGCCCGGATGTTGTCAAATGTGCCTCAGGGGTACAATTGCTTCCCGCTCCCCACTTTCATGTTGAGAACCAAAGACTAGCGCAGAGCCCCTTCTCACACACGTGTGCACACACACACACACACACACGCATGCGCGCACGTGTGCATGGACGCTCACGCTATGAAACCGTTAGCAGGAGAAACATGGGGCAGTCTCTGAGAAACTTCAGTTGTCCCCTTCCTAACCCATTCACGTTCCTACAGATTTCTGAGGGAAGAGGGCTGATTGAAGAAAAAGATGAGTGCTGCATTTGACTACTTGCCTTGAAAAGTGCAGATGTTGTGCTTATACCTGGGGTAGGGAATTTGGGAAGTGGGTGGGAAGGTAGGGAGAAGATAACATTGCAGAGAGAGTGAAGGACATACTGGGTAGCTTCATTGGTGTTTGCCTGCTCTGTTGACCTCCAATTTCCTCTTAGCTAATGGATTATCTCCCCCCTCCCCCTCCTAGGTAGCTCCCACATGGCTGGGGGGTGGGGGGTGGGGGATCGTCCGGAAGGGAACCATCTCCGGACAGAATCCAATAGCCACACCTGAGAATATCAAACTTAGGGTCTTATCACTGTCTGAAGAACAACTGAAGAGGGTAGTTGTAAATAACTCCCTGTCTTTATACGCTTTTCTAAACTCTTAACACATCATTAGGGGATTGTTAATGCTCATAAAGTAAAAATAAACCAAAAACCTAAGCCTGGCCTGAATAGAATCAGGGTCAGGAAGAATACAATAAGAAAATTAATAAATTTGACTTTCCTTATCATGCTATTGTTACAGTTAGTAACTTATTATTCCTGGGAGATCCAGGAATAATTCCTGATTAAAGTCCTTAGAAGATTTTTTTCCCCCCTGAATACCGACATCTATCTGCTAACCGTGTAATCAAGGCAGAGTGTCAATTAAGCTAAAAATATCCCCCCCCCAAAAAAATATTAATAGGGCCATAATTCACCAATGTACTAGTTGTTTTTCTCATTATCAACACTAGCCAATGTTGGCAACAACAGCCACCACTGAGATTGCATTGTAAAAGACATCCGCAAACAGCGAACTGTCTTATTTATCTTAATTAACCTATAGTCGGCATAATGGAGCCTGCCTTTTCCACACCTTCCACTTACTTAATGCAAGAATGGTAAAACAAAGACAGTAAAAGCTAATGTCCCTATGGGCTGTGATAATTAGCAACAACACTTTTTTTCTGAAAGGCAGTTCCAGTCATTAGTTGAAGTGCTACATAAATGCTAAGTATCCCTTGTTGGTTTGTAAAGTTAATCCCATCCCAGGATGAGACTGGTTTATTGATTATTTGGATCTGAAGAGAAGCAGAGGTGAGAATTAAAGGCACTATTGCATATTCAAAAGCAGACTTAACTTTAAACCATATTGATACGCCATTATCCCCCTATCAGATTGGCAGAGATAAAAGACTTTGATCCTGTATCGCATCGATCAGGATATTTGGGAAACAGGCACTTTTATGCACCAATGATGGAAGTATAAATTGGCAGAACGTAGATGGAAGGTGTTTCAGCAGGCGGCAGGAATTACAACTGAGCCCTCTTACCCCGACCCCCCACTTTGTTCTAGCAACTTGACTTCTGAGACTTTAGCCTGCAAATCTCACAAATTGTAACTCAGGGTTATGCAGTTTGTTTTGTTTTGTTTTTAACAATACAATCCTAGAAAACTACACAATTGTCAATCATAAAAGAATATATTACCTCATGCAGTGGATACAGTGCTTTGTAACCTACAGGCACTCAATGAAACCTGTTTAGTTGAATTGAAAAGTCACGCATCACACGTTAACTTCTTCCTTCCTTCTGCTCATTTGCTCAATTATTAAATGTGCTCTGGTTGCCAGGCATTCACTTGGGTTTTTGCAACTAACAAAATTTCTGCTGCTGTTTTCAAAACAGAGGGGGTGGTTTGATGGTGCAGATCATATTAATGTGTCTACTTTGTCAATATTTATTGAGCAGATACTATTATGAGGCTCTGGAGCCTTAAGGGGTAAAAGAATCCTGCCCCCCTAGGAATTCACAGGCAATAGGGTAGAGACAAAATAGCCATCTCTTAACTGGTGTAAAAGAGAGCTGTGTTAATCAGGGTTCAGTCAGGGAAAGCAGAACCCCCTACGAGTCTAGGGTAAGGAATTCATCCTCGGAATTAAGCCTTAATTGTAGGAGGAACTGGAAAGCAAATGTTGGAAAGGGGAAAAGATGTTGAATCAGCCAAGTCGCCGACCAGTAAACATGAGTCAAAAGCAGCTCAAGTTTTCAACATGGGACTGCAAAAGGAATTGCATAGAAAGACTTAGGGACGCTGTCTGTCTGCAGCTCCCAGTGTGCGGATCTCCTCCCAAGCCTCAGTGAGGAGCCTTGGAACACTGCCAGACAGTTCAGGTCAACAGTCAATAAGAGCTCGAGGTGGACATGGGTGAGAGCGAGGAGGAACCAGGACTGCGTCTGAGCACACGGGCTTCAGAAAGTAATGGCCGCTGCTTCATTTCTGCCTTCCAGGTCTCAGGCAGATTACTCTGATCACCTCTAACTTGAACTCACACAGAGAAAGGAGGTTCTCGGGAACAAACCTCAGCTTAGCTAATTTGGCTGAAGATAAAATACTACAAGAAGTATTTGTTAGCTTAAGCCTTCTATCTCACATTACTGAAAAAAATTTATATTCAAGAAAAGTACATGGATGTTCTCCCAGACCTCATCTTACATGAAGGTTAAGAGTAGACAATTTAAGGGCGTCTGGGTGGCTCAGTTGGTTGAGCGTCTGACTTCGGCTCAGGTCATGATCTCATGGTTCTTGAGTTCGAGCCTTGGATTGTGTCTCCCTCTCTCTCTCTGCCCCTCCCCTGTTCGTGCCCAGTCTCTGTCTCTGTCTCTCTCAAAAATAGACATACTTAAGATAGACAACTTAAATGTTGGTGAAATCTGTGTCTCCAGGCTACTCATTGTTAAAAATCAAGTTGTACTGAGGCTGGGAGGTACAGCCACCCTCGGAAGAACTTGTGTTGCCCTGAGGGTGTTTCAAGCTCTGCTCACTTGCTCACTTTATTTTTTTTTTTAATTTTTTTTTAACGTCTATTTATTTTTGAGACAGAGAGAGACAGCATGAACAGGGGAGGGGCAGAGAGAGAGGGAGACACAGAATCGGAAGCAGGCTCCAGGCTCCGAGCCATCAGCCCAGAGCCCGACCCGGGGCTCGAACTCGCGGACCGCGAGATCGTGACCTGAGCTGAAGTCGGACACTTAACCGACTGAGCCACCCAGGCGCCCCTCACTTGCTCACTTTAGGGACAAAGGATAGATGATTGGATATATCCTATATCTGAGGTGCATGTCGGGAGCTCCAGAATGTTAGGGTTTGGAGGGTATCCAGCACAGCCTAAAAATAACAGTGTTTCACATGGTCGCAAAATAAATGCTTGAATGGTTCCAGGTAGATGAAAAAGCGTAATAATGGACAGTGGTGTCTCGGGGCTGAGGGAGATGGCTGCCAGTTTTTGTTTAATGCTGCAAAGTTAGATGTGCACCTAGCAAAACTTAACGAAAAAAGTTTTTGTTTTGTTGTCATGGCTGAAGGAAGGTACTCGACGTCAATTTCATATAAATATCCGCCATCTTCTGTGTTGGGTAGAAAAAGTCCTTCCCTTTCCTCCTCCCACTCTGTTTTACCCAGCCAGACTTCAATAACAGACAAAAGCAAGACTACCTGCCTGTATGTTGCTGTGGCTCACACGGAGATGGTAAACATTTTTAGTAAGTTGCCAGCATTTCAAAATGGGCGATTTTTGTATAAGTATCCACATCTCCAGTGTCTTTCGGAAATCTGGAACGCCCAGAAGCGCTGTCGCTTCCCTTCCCACGGGACAGCTTCGTGGCTGCTGCTCCCCTTGAGATAGAGGGCTCCCTGGACTGCCATGGTCCCCACTGGTTAGAATTGTCCCTTGATGGAGAGGCAGCACATCCTGTGCCATTTATCATTCCACATGTCCTAGGTGTCTTATAAGAACTGATGGGTGATGGGGATAAAGCTGCAGCAACCTATTTAACTCTTATTATGTGCCAGGCACTGTGCTAAGTGCTTTAACGCTGCATTTTTTTTCTATGATTTTTCTCACCCTTACGAGGTAGCTATTGCTTCCATCTTATGGATGAAAAACAAAAATGAAAGACCTTCCTTGAGTTAAAGGAAGACTACCGCCAGCATTTGGGTACGGGAATAGAGCCTAACTTGAGAGGCCAGGTTCATGAGTAGGGTCAGCAGACCTTTTCCTGTGATGGGCAAGAGAATGAGTCATTCAGTTTTAGCTTTGCCGGCTCTGGAGTCTCTTTCTGTTATAGTCTCAGCTCTGCCTTTGAAAGGGGGACAAGAGTATGTAAAGGAAAGGGGGTGGCTTATTTACGGAATCAGGCAGGGGCTGGGTTTGAACTACAGACTAGTTTGTCTACACGCACAGCCTGGGAGTGAATGCAACCACGAGGGGTGGTTCCACATTCCGTAACCGAGTGGTCCGCTGCCACGGAGGGCGATGGATGCTGCAGCATGGTCCCTCTCGTGATCTCCCCCCGACCCCTCTCGCCGTGGTTGGTGCAACTGTATGAAATTACTGTTTGCACACATTAGAAATTTCATACCGCTCAAGTGCCATGCCAGTCTGTGGATGAAAACTGACTGATATTTACTTGGAATTCTTTGCTACATACGGTTCCAGAGTTGAGTTGTTTCTGGCTCCTTCGCTTTTTCAAACACGTGAAACCCTGACCACGGGGGCAGAAGGAAAGGCATGAACACCCAAAGGCCTATGGAGAAAGAAGAACCGTACTCTTGGAGTAGCTGCACGAGCTAGGCCTCTGTGGGTGCCTGGGCTGCACAGAGAGCTGAGGCTCCGGGTATGAGGAAGCACGTAGCCAGTCCCAGCACGCATCAGTCTGCAAGTTGGAATTTGCAACTGCAGCTTTTTGTTCCCCTGGTCCAGGCCGTCTTCGTGTTACCGTGTAAATATCTGGTGTGTTTTTCCTGAATTCGCCATTACTAGGTATATCCCCCGAATAGAAACAAGTAGACCCCTAGTTCATTTCTTCTTTTCAAAACGAAAGCCTGCTCCGTTAGTTACTGGGAGCCTACTGTGTGCTGGGCACTGGGAATGTGATGGCGGATAAGGTAGAAACACAGGCCTGGGGGTCGTATTTCAGTGGAAAGAGAGAGAGAGAGTGAGCGAGCAGATGTCTGTCAATGGCAGAACTCCCCAGCTGGCCATCTAGAGCTCTGGCGCTGGGCTCACGCCGGTACCTGAGTATGGTAACAACAGCGTGAACTGCCTTCGTTTGCAGGGCGGCTTTGGAGAGGCAGTCAGTTTGCTAGGGTGTCAAAAAGGTATCACTACAAGCCGTGCAGCCAACGGACTCCCAAGCGTGCTTGTTTGTGTTCAGGGCGGGGTATAGGATCTGGCCAGATTCTTCGGCATCTTGTCCAAGAGCTACATTCTTTTGCCTCGTAACTTAAGTATCGTCTTCTAACCTCTGGTACTTTTAAGGTCATGTATGAGAGGTGTCAGGTAGGCTCTGTGAAGATGGGGATTTACAGAAACTTTGTGTGTTTCGTGGTTTTATTCCCCCCCCCCCCCTTTAAAAATGACCGCTGGCTCTAAGAGCGTCAAGAGCTCAAACTTGCCTGAACTCTTCAACACCTCTCCAAATTCAACAAAACTGACATTTATAGCTTCGTTGAAGCGGAGACATGGCATTTGCCTTCAGATTGTTTGGACTGTAGAGTGTCAGTATAAATAGCTTTGATTGACTTTTGTATCGTGCACATCTGGAAGCAATCTATGGCATTCCAGCTAGATTAAAGAGCGTTTTAAAGGAATTTCTTTTTTTCTTTCTTTCTTTCTTTCTTTCTTTTTTTTTTTTTTTTTTTTTTCTGTTGGCCATGGTGAATAAAGTTTCAAAGAAGGTTTAGTGAGTGTTCTTAACGTAGACTGTGGTGAAGTCAAACTCAGGGCAAATGCTGGGTGGGGGGAAAAGGGAGGAGGGAGGTTTGTTTTGCCAAAAGAGCTGAACACAGAAGCGACTTTTCCCCGATTGTTTTGTTCACACTGAAATGAGAGATAAAACATCAGACACCAGGAAGCTGCTATCACTGCACAGAAACCCTGAACTAAGTCGTTTTTAAAGAGAAGAATGGATTGACCTAGGAGAGGTGAAAATAGCTAAGTATGTGTCATTTGGCATGGCTACCAGAAGGGCCGGGAGGAAGCATGAACATGGGCTTTCGCTTCTGGAAAATGTAGTGTGGTGCTCCTTTAGCGAGTATTTACAGGACACCGTCTTCTAACCCGCGCCGCAGTCTAGCTGACAGCAGGAGCCAGTGGAGACGAGGACAGCCCTTGGTGCCCTCACGGAGCTTCTGCTAGAACAAAGCAGAGAGACATGACAAGGCACGCTCCCCACACATTATCTAATCACCTTTGTGATGAAATTACAGTGGAGAAGCACAGGTGTCCTGAGAGCCGGTGGACCCAACTTAGAGGGATCGGGGAAGTCTCTGGAAAGATAGGGAATTAGACACAAGCCAGGAAAGGATGGTACTCGAAGGAGAGAGGAGAAATAACATTCGGGGGGAGGGGGGGCTGGATTCTGATTCTTAAACCCCTAGAGATGGTAAGGAGCAACCCAGTTAAGTACTTTCGCATTGAGACAAGGGAAAAATGAGGCTCCAATTGGTTCTCACCTCCCTAGTTTCTCTCCCCCGTGAACTGTCATCCTCCCTTTACAGCCCAACCTACCTTGGTAGCCATCTGATCCCTTAGCGCTAATGGTCTGCACCGGGGCAAGCTGGGCACATTACATCTCTGGGCCTTGGCGTCCCCGTTTTTGTGATGAGGGCATTTGATAGATGCTCCATGAGGTGGACCTCTGGGGAAGTCCAGGCATTTACGTGAAAAATGAGGTGGCACGTAGCATCCCAAATGGGTGCAAATGGAACGCTGCTGTTCACAGCGCTTAAAGGCCCTCAGATGAACAAATTGGGAGAAACAGTAAAATTCTGGGAGGCATCGGAATGTACCCTCAAGTTTCTCTTAGATAAGGAAATGAAATATCCCTTATTAAATCAGACGCATGAACTTGGAGAGCCCGCCCCCACGCACATTGTTAGAGCTATAATATATAGGTCATCGTGGCCCTTCTTTTTCTTCTTGTTGCTGAAGGAAAGTGATGAAGTGGTGCCAGGAAAGTGGCAAATTGCCCTAAAAATCACATAAAAGTGCAATTTAGCGCACACCGTTCTGCTGAAGAAAACCACCTTTGTTTCATTATTAGCTTCCCAGGGATTTCTTTCCTTGGTTGGCATTTAAGTGTGGAAACTTGTCCTTTTTTTTTTCTTAACATAATGAGACAGTTCTGATGTTTTAAGAACAATAGAAAAAAGCATGAAGAGGGATCGATACATTACCTGAGATTTATTAACTACCAACCGGAGCCTTATTGCCAACCTTTGGGTATGATTTGGAAAGACAAGGAGGCATAAACCTCTGTTGTTTTAAGTAAAAAAAAAAAGAAAGAAATCTAATCTCTGAGACCCTAGGATGAAAAATGTCCTATTAGGGATTTGCTTTGCCTTTTTCCCCCCTAATTCAGGTTCGGGCTTTGACCTATAGACAAAGGAGCAGCTACTTTGCTTAAAAGGTTTAGAACTAAGAGGAAGGTAAATGCTGAAGTTAGTTGTTGACCTCGTTTCCGGCAGTTTTTTCCCCAGCTTCTGTTTCAGTCTTCTTTCCACTTGTCTCTACAGGCTTGACAAAAATACATCAAAATAAAGCTGTGCTAATGTGATCCCATCTCCTATGTCATGCACCCTGCATTTGATTAGAAGGGTACTTAGGAGACAAAGCAGGGTGCGGTAGGGGGACAGCGGGAAAGTAGGGGTGTCGGGTCCTGTTGCTAGCAGTAGGTGGTCGAAGTTGAGACTAAATCATCAAAGGCAAGTGGGGTGTGAATTAAGACAGCGGTGCAGCAACTTAGGAAAGCCTTTATGTACTGTTGGGGGGAAAATAGGTGGTTCTGTATCAGCCTGGGCAGAGGAAGTTTATGGTTCAAAGGATGCATTCCCTCATCTGTTAATGTTTTAATTCAACAAATGCTAAGCGCCCCCATTGTGGCAAGAATTCTATCGGGCATCGGAGACACAGTAGTGAGGCGCCAGATAGGATCTTGGAGCTCACGTTCTGGGTGAACGTGGACATTGAGTAGCTGAGCACACAGTGGATTATATTGGTACAATTCGTTTATGCGTTACAGAAAGGTAGGGGAAGCTAAGAAACCACTGGGGGATGAAATCTGACACCAAAAGGGTAATGAGCTCTTGTCTTTGCTTCCTTCGCTAAGAATGGTTATTGGAGGTAGAACTTTGGGAGCTGTGTATGATTTTGGCCTCTAGAGTCTTGCCTCCGTTAATAGCTTTCGCAGTCTGAGGAAGTGTCCAGTATGGAAGTACGGATGTCTTTGGAGACAACTGGGGAGACTGGAGAAACGCTGACTTCTTGCAGAAAATCAGATGTGGCTGCTGGGCAATGTAATTCCACAGCATTCTTGGCTGGGCAGAAGACGATACAGTCTTGTAGATCAGAATAGAAAGTGCAGAAGCAACTGCTCACAGAATGGTTTAACCTGGCTTCGAAATGAGAAAGAGACGTTAACAGGAGAAAGTCAACTTAATGGTGACATTCTCCTGACGTCCTGAAGGTGAGCCCTGCCAGCCAGGCCAGGGGCATTTATGATAATATGGATTGCGCATACATTTTTTATTTTATTTTATTTTATTTTTGGTCTGAAATGTGGAGACAGTGAAAAAAAAATCCTGTCAACAGGGACAGATTGAAGAAAGCTATGGAGAAAAAAGTGGAATTCTTTGGGGAGCAAATTACTCAGTTTGAATGTTTCTGTGGTGATGGAATTGAGACATTCTCTGGCCTTTTTTAATACAGTCAGTGGAGTTACCATTCTTTCAACAGAATTGCATCAGATTTGGGTTAAGGTGAAAAGCAATAGAAATATTTTGTGGTTCGTAGGAGGATGGAATCCATTACTATGGGTTCCTCCACATCATGACTGTCCATGAGCTGAATCAGTCACTAAGACGTTAGAATTTGCAACAAAAGTTTGTATAGCCTTTGATGTTACAAAAAGCATTTTTTCCCAGCCATTGTCTCTAGATACTTACAACAGTCCAAGAAGGTAAATAGGCTGTGGGTGTAAAATCTATCTAATGTCTGGTAAGCCTGAATTGGATTCAAAGACAACTCATCCACTGGAATGTGAGCTTCCTGAGGGCAAGAACTTTTGGCTGTTTGGTTCATGCTGTATCATCACCCAAAATAGTGTCTGGCCTAGAAAATGAACTCGATAAATATCTGTTGAATTTATTGAACAATTAAAATTTTAATATGAATTTTGCCTGCTCCTTAGAAATTAAAAACGATGGGGTGATGGGCAATGGGATCATTGGTCCTATTGCGATGGTCTGTATTGTTCATTGTTTAATAACAAAAAAAGATCTGGGGATTTTCAAATTTAAGCTTGATTTCCGGGTATTAATAATTGTTGCCAAGGCCAGAGAGATGTCACTTACCTAGTCCCAATTCCCTACCTATAAAATGAAACCTCTTCTCTAGCTCTCACATTCTATGCCAGATTAATTTTTCTACATTTTGGTATATTTTCTTCATAAGTTTCTTTCAAGTTTGCCATTGAGCATTTAAATACTTAAATTAGACTCTCCTTAAGGGATTGCATTTGAAAGGTTTCCAGAGCAAGGTCCATGGATCTGACTCTCAAATATATATTCTGTTCTCTGCCCCCTAGCTCAAATAACATGTCTGATATCCTTAAAGGTGGGGTGGTGGGTAGGGGAGTAGACACAGAGAACCTAGCTGAGGAGGACATAGGACAAAATTAAGGGTCTTGACCTTGCCCTCCTACAAAATGTAGAAGATCAGAATTTACGGTCTGACACATGGCTCTTTGGTGAAGATATTTTTTTTTTTTTTGTAATCCCTGCTATTCTCTTCCACTCTAAACTCCTGTTTTAGGTTGTAGACCTCAATTTCTCTTGGGGTCAGAGATTGTGCGTTACACACCTATTTGCCCACCCCCCCATCTTCAATTAGTATAAAATAATAGGCAAATATTTCTTGAGTAAATAAATATGCAAGTAGTTGAGGGTGGAGTTAGAATTGCTGTAGAAATGCAGGAATTAACGAATAAAGGTGTTAAGTAAAATAGAGGTGATAATATAGCATCCGTGGAACAGAATAAAACAAAATACCGAAAATCCTAGATTGTTTGTATTGATTGTGCAATTAAAGATTGAATTGATATTTACAAAGCAGCTGTCCCTAAATGCAGGGCATAATAAAGTCAGCGACTGACACCCACCTTGCCAACCTCCCCCACCTCTAGTGTAATAACATCAGCAATGGAAAAGCCTATCATAGAGCGGATGGCACATTACCATTTTAGAGGGAAGCTAAGCACCGCTGTGATCCTGCTGATTGATGCTAATATGAGAATATTGCCAGACTTTCCCATTTTTCAAAAAAAAAAAAAAAAAAAGATAATGTGGCTGGTTATGCAACATTTCACATTTAAGCTTTGCCATTGATTTCTAATACTTTAAAAAACATTGCATGTCTCTTCTAGACCATACTCCCTGACAAACAGATCTCTACTAATAAAGAGAAAGGATAGTACAGTATTTACGGAAGGCATTGAAAATGTAGATTAAGTTCTGAAATTGTGCCCCGGCCAGGATACAGTGGCCGCTGTCTCATTCAAATGTTCTAAAATGGTATCTGCGTTTTCATACCCGGTACTTTTTGACGCTGTATAGTCCTTCGGTTCGCAGAATGCCTGTCTGCCCTTGACTCTCCCTGTGGCTGGTTGATGTGGCCCTTTTGTATGACCTGAAGCTGCCGTTCAATGCCTAGACTAGAGAAATGACATCACGTTGGCATTCAGACTTCTCATGGGATGGAGCAGCTTGCTATGGAAATGACACTTCGGAGAACGTGCCACTTGATGGACATCAAATAACGCTTAACACATTTAGGACACTCTAATATGCTGCGTGATCACTTACCAAATATCCATCACCCCCAGGATATGAGCTCTGAGTTCCTCCCTGTCTCCTTCACTACCATGTCCCCATTATCTGATCCCATTTTCTCAGTTCCAATTTCAAGTGTTGTGGTTGTTGACAGACACAGCTTCAGATGTCTCACATCCAATACCTGCCTTCACAGGTGAAAATACTGAAAACACAAGGGCAGTGTTGTGATTTGGATGTGCCTTCATAATATAATGAATGAAGGTGGAGAAGTGGACTTCAGAGGTCACTGTGGAAAATAAGCTTCCACATGGTCTTCCTATAACGTGAACGTTTTCTTTTGTCCTTTTTTTTTATGTCCTTAACCCACCAAAACCCTGTTTTGACAAATACTCTAACATTATTCGAATCCATTTCTTTCTTTAATGTTGAATTCACAAGCTGTATTTCAATGACATAATTATTTAGCAGTCCCATAAAATGTGTATCTGGTCATTCTTAACAGGCTCATTTATACACGGGCCACATAAAATTTGCATTCTTACACCAGCGACTCATTTATTAATGGTAATAAATACACCCGGCAACAGACCCAAGCACACTTCAGAGGCTTGTAACCTGAGAATGGTCAGAGTAGATGTAAAATGTAATGTGTTTTTTTAAATAACATTAAAAAAAAAAAAAACACTTTCAACAGGACTTGGAAGTGAATCAAAAAAAAAAAAAAAAGGAAAATTTGGAGTGATGTATTAATAGATTTGAAGAGAAAGTCTTTCTCCAGGAAGCAAGCTTACTCTAACAGAGAATTCAGGGAGAGGGAAGGAAAAGTAGGCATTACAGACGTTTTTGTTTCTTACAAAAAGACTACTTATAATTACATCAATATGATTCCCATCTGAACAGCCTATTAAACCTTATAACTAAAGGCAGCCTTGACCGTTTTATGACTACTTGGTATGGTCCCTAAGATGCAAAAACGTTCGCCCATGGGTCAGAAAAGTATAGGGAATCTTGAGACCATGGTAGGAGGTTAGACAATAAAAGACAATCATTTCATGAATATTGGTGAGAATTAATAGCAGTTTATTTTGTGGCTCACTGAGGAAATGTGTGGTTGATGCTGTTCAGAAGGGCTTCTCAATGGTCTTAATGGAAACCATGTGTGTGTGTGTTAGGACATGGAGAACAAGCCTTCCCCACTGGGGGAATGATGCTCTGCTCATTTCTCTCTCAGGCTCTCCCATTTCTCTTCTCTTTTCTCTTCTCTTTTCTCTTCTCTTTTCTCTTCTCTTTTCTCTTCTCTTTTCTCTTCTCTTTTCTCTTCTCTTTTCTCTTCTCTTTTCTCTTCTCTTCTCTTCTCTTCTCCTTCCCTTCCCTTCCCTTCCCTTCCCTTCCCTTCCCTTCCCTTCCTTTCCCTAATATTTTAATTATAGTTTCAGTCCAATGAAATTTTTTTAATTAAAAAAAAGGCAACAGAAGTTCAGGGAAGAAATTCAAACAAAAGAAACTTTTTGGTCACTCCTCAATAGACTGTTTCCTCTTCTTTAACCAAATTTTTATTTAATGCCTCACAGCTCTACCTACACACTCAAGGACTAATTCTAATTATGCTCTCACTTATAAGTTAAATTAAAATAAATTGAGCTCTTAAAACTACAGAACAGTGATTGCCAGGGGCTGGAGTGTAGGGGAAAAAGGGAGATGTTGGCTAAAGGATCCAAACTTCGAGTTGAAAGTTCTGGATGTCTAATGTACAGCATGGTGACTGTAGTTAATGCTGTATCTTATACTTGAATTTTCTAAAAAATATGTCTTGAGGGTTGGCCACACACACACACACACACACACACACACACAAATGGTGAACTATGTGAGAAGTGATGGAGTAACATGATTATGGCAGTCATTCCACAATGTATGTGCACATTGAATCATTACCTTATACACCTTCAAAAATCCTATTGTACAACGTAAATATATGCACATTTTGTTAATCATGCCTCAAAGTTAGGGGAAGAAAAGTATATCAAAGATGAATGACTAGAAAATTTAGATGTTTGTGTCATTTTCACATTAAAACCTTATTCCCAAATTGGATGCAACTTGAGAAATTGAACTTGTGTCAAGTTTTGTAAGTATGAAGCAAAAACCATACCTAGGTCTGCCCACTGTTGTATCCTCAGTACCCAACAATCTACCCTTCATTAATATATATCAGAATAAAGGATGGAAGGGAGGGATGGAGGTAGGAAGGCTATTTATATAAATCCTAGAGTTTGAAATAATCCTGGAGTTCTTCCTTGTCAGGCCCTACTATAGTAATCTGAACCTTGAACTGGTAGATCAAGGTTCCCTGTGACAGGACCCATGGTGGGTGGCCAGCACGTGCCTGGCTTGTAATGAATACTCAAAGAAGGAAGTGAATGAATTGTCTTTAGTTCCTTGTAAATAGTGTCTTGAAAATAGTAGGCACTCAACTCTTTGTAGACTAATTAATAGTAAATTGAACTAAGTGTCTTTCTACTGTTACTGAAATACTCTACAACTTTTAAACTTATTTTTAGTAACCGTGGAATCTGCAGGAAACAATAGTCAACCAACTGTATAAGGCCAGTCCTGGAATCTTTGAACCATTCCTGCCCCTAGAGAGTAGTCCTATCTCCCTGTGTCTCCATTATTTTCAGTGCATGCCATTTGTAGCTTGGAGAGGCAGAGCTTTCTGTTCTAATCGGAGGAGTGGACCATAACCAATGACTTCGGAGAGACAAAGCCCCTAAACCCGTATGATCTAGTTTGGTGGTACCAAGGGGTCTGCAAAGAGAAAAGATGGCAGGTCTGTTGCTAGGAAATAAGTGGTCTAAAAGCTGAGGTAAGTGCAGGTCAAGTGTATCCCTGCAAAAGCAACTTTCGCAGCTGTTTGATGGAGAAGGAGAGTCCTAAACTTCTAACAAGGAAAGAGAGTGAGATTTTGTGCATTTGTCGGTAGGTCCCTGAGTTTCCTGGCTTCATGTTCCTTTTCTTCTCTTTGCAAATTCACCAAGTCCTAAAAGATTGGGGGTCCAAGTTGGGGGAGGGGAGTGTTGATGGGGAGGCCCTTTCAGGAGAGAAAATGAGGTAACTATTGTTTTCCGAGAGGTTTAAGTTAATGGACAGTCTGTTGGCTCCCTTCCAGACATTCAAAGCCAGAGCCGCCTTCTCAGGGGGAGGGTACTGTTTCCATGTGTTCGTTGTTTGGGGGCTGTGTTTGTGTTTAACTGTCAAAAGGACTTCAGTGTTGCTACTTCTACAGCGCATGCTTGGGGTTGCATACCAGAAGAGTCAGACTTGACTGAAGGGTTTTTCAGATTTATTTATTTTTCCTAACACCGATAAAACTTAAAAAAAAAAAAAAAGTGTGCTATGAAGGTTCAGAATATAAAATTCCTTGTCGTGGACCTGAATCAATAATTACTTCAGTAAATTACAAGCATATTACTAGGTTCAGCAGTGTTAGTGAAGCTTCAGAAGTTTTTCAGGTTCAATATTATTCTAAATAGAATTTAATGTGGCTTTTTTCTTAAAATGTTTTAATGAACTGGAACTATAAAGGACAGTTCTAAATACAGCTGAATTATGAACATGACTTAGTATTTTATTATACATTGGAAAATGGCATGATCAGATTTAATATCGATTAGACCTAGCTGTTCAATAGCTTGGATAAATATGCATTTCTTTTTATTAGAAATCTATCATACCCAGGGCATAGGCCAGCATGTTGGCTTTGTAAATCATGTAGCCTGCCCAACCCTTTAGACTGTAGACCAAAAAGAATCTTTCCATAAATCCACCATTCCTGGGGCCAGATGAGAAATTAGGGGAAGCAGAAGGTCAGGAAAGGCATGAAGAGAAGACTGTTGGGTCGGAGCCTCCCCTGGAAAACATCCTGGAGTAGACTGATGGGCTCACAGCCGGTGTGACTTTCCTCCATATTCCTTTTTAAAAGGGAGAAAAGAATCAATATAGTCAGTCTCCTAATCTATTCCCTAAGTTAATAGAGACTGGGCAACTACAAGTTAATCATGGAGCAATTCTAGAACATACTGGAGACTTCGGTTTTCCTGAAGACAGCATCCTCCAAAAGAATATATGCTAGGTTTTCACTGGATATATCCAGGTTTTGCTGGATATATCCAGCATCATTTCTCTTGGTATTGAGATTTTATCAAAACAGTTATTAAACTTTACTAGTAGTTAATATACGGGTCAACTATAGCAGATGCGTATAAGGTATAAATAAATACACATGTACTGGGAATGCTTGCTAATTTCTTTAACTGATGAGATGTACACTCAGCCACTGCTGTTCTGGCTCAGGAATACTTATTTTCTAAGAACCAGCAGGGAGAATCTGCCTCATTAACTTACCCCGTACCCAGAGTCTTCAATTTTCCCCCCAAATTTATTGGTGGCGTATCACTGGACCACCCTTGTCACCAGGAACTTCAGTGTCTCGTGGCAAATGATAATATTATTCTAAGTTCTCCTCCATTTTCAAAGACTTCTGGGGGAATTTCAGCCTTGAGCTTCACAGATTACTTACTGAAAAGATCCTGGGAGTTATTGCTATCCATTGGGTAATTAGGCAGTTCCAAGGAAAATAATAAAACTATTTTGTGCCTGGGAGATTAGAATGGCACACGGTGACTCATATTAGTCAGCTGAGTAATTATGTAATTACAAAGGAAGGGGAAGAAAACCCTTCAGATTGTTTTTCCTAAGAGGCCCTTTTGGAAGCGTTCCAGCCCATCAGGTACTTATGTAATTAGGTTGGGGGTGCAATCCATAAAGAACGGCTGGGGAGGGGGATTCATTTAAAAAAAATGTTTATGTAAAAGAACCTGGTAGAAGAAGAGAAAGAAGTTTGTTAAAAAAAAAAAAAAAAGTCTCCACAGTGTATGAGAGAGGGCCTCCCAAACATCAAGGAACATGGAGTTGGATATATGCATGTGGGCAAAGTACAATGAAGGGCTGTGGTTTATTTTGGAGTAACGTCACTTGTTGTTAAGCCTACGCTAGGGCTCTTTTCTCATCACTCAGTACGGTGGCTCTTGCGTTTGCCCTGTTTCTGCAGATAAGTAAACTGAGAGGTTCAAAGAATTTAAACCTTGGTCTTTTGGGTTCTGATACCTGCTCCTCCCACCGCACCATGCTGCCTGCCAGCATTTCTGGACTGATTTATGCGGGTTGTTCTGCTTGTATAGATTAGCAGGACCATTGTTCATTTCATCCCTTCACTTTGTATAAATACTGTCCGCGCAGCAAGAAACAGGATTGAAAAATGGCTAAGGTGGTGATTTGGGCCATAGAGACTACCATTCTGGGTTTCCCGGATGGTTTACCTGACTTAGAGAATACTTTGTACAAAGTAACTCCACCCTACGCTCCAATATGTAATACCCCAATTAAATGCATCCAACTTGCCCATAGTAATGCATGTCAATAAAAGCAGAATGTTGATATTTTGAAGGAATGCATTGTTATGATGTCAAAGGGCTTGCTTCACTGTACAAGTTTTGCTTTATACACATTCACTCAAGTTGTTAAAAAATGTTTATAATGGTGTCTGCATTTCTGAAACATTCTGTATGTGTTGATTAATCTTTATGGTGGCAGAGAACTAGTGTGGATTCTTGAGCCAGACACTTGCTCTCAGATTTCTTCACTCTTTATCTGATTGTTTTGCTTCATCCAGCCATGCTTTTACAGTTTTATGGGATAAAAAAAGATAAATCTGCAGAGAGAGAAATTAAGGCTGACGCTCTTTAGTTCAATAATGATATAATTTGTCCTTGGTGCAGAAATACAACCAGGCATATTTTTTCAGCCAATTTGGAGAAGTCTTGGCGGGCAGGCCGGGTTGGAGTAGCTCCGAATTAAGCTGGGACTCTTCAGGGGTGCCTGTGCCATAACTTGAGATCCCAGGAACAGAAAGAAAGGAAATAGGTTTGGAAGGGCAGGCTGAGGCTCATCAACAGCCCTGTCCTTCTGCCAATTCTAGATAAATTTGTCATCTACAGATGCTAGCATTCGTGTGATTTGATTGAGACTTGTCAAAGGTCTGCCAAATATTGATGTAGAGTTTCAGGAATTTCAGCCTTGACTTGGAATATGTACAATTCACACTGGCAGTTTCTCCTTCTTTCTATCACTCTGACCCTTGTTTTTCCAATTTAGATGCTTGTCATGAAAAAGCTAGGAGACTCTCTCTGGGGTAGGCTGTGAGATTCATGAATGCAGGAGTGCATACTTGGAACATTTTAGCTCTGTAGGCAGCTTTGTGTAGCGTGCCTCTTGTGTGGTAAGAATGAAAGCGTGTTATCTTAGCTCAAAATCTTCACATTGGCCAGACTTACAGAGAGATGTGCATGGTGGGCTATGGGTGATTTCCTGTAAGATTAATGAAAATTTCAGATATTTAATAGAAGCTGTCTAATTTCCTGAATCTATCTATTTGGTATGTTTTTTGGCACTGTGAATTAAAAAAAAAAAAATCCGTTCCCTCTCTCAGATACCTCAAGGTCTAGTAAAGGGGATGGCATGTAGAGTGGTAATTTGACGTGTGTGATGTGAATGATCAAGCAAACAGGAAGTGGACACCATTAATTATTTGGGGGAGGAGAGTTTCATAGAAGAGGGAACATTTACTCTGGAGCTTTAAGGCCATTTAAGAATTTTCTAGGTAGTTGAGGAAGGGTTTTTCAAAGAGATGGAAGGGCATATGCCCAGCTTAAATAAGTATGGCTTGTCTCTAGAATCAGAGTTTTGTGTGACAGCCCTTAGACGGTAAGTTGAGGTGGCTATGGAAGAATAAAGCCTGTGAAGCTGTCCCCCCACCCCACCCACCCCGCCTATTCCCAGACTGTGGTTATGGAAAGGGGTCTAGCAGGTGACATGTTCACTATCACAGGACTGGTTTTCTTGGAACATACAAGACACGTTCATTACCTAACAACCAAAGTCTTCACAAAATGGTCAATATTTTACACAAACAATCTCGAAAATGGGACCCTTGAGCTAATTTTTTTTTTAATTTTTAAATTTTTGTTTACTTTTGAGAGAGAGAGAGAGAGAGAGAGAGAGCATGAGCAGGGAAGGGGCAGAGAGAGGAAGACACAGAATCCAAAGCAGGCTCCAGGCTCTGAGGTGTCAGCACAGAGCCCCACGCGAGGCTGGAACTCAAGCCTTCGAGCTGTGAGATCATGACCTGGGCCGAAGTCAGCAGCTCAACCAACTGAGCCACCCAGGAGCCCCAAGCTAATACTTTTTAAACCAAGCTTTACTTGTCAAAAGGCTCATAATTTTAGCAATATTCAAATTATGTCCTGTTACACTTGAGTTAAGTGGTGTCGTTTTAGAAGAAAACCGTTCTACGTATTCGGCTCAATAAGGGAAGTAGTTCTACAAGATGCAACAAGATATAGCAGTCGCATGAGCTACCATTTTCCAGCAGTGATTCCCGCCCTCTTGAGGCAACCATTTTCCACTTGCAGCAATTTTCTTTTATTCTAGCCTAATGTTTCTAATTTAATGGTACACACTTTGTGTTTTTGGTTATTCAAATGTAGAAATCATTTCTGGCATCCAACGATAGAAGATAAAGATGTATCTCTTCCACATTACGTGTGTGCGTCCGCTTTCCAATATAGTTAGATCGCAGTTTTAATCACCGTTCAATATTATGCGTATTCTTGTGTGTATATTGGCAGGGGGTGTCATATACTATGATTACATTTCTCCTGCCATATAAATCGACTTGATTCTTGATGACCATCCATTCCTGTCTGACCCGATCCACGGTTTATAATGTTTTCTCTCTGGTTTGCTAAGTTTTTCCCATAGGCTTTCCAGCTACTAATTTTTTTTTTTTTTTGATGTGTTTCACCTGGTATTACCCCTTCTCCCATTCTCTTTAACCTTACGGAGTGATGCCTTTGGGGAGCAGGTAGAGATAAATGTGTGTCCTTGATATGCCATGTTAAACAAAAGTAGAGTAGAGCTTTCTGTGTGAGGCCACAGAAGAGGAAGGAGTTGAGTTTTACGTGATCATGTTTAATCCTTGCAGAGGAAAAGCAGGTGTTGAGATAGAGCAGAGTTTAAACTATTTGTCAGGGATATTAAGAAAGAGATAAAGTACATCCATGGAGGAGGAATAGAAAGGTGTGATTGTTGTGAATATTCTGCTGATAAACGTGGGAGAGAAGGGAGTGTTTGCAGCAATAAGACTGTGGGTTACAAGGGGGGAAAAAAGCTTCCAAATACTTCCAAAGAAACATCTTTTTTTAAAGACTTGTTTAACGTTTTTATTTATTATTGAGAGAGAGAAACACACACACACAGAGCATGAGCAGGGGAGGGGCAGAGAGAGGGGGAGACACAGAATCCGAAGCAGGCTCCAGGCTTCAAGCTGTCAGCACAGAGCCCGACGTGGGGCTCGAACTCACGAGCTGTGAGAACATGACCTGAGCCAAAGTCGGTCACTCAACCAACTGAGCCACCCAGGCACCCCTCAAAGAAACATCTTAAGGATGCTTCATGTCTAAAAACCAAAGTGGAGTCCAGCTTCTTTAAATTTTAAGGGCATAGAAATATGAGAAGCAAAAGGAAGCTACTGGTATTTGCAAAAATAAAGTCACAGAAATCCTTGAATTAGTAAAAGAAAAAGTTTTATTGTTAACCGAGCTCAGTTTACTTAGCTATTTTAAAATAAGCACACGTTCAATTCAGTCAGTGTTTTTGAGTATATTAATATTAATGCATTAGTGTGAGCTGTCAGACAACAGATACCCCGAGTTAAGTTACAGCTCAGAAAAGATGAGGCAAGTTCATAAAACATAAAATAAGATGAACAAACCTAAGTAAAGGGGAGGGAGAGAGTAGGAGGGAACAGGATGGAGCTGAGAATTTATGAAGATGAGGAACGCCTTTCCTGCTTGAAGGAGCTAATGTCAGAAGGGCTCAGAAGCATACAGTTTCCCAGCCCTCCCTCCAAATGGTGGACCGTGGATTCTGTGCGAAGGGCTAGAACGCACAATGATGTAAGGGTATGGGAGGGCTTGATGCACTTAGAGGATGACCAGTAGTGAACTTGGGTAAGAACCTTCAGGTTGATGTTTCAAAACTCTTGAAGAGACTCATGAGATCTACTGATGCCGAATTGCAAAGGGATTTCATTGGAGTTTGGAGGGCATCGTCTATATTCCTTCACCTATGGGTTCTGAATGTTTTGACACGAATCAAAACCAGATTAGATACCAGCGAATTGCCAATAAAGCTGGCATGGAGGGATACAGTATGGAATAAGAGCTAAGTCAGACTTTGTAACTTTGGCCTATTTGATCCCAATAGAGCCTGTCGATAACTACAAGCCTCTAGACTCCAGAGTGGAGTAAGTGAATGAAAGGAAACTAGGGACACGTCACAGCAAACTGCTTCCAAAGAAATCAGCCTAGCCCATCTTTATCACATATATGCAACAACATTTATCCCAGTCTTACCAGGCTTGGCAGAAAGGAGTATTCCTTCTAATGCTGCTTTTTCTTTAAAGAGGGACTGGAAATGAGAGTCCTTCTTTAGAAATGTGACGTGGAGAACTAAGCGTCTCCACAGCCACCAGCAGCGCTGACTGCCAGGCTGGAGAATTTGTATGGAGTTAGTCAAGCATGACGAGCCACTAAAAACTTTGGAGTCGGGGACAAGGGTAGAACTATGCTTTAAGGAAGAAAAAGCAGGCAACTGTAAGTACAATATTTTAGGACAGGCTCGAAGTAGAGGCAGGATGAGAAGATATGATGCTAGGATGGGACCAGTAGAAATAAGAGGAAGGGAAAATGTAAAGAGTACACTGACAGAAGCTGTAGAAAGGTGGGACCAAAGTTGAGGAAAGAAGACAGAAAAGCACACCCTAGGACAGTCGGAAGTGGCGGACAGAAGGACTCAAATTTGCATCACTAGATGATGATTCCATTCATAGAATTAGAGAAGTTATTAGAAGCAGGAACTGCAGAGGAAATGCATTGTTTGTGAGCATAACTTTGAGGTATCTATCGGCTGTCGGGAAATGTCCAAGGGAGTGTCGGAAATGTGGATTTACCTTCCGAAAGAATGTGATGGCTAAGGGTCCGCAAGGAGAGTAAGAAGCATCCGTAGGTCACTAGCCTACTGTTTAATTCAACTGTATCCCTGCAACCCCCCCCCAAATTCAAAACTTTTATCAATAAAAGAAGAGATGTGCTGATGGACATGTTGGCAAATGCACCTTTTGTCCTCATCTTCTGTCCCTTTTAATAGCTCTGATCCCTTTACTGATCTTTGCAGTTAACCGAGATAAGCCGCTGAATTTCCCTGTGCCCGTCTCCTCGTGGGTAAGATGAGAATAGTAGCCGCACTTACGCCGAAGGGTGGTTGTGAGAATCGCATGAATTCATATTTGTAACGTACTTGGAACAGTGTCCGTTATGTGGTTAGTCCAATGAAGGTGCTATGCCTCATTATTCTGATTTTATTTTCGTTATTGATGATGTGATTGTGTTTACTCATTGTTGCAGTCCTCACAGCGTTCGCATGCAGCAAATACGCAGTAAGTGCTCACTATAGTGAGTCTCAGGTTGGCAGAGAACACGGTTTTTCTACTGATGCTTGGACCTGTGGGGCAATTGGCCAGACATCACAAAGCCAATGAGTAAAATGTTACGAAGGTGTAGGTGTAGGTCTTGTGCCTTCAAATCAATGCCTTTCCCCACAAAAAAGCTATATCATCCTACAAATCTTGCTAATTTAGCCCCCCAAAATGTATTTGTCACTCATGCTACATGCCCATTGTAAGACACTCTGCTTATTGTAAATATTCGAGGACCCAAGTTGATGGCAATTCTGCTTCGATAGATGCCTCTGTGATCACTCAGGAAGGGAAAGGGGGAGGGGCTTCCACTCTGATCTTATCGGCCAAAGCTAACTGGCCACACGTAGCTCGCACTGGATAGAGAAGGCGGAATTGTACCTTACATCCCGAGGAGACGCGCCTCAGGCTATTTGTCACGGTCTTAATTATTATCACAATATGTGACACAGGATGCAGACTCTTTTGTCCGATCCTAGAAGCTTGACGCTTGAGCAGTGTACTAAATTTTCTCCCGAATTCTCTGGTAGGCCCATTGAAACTCAATTTTGAGATACAAAGAAGTACAGTTGCCAAATGGAGCAAATAAAAATACATGGCACCAAGGCAAAGTAGAATTTCAGATAAATAGTTGGATAGAAGTATATCCCATGTGATATATTCAAGACATACTTATATATAATACTCAGTTATTGGTTATTTACTTGGGATTCAAATCTTTAATTTTATGATTGCTCTCCTTTTATTTAACTGAAGTATAATTAACATGGTGTTATATTGGTTTCCGGGGTACAACAGAACGATTCAGCAATTTGATACATTACTCAGTGCTCATGACGATAAATGTGGTCACCATGTGTCACCAGACAAAGTTACTATCATCTTATTGGCTATATTCCCTATGCTGTCCTTTTCACCTCTGTGACTTATTTATTTTGTAACTAGAAGTTTTTACCTCTTAATCCCCTTTATCTGTCTCATCCGTGTCCCCACCCAGCTGCCTTCTGGCAACCACCAATTTGTTCTCTGTATTTAGGAGTCTGGTTTTCCTTTTTCTTTTTTTTTATTTTTTTTTTAACGTTTTATTTATTTTTGAGACAGAGAGAGACAGAGCATGAACGGGGGAGGGGCAGAGAGAGAGAGGGAGACACAGAATCGGAAGCGGGCTCCAGGCTCTGAGCCATCAGCCCAGAGCCCGACGCGGGGCTCGAACTCACGGACCGCGAGATCGTGACCTGAGCCGAAGTCGGACGCTTAACCGACCAAGCCACCCAGGCTCCCCTAGGAGTCTGGTTTTTCATTTCTCTTCATTTCTTTTCCTTTTCTTTTCTTCCTTAAGTTCCACATAAAAGTGAAATCATATCTGTCTTTGTCTCTGACTTGCTTTGTTGAGCATAACCTTTTAAGTCCTAATCACGCTGTTACAAATGGCAAGATCTCATTTTTTTTTATGGCTAAATCCTATTCCAGTATATGATGCACCACATCTTTACCTGTTAAACTGTTGCTGGACACGTGGGTTACTCTCATGTCGTGGCTATTGGAAATAATGCTGCCGCAAACATAGGGGTGGGTCTATCTTTTCAAATTAGTGTTTTTGTTTTCTTTGGGTGAATACCCAACAGTAGAATTACTGGATCATACAGCATTTCTGGCTTTAATTTTTTGAGGAACCCGCATACGCTTTTCCTCAGTGGCTGAACCAGTTTGCATTCCCAGCAACAGTGCGCGAGGGTTCCTTTTTCTCCACGTTCTGGGCAACACTGGTGATTTCTTGCCTGTTTGAGTTTAGCCATTCTGACAGGTGTAGGGCGATGCTCCGCTGTGGCTGTTACTGGAATTCAAGTTTTATTGAATGTTCTGCCCTGTTTTGTGGCAACCCCACAGCAGAGCCTAAAATAGGATGGGGAGTATCTTCTCTCTCTTAGACGGACAATAGTACAGTACAGCCGTATAGAGGAGTTGGTTACATTATAATTGGAAGTATTTTCCTGAGGAGTAGCAGGAAGTACCTTCAGGGAAAAATAGTGAAAAATGATAGCAAAGTACCAGTTATGTTCTCTCTTACCTTTACCCTAAAGCATCCTTTCCCCAGAGGGGGTTTCATGCTCTTTACCTGGAAAAAATACATAAGCTGGTGGCTTCTTGAGCACGACAGAGAAAGAGAAGCCAGGATTAGTGAGGATGGGGCCACAATTAAGATACGAAAGTCATTTAAAAAAAAATTTTTTTTTCTTTTGAGAGAGAGAAAGAAAGTGGGGAAGGGACAGAGAGAGAGAGAGGAGGAGAGAGAGAATCCCAAGCAGGCTCTGCACTATCAGCACAGAGCCCAATGTGGGGCTTGAACTCACAAGCTTACACTGTCCCGCTGGGCATGTTTTTCTTATAAGCTGTTGCAACTTCCCCTCCCTGCCTTGTATCACATGTAATTATTCGAACCTCCTGGCCCTCCCTAAAGATGGTAAGCATTCTAGGGATAAGGAGGTGGTTCCTGTAGATTGACCCTTACCCTTATATATTTGTGTTTGCCTCATCTTAAATCCAAACACACTTTCCTTTGCTTAGCGGGCCCACAGTAAGCACTTCATGGACTGAACTGACTCTTGGGCAGCCGTCCGTGAGACCGAGATGCAGAGACTGTGCTGGCATTCCAGTTCGGACCCCAGTTAAGAGAAGTCACATGTCCTTTCCTCTGGGCACCTGTGATCCATAAGCAACTACAACATTCTTGCAAAGGCCCTGCAGGCAGATGAAAGGAAATCCTATACCAATAAATAGAGCCCATGTGCCCCCTAAATGTTGATGGGGTACTGAAAGGGGGTTTGGAAGTCCCTCTGCTTCGAATGGTAGGTAAAAACTTTCAAATCTTCTGTAGAGGACCTCAATCAGATCCCAGACCTCTGGGGCCAGGTCGGGGTTTGTGGGTAAGGCTCCCATCTCTCTCCCTCCCTGACCTTACAGTGGGACCTCTAACGCAGTGGTCCATGAAGCACCCTGCCTGTAATCCCCTTTTGAAGTGTGAACTTTGGAAAGAAAAACTGACGAAATCATAGGGTACCACGATCCTGTCCGTTGCACAGAAATGAACTGGAGCTCGTACTCGGGGCTTTGTGTGCCCTTGTCCTTGCCCTTGAGGAGTTCTCTGTTTAGTGGGGGCTGGGTGGGGTCTGCCTGCACACAGCGCCGGTACAACTTGATCAGAGTGGGTCAAATTGTGGTGGAGGAACTGATGTGGTTTCACGTGGCTGAAATACAAGCCTCTTACCCCAAATAGTCATTAATTCCCCCACTAGTTTTTTTATTCATTCAGACTTTTGTGACCAGAAACACAGCTAAGCGCTACGTGAAATCTGTAGATGAATGGCTTGTCATTTGTCACCTTGAGAAGCGGATTGTTTAGTGGAGGGGAGAGGCATGTGAATACATCTAAATCAGAGTGAGGAGATGAAGAGGGGTACAGAGGAGTCCAGTGGGGAGCCACGTGCTCCCTTCTAGCTGGGGACACGGCCAGAGGCCCTGTGGATCTGGTAGCCTGAGATGTGAACGGGGAACTCACTCCCTGGTGTATTTGGATATGCAGACAGAGAAGGCCCCTTCAGGCACATGGTATGAGGATAAGCAAAGACAAAGAAGCCAGAAATGGTCCCCTGTGTTGAGTGAGTCACTTGCCCCTGGGGCTGGGTGGGGGCAAAAGGGCAGGGGTGGTAACTGCAGGAGAAGCCTGAGAAGTTGGAGGGACCCTACATGCCAAAGAGGCTGTGGCGAACGGGCCGACAGCACAGGGAGCAAACAGTGTCTGCTGAGCTCTTTTGCCAAAGGGCAGCTCTGCTTAAAAAATCCGAAAAGAAAACGGAGATTATTTATGTGCCACCGGTAGCAATGCATCGGGGGCCAAGAGGAGCGGAGAGTTATTGAGCTAGTTCAAAGCAATCTCGATTATTGAAAATGAATGAAATTGAATTCCACTTCCTACAGAGTCATTTATTGAGAGACAAAAGCAATTAATATTGAAAATAAAATAATTGTGAACTTCTGAACTAAATTACCATGCAGATATAATGTACTGTCTCATCAGTCTTTAAATACCAGATGTATTAGAAGATTGTAACACCAGTCTCCGAACCGCACTCCTCAACATCATTAGCATTTCTTCACTCTGCTTTGGCCAGAAAGCGGTTCTCAGGAGGCCCACATGAAAAGCCAGAGTTGCAGGAGTGCTTACTCCAAATTTAAAATTCACAACCATGTTGAGGTTTGGGATTTGAGTTTGTAAATTAATCCTGGCTTTTGGTAAATGAGAAGGAAAAAAAAAAAAAAAAAAAAAAAAAAGCAACAACGCCAGTACCTGAACTTGTAAGGCGTCTCACAGTTTATCGGTAGTAACGGTAATTTTTGCACATTATTGCACATTCGGCATTGCCATGATGCAGTACATGCGGCCAAGTGTCACGGATGCGTTTGATGAATGATTGTATTGTTCACCCCCAGCATCCTCGTGTAATTGATGTATATCCCGAAAGCCCTTAAGAACTGAAAGCACGATATGTGTAGAGATGATACATACACTGTAACTCACACAACGTCCCACTTGAGTCACTTTGTTTTATGGGAACACTACAGGGTCTCCAGAGGGGTTGGTCGCCCATTATCTTTGTTCCTCCACACTGGGGAAAATGAGCTGGCTCAGGTCTGCTTCCCCCAGCAGAGCTCATGAGGATTGGGAGAAAGTAATTAGGAATAGCTGGAGGGCAGTGGGACTGGGAAGAGAAGGCAGCAGCTAACAAAGGGGCACTATCGAGAAGTCTCCAGTGGGGCGCCTGGGTGGCTCAGTTGGCTAAGCATCTGACTTCTGCTCAGGTCATGATCTCGCAGTTGGTGATTTCAAGCCCTGCCTCGGTTCTGTGCCGACAGCTCAGAGCCTGGAGCCAGCTTTGGATTTCTCTCTCAAAAATAAACAAACACTGGGGCGGGGGGGGTGGGGGGGGGAGTCTCTGGAGAGTAACTTGGGTCCTATCTTGCTGGGCAGTTCTGGAACAAGTGTAGGACATATCCCAGAGTCCTCATAACGAGGGGCAATCAGCTGGCAGATTTTTACCTCTTGTATCTGAAGATCAGCCCACAAAGTCATAGGTGCTGGCTGCTGGTGTGAAAGCACCTGGTGAACTTGTAAGAGTGAAGATAGGAAGGCATCAGTAAGAGTCTGCCACACAAGCCGTGTCAAATATTCCTGGTTATCATGGACGACTGTGCCAAGAGAGTTTAATTTTTTTCAATGTTTATTTATTTATTTTGAGAGGGCGTGAAAAGAGAGTGCATGAGGCGGAGAGGGGCAGAGGGAGAGAGATTGAGAATCCCAAGCAGGCAGCACAGAGCCCAAAGAGGGGCTCATATTCATGAGCTGTGAGATCATGACCTTAGCCGAAATCAAGAGTCAGATACTTAACCGACTGAGTCACCCAGGTGCTCCGAAGTTTAATCTCAAGCTCAGACTGTGGTGAGAATAAAGAACTCGCTATCCTCTTCCTGGGAAACATGCCCAAAACTTGGCCGTAGTCTTAGATTGAGAGCCTGACATGCAGGGAGAGGTTTCAAATGGGCCAGGAGACAGGCATCTCGGCGGCTAGGTCACACATGGTTGAGTGTCGGACCCTTGATTTCCTGTGGGTCATGATCTCAAGGTAGTGGGATCAAGCCCCACGTGGGCATGGAGCCTGCTTGAGTTTCTCTCCCTCCAGCCCCTCCCCCACCTCCACCTGTGTATGTGTGTGTGTGTGTGTATGTGTGTGTGCGCACGTGCACATGCTTGTGCTCTCTCTCTGTAAAACAAAAGCAGAAAAACCCCAAAGGGGCTGGGAGATCAGTTTCCTGCTGGTAGTAGGCTGGTGGCAGAGGAGTGACACATGCTAGGCCCTCTAATTTAGGAAAACAGACCAGGAGAGGCGAGGTGGATACTGTCACTTTGAGAAAGCTTCCAGAAATCTGGGTGTAAGGCTGTGGGGAAGAGGAGTGCCTCCGAAAAGCCAGAGATGCACCCGTCTATAAAAGGATTGAAATTCAGTTATCAAGAGTACTGGCTGAAAACATCTGAGTGCACAATTAGACCTGTGGTCTACCAGTTTGCAACACTGAATGTCTAAAGGAAATGACCTTAATTATAAGCATAAATATGGTTGGACATTGATAGAAAACTTTTTTAGAATATGGAAACCAAGCATAAAGGGAGAAGAATGTTGTATCTACTACAGTCTTGTCACCTTGTCAGCTTGGTATTCATAGTAATGAAATCTTTAATATATTTCTAACACCTGCTTAGTTGTTTAATATTTACATGTATCTCAGGGAAGGTAAAGCTTTCTTTTAGTTGAGAGTTTTGCCATCAGCATTTTGGGAGGATAAAATTCTTGGAGTCATTCAACCAAATATGGTGTTACTTGTATTTTAAAGACAAAATACTGTCGTGGTGCAGTCCTTCCTCTTCAGAATTTCCTTAATGACCAATAACCCACTAAAGTGCATGCATATTGATTGAATGTAGCACTAATTACTAGGCTTGGAGGTAATACGAGCCTTTATTGTTAGATCTTGACAAAGTCCTATTTCAGAGTGGCATTCTCTCATGTTTATCCCCCAGACCGGGACTTTTTTGGGTTTCCACAGTGATTCACCATCAAAGATCAGGCAGTTCATTGAAATGTTCGCTTCTAACCTTGAAGTTTATAGGCTGAGTCTGAATGGTTCCCCTCAGAGGTTTAAGTTTGATAAGGGTTCCCGCCAGAAACCTCTGTGCTTGTTGCATTCAACACACAAACCCAGGTGCTACTGGCAGTCATAAACCAGTTGGGGATAGATGTTTTAGGAATCCTTTTTAGTAAGCACTCTTGTGCACGGATTAGGACTTAAAGTAAGATATTCCATTATGAAGGGACTTAGGGTTATCTCTGTCACCTCACAAACTGTACTTGAGAATAGGGGTTGGCTTTTGCTATCTTAGTTACTTTTCCCCCACTTAAAATGTAAAACAAAAATTTTTATCCCAGAGACTGAATTTTAAATCTTGAACCTCTTAGAAAACTCCTAAGTAAAAATCGGTACTAAAGTAGAGCCTCAATCTAGGTTGGCTTGCCTCACTGACAGAATTTGCCAGATAACTGAGTAGTTTTCCACTTCAGTTTTTGCTCTGAAGACCTGGCATGGGAAAGGCTTACTCATTCAGGGACCCTATGGGATGAGAGCAGCTTCAAAGGAAAAAGGAGGACTTCTTTTGTTTCAGTTTCTTGGTCTTGGAATTCTATTTGTGCTTGCTTTTATATTTTTAGAAGATGATGAACTGTTGTTTCGGACTCACTTGAGGAAGACTAGACCAAAAGATGGAGAAAGCTAAACTTTCAATTATTTTAAAAGAAACAGAATATCTTTACTATGGGCAGTACTTTCATTGTGGAGCTTGACCAATAAAGTCCTTGGAAAAGAGCTCTAATATGGAACCATTGCCTAGATGGTTCCACTCTATAGAGTGATTTCTATAGAATTGTTTAAAAAAGCCCGTTGCTTGTGCTACTAATTGCTTTGGAAGCCTGTCTTTATAGGTGATAGAAACACCTACTTCTGAAGAATAAGGATTCTATATATTTGTTTCTGAATTAAGCTATTTCTCTCTTGATAGCCCCCAAACTAATGCTTTATCATGCACTTCCACTTTGCTCAGGTTGTAAAAAATGGCCTTCAGCGTGAACTTCCTGCCCATTAACTTTCACCTAAATGGCACTAGGGTGCCATTTGGTTAATTATATTTGGAGTTCAAAGTTTTGATTAGGGCTGATTTATCAGCTGTAATCTTTTAAAGGCATAAAATTAAATAATGGGCCGTACATGTAGAGAAGATTAACTTTCCCTAAATCATCAAGATGGATAGTCTTGTTTTTCACAACTGGATGTTGATATAGTATACTTTCTTTTGTGTGTTAGGTTGCATAAGCTCCAACTGGTGAAACTCGGGGGATATTTTGCCAACCCGTGGGTCACAGGAACAAACCAAACCAATCTAAGGACTTTTGATTTTAAGATGTTCTAAAGCCTAAGTAGTTGTGTCCTTTTATTTGGTCCCATTGAACTATCTAATGAGATCTGTGCTAAATGAAGCAAAAAGATAAACCTCCTGAACTCATGGAGCTTGGATGAGCACATCAAAACCAAGTAACAGGCACACAAGCACAGTTGTTATAATTTGTTCTGAAAAAGAGGAAGCAAACATAAAACTTAGGAATTAAAGACCAGGTGTCCTAAGATAGAGAATGAGATGGGTGTGAAGAGGTAGATGATGTTATTTTTATTTTCTTTGTTACCCATCATCGCTAATTTTAATTTTCTTCAGTACAAAGAAAAATGAGCAATTGTGCAATAGATCAAAATTAGATTCAGCGAAAAGGAAATATGAGCAGAATCATTGAAATGACTAATTCCTTAAAGGTCTCTGTTATGTGGCTAGGCATAATCTAGACACGATAGTTTACTGCTTCTAAATAATTTTTACGATGAATATGTGATCAGTGCAATAATCTTGAAAAGTACCAAGAGATCCACCTGTAATTCTTTGGCCAAGAGGTAACCAGTATTCACATTTTGGCAGATAACTGCTCAATCACTTTCTAACATATGTGTAAATGTTTATATGTAAGTATTTAAAAGAAATAAAAAAGGTAGACCTCACACCCAGCACAGAGCTCAACATGGGGCTTGAAATCACAGTCTCAGGATTAACACCAGAGCTGAGATCAAGAGTTCAAGCCTTGGGGCACCTGGGTAGCTCAGTTGGTTAAGCATCTGACTTTGGCTCAGGTCATTATCTCAAGGTTCCTGGGTTCAAGCCTGGAGCCTGCTTCATACTCTGTGTCTCCCTCTCTCTCTCTCTCTACCTCTACCCTGCTCATGCTCTTCTCTCTCTCTCCCAAAAATAAACACTAAAAAAAAAAAAACACCAAAGAGTTGAAGCCTTGACCCACCGAGCCACCCAGGCACCCCCATAGGTATTTTTATAAGAAATAGGATCCTACTATACACATTATTTTACAGCCATTTTCTACTTTTTAAAATGAACATCTTCCCATGATCTTTTATGTTGCTTTACATTATAATTTTAATGTCTGTATTGTACTAAATTGCATCCTTGTATGTCTGTTGCTTTCACCAAGCCACTATTGATGTACGTTGAAGTTTCCAGATTTTTGCTTCTGTAAGTGGGATTCCTATGTTTTCCTTTTAATTATTTCCTCAGGGCACACTCATAAAAGTGAAATGTGTTGGTTAAACTCTTAAGGCTTTGAATACATGGTTAACGATATCCCCTCAAAAGAACATACTGATGTATACACTTTGACTAGCGAGGAAACATGTCCCCCCTCTCCATATGTCACTTTAAGTACGTTCTTGTGTTGATGTTTAATTTTTGTCATTTTAACAGTCATAACAGGACTATAAAAATGATTACTTTTATGTGAAATTTAAATATATGTTTAATGATTTAGGATTTGTAATGTTGTTTTAAAATAAAACTAGAAACGAAATCTAATTTAGAGGAAATGGGAACTTCTGGGATTGGAGCATTCTGAGGACAAAGTTCAAGGTGATGCTGTTGACAAAAGCAAGTCAACAATATTACAAATAAGAACAGAAATATAATGGGAACAAAAAAGTCCTATTTAAAGAGAACGGACTTGAAATCAGGGTAGAGAATCTTTATACCCAAGAATCCTAATTTGCTGTAATCTGATGAGAAATTTATTATTTTTTTTAAGTTTGTTTATTTTGACAGAGAGAGAGGTCAGGGGAGGGGCGGCGGGGGTGGGGGTGGGGTTGGCGCAGGGGAGAAAGAGAATCCCAAGCAGGCTCCACACCATCAGCACGGAGCCTGACCTGGGACTCAAACTCAGGAATCGTGAGGTCACGACCTAAGCCGAAACCAAGAGTCTGGAGTGTAACCGACTGAGCCACCCAGGCACCCCAGATGTTTATTTTTTTTAAATGTTTATTCATAAATCTCTCAGAGAGGGAGAGTGGGAAGGAGAAAGAGAAAGGAAGGAAGGAAGAGAGAAAGGAAGGAAGGAAGAGAGAAAGGAAGGAAGGAAGAGAGAAAGGAAGGAAGGAAGGAAGAGAGAAAGGAAGGAAGAATCCCAAGCAAGCTCTGTGATGGTAGCACAGAGCCTGGAGCCCCATCCAGGCCTCAAGCTCAGAAATAGTGAGATCATGAGCCGAAATGAAGAGTTGGATGCTTAACTGACTGAGCCCCCCAGGTGCCCCAAAATGTACTTTTAGATGGAATTACGAAAACATGGTGATGGTATCAGGGTGCCTGCGTGGCTCAGTCGGTTAAGCATCCAACCCTCGATTTCGGCTCTGGTCACGATCTCACCGGCCCCGTGTCGGGCTCTGTGCTGACAGCTCAGAGCCTGGAGGCTGCTTCAGATTCTGGGTCTCCGTCTGTCTCTGTCCTCCTCTCTCTACTCGTGCTTGCTCACTCGCTTGCTCTCTCAAAAAGAAACCTTTTTAAAAAGTTTTTTACAGAAAATATGATGGTATCTTAGATTACCTGTAACTTTTCTCTTTAAAGAGATTATAGTGGAACAATCTGAGAAGTGTGCATTATCTACGAAGACTATATTCTAATAGAAATAGTAAATGAAAAAATTTAAATTGTAGGCTCTCCAGCAGACACCTGTGCGTGTGACTGGTCATTATCAAAGTTAAAGGATACTAAGAAAATTTAATTTTCGTATTAAGCACAGTGACAGGATGTTGGAATTCAATGGAATTTGAAAGCTTGTCTAACCCAGCTTCTTATTTTACAGATAAAATTGAGTACTGCAGAGATACTGTGATTCGCCCAAGGAGCCATACCTGGTAAGTAAAGAAAGAAGAAATAAACACATTTAAACAATAAACATGGGCATAGATAGAAGAGGACTAGATTTGAGTTTCGATTATTTGCCTTGGGGAGAAAAGCAGAATTTTTGTAGTACGGGCATAGAGGAAGCATTAGGGCAAGGAACTGACAAAATTTTCTGTTACCTCAAGTCAAAGACTTGTCATTACGTAGATCCTCCGATAATTCACGTTTTCACATGTTTGGCAAAGATGGGTAGGCATGACTGTGCTCGAATGGTCCTGTGGTTTCTCAAGAAAAGATGAACATCCTGGGCATGGAATTTTGCAATAAAGGAAACACTGTCATTTAATTCGTAGTGATTTAAGAAGGTGGAAGATTTTTGAGAAGGGAAATCTAATTACAGTGAATCTGAAATTTCATTGACCCATCATTTCCTCTATTATTCATTATATTTTTAGGGAAGATAAGAATGTATAAGGAAGATTAAAAAGAAACGTATGAAAGTATACTGGGGAAAAAATAAAGAATTGATGTAATGTTATTTAGCTATAAATTTCTCATAATCATATTTAAACTGAATCTTCAAGTGAACCTATTGGGTAAATTGAATTGGTTATTTTAAAACAGAATTCCTATCGCAGTTCCAAGTAACTTCATTGCTTTTTCTAATTCATTTGGAATTTAATGAATTTTTAATGACTTACTACCTTTTCTTCTTCTCTATTTGGTGGAGTTATTAAATGCATTTCCTAATGACCTTAATAACTTTGTTTTCTTCTCTACTTGGTGTAGTTACACATTCTAATTGAAAACCTTAAGATTTGAATACACTTTTCTTCTATTTTATTTTGTTGTTGGTTTTTCTTAGTTGGGAGCTGGCTTCTTCCGACTAAATTTAAACATTAACTGGAATAATTCTGATAATGTTGCAACTTAACACCAATATATTGATCTTTCATATTATATTCCAGAGAACAAGGCATTTTGTACTAATTAAATACTATTACTAATGATTATGGCTTACAATGTTGAGGAAAAAGTTAAATGACTCAAGCTGATAAAATGTTCATTTGGGAGAATAAGTATGTGACAGTGTCAAACATTTTAGAAAATGAAGAACTTCTCCAACTTGATACTCTCAGTACATATTAAAATGAAGCTTAAGTAACGAAAAAATTTTGGCACGAGCTTAGAAATAAAGGAGATAAGTGAGCAGAATAGAGTCCAGAATGAAATCTAAATATAGGAATTCATTGTAGGAGAGAAGTGACATCTCAACTTGGAGAAACAATGGCAGAGTCCAGAAGTAGTGAAGAGAAAAGCAGACAGCATAAAAGTATAAAATATCATTATGGCAAATGACAAAGCTAAAGCATTTTTGTCAAAAAATAGGGAACATATACGTGTAGACATATCCTAACAATAGGATCGGCAATTCAGTGGGAAAATAGACAAATAATATGAATTGGATATTCCTAAAAGAAATACCAATAGCCACTAAACAAAATTAAAAAAGTATGTAAGTATATTAACACTTAAATACATATAAAAATTATTTTGTTTTTTAGACTGGCCAAATGTATGCTTGGTAACCTTAATAATTGGGAAGACCATAGGGCTCTCTTCCACTGTCTTTCATTGTAGGTGGAAGTATAAAGTGAATCCAGTCATAGGCATCCTATGACCCAACTGCCTAATTTCTTAGAAAATTACTCTTAGAGATTTCTGACGTTCATAAGGTACATGTTCAAGATGTTCCTTGTGGTTTGTTTGTAATAGAAAAAAACAGAGTGGTTAAATACATCATGGTGCCTCAATATAATGAAATAATCTGTAGCTTTTATTAAAATGCAGTAAATTGGGACACCTGCATGGCTCAGTTGGTTAAGTGTCTGACTCTAGATTTTTCCTTGGGTCATGATCTCACAGTTCGAGCCCTGAATCAAGCTGTCTCCTGCCAGTGTGGGACCTGCTTGGGATTCTCTCTCTGTCTCTCTCTCTTTCTGTCTCTTTCTCTCTCTCTCTCCCTCTGCCTCTCCCCAGCTTGCTCGCTTGTTCTCTCTCTCGATGTAAATAAATAAACTTTAAAAAGAATAATAAAATGCAGTAAATCTACATCAGATGACATGGAAATATGTTGATGGTGAGAAATGCAAGTTATATAGATAGCATAATCTTATTTTGTTAAAATAACATCCTATAGTTTTAAAGATACTTGTCTCTGGGTATGGAATTGGAGGAGTGGGTCAATCATTCATTCAGACATTCATGCATAGTCGACACCCAATGTTATATTAGTGTCAGGTGTACAATTCAATGATGTGACAAGTTTATACTATGTTCACCAGAAGCATAGCTCTCTCTGTCCCATTATATCACTATTAGAACAACATTGACTGCAATCCTCATGCTGTGCTTTTTATTTTCGTGACTTACCCGTTCCATAATGAAGGCCTACTGTATTTCCCTCTCCCCTTCATTCATTTTGCCCAGCCTCCACTCCTGTTGGCAACCATCAGTTTGTTCTTTGTATTTAGAGTTCTGATTCTGCTTTTTGTACATTTTTTTTTTTTTAGATTTCATTAATGAGTAGAATCAAATGGTATTTGTCTTTCTCGGTCTTATTTCACTTAGGATGATAACCTTTGGGTCTACCCATGTTGTCTCAGATGGCACAATCACATCCTTTTCTATGCCTGTCTAATATTTAATTGTATGTGTATGTACCACATTTTCCTTACTCATTCATCTATATTGGCAAAAAAAAAAAAAACCTGTCACTATTTTTAGACAACGTGATACTACACATAGGAAATCCTGAGGATTCTACCAAAAACCTATTAGAGGTAATAAATTCATTAAAGTGGCAGGATGCAAATGGAATACCCAGAAATGGGTAGAGTTTCCATATACTCCAAAAAAAAGTCACAGAAGGAGAAATGTAAAAGCAATCTACGTATCCAATGCAACCCCTATCAAAATACCAACAGCATGTTTTTGCAAAACTGGAGCAAATAACAGTAAAATTTGTATAGAACCGCAAAGATCCCAAATAGCCAAAGCAATTCTGAGAAAGAAGAACAAAGCTGGACGCGTCACAATTCCAGGTTTAAAGGTACAAGCCAACCTGTAGTAATCAAAACGGTGTGGTACTGGCACAAAATAGACACATAGGTCAATGGAACAGGATAGAGACACAGGATATACAGGAAAAGACCCTCACATAATCACTTGATCTATGACAAAGCCAAGAATGTATAATAGAGAAAGACTGTCTTTTCAATAAATAGTGTTGGGAAAACTGGACAGTATGTAGAGGAATGAAACCGGGCTTTTTTATAACACACATAAAAATAAACTCAAAATGTATTAAAAACCTAAAAGTGAGGCCTGAAACCATAAAATTGCAGAAGAGAATACAGGAACAATTTCTCTGTCATCAGCCATAGCACCCTTTTTCTAGATACGTCCCCTAAGGCAAAGGAAACAAAAGCAAAAACTTATTGGGACTACCTCAAAGTAGAAAGCTTTTTCACAGCAAAGGAAACCATCAACAAAACAAAAAGACAACCTAATGAATAGGAGAAGATATTTGCAAATGATGCATCTGATAAGGGGTTAATATCCAAAATATATAAAGATCGCACACCACTCAACACCAAAAAAGCAAACACTGTAGGGCACCTGGGTGGCCCAGCCGGTTAAGCATCCAACTTTGCCTCAGGTCGTGATCTCCCATTTCCTGAGTTTGAGCCTGGCATTGGGCTCTGTGCTGACAACTGAGAGCCTGGATCCTGCTTCACATTCTGTGTCTCCCTCTCTCTGCCCCTCCCCTGCTCGCACGTGAGTGTTCGCTCGCTGTCTCTCTCGCGCGCGCTCTCTCTCTCTCTCTCTCTCTCTCTCTCAAAAATAAACATTAAAAAAAAAGGCGGAGGGCAAACTATCTGATTAAAAAATGGGCAGAGGACCTGAATAAACATTTTTCCAAAGACCTCCAGATGGCCAACAGACACATGAAAAGATGCTCAACATCATTCACCATCAGGGAAATAAAAGTCAAAACTTCAATGAGATATCACCTTATGCTTGTTAGTTAAAGATAAGAAACCAGTGTTGGTGAGGATGTGGAGAAAAAGGGGCCCTGTTCGCTGTTGATGGGAATGTAAATTGGTACAGCCGCTGTAGAAAACAGTATGGGGGTTCTCCAAAAATATTTTTAAAAATACAAATAGCATATGATGCAGTAATTCCACTACTGAATATTTACCCAGGGAAAATGAAAAAACTAATTCAAAAAGATACGTGCACCCCTATGTTTATTGCAGCATTCTTTGAAATAGCAACCTATGTGTCCATCAATAGGTTACTATCTTATAATCTGTTTTTAATATGCTTTCTGATTAAAGGTGCTTTTTAATTTGTTACAGTTTTCAAATGAAATATAGAATTAGCATGTAAGCATAGAGAATAACGAAAGACTGAGAGAACAAAAAAATAATAGCCGTGGAATCCATTTTATTGTGGTAAGTCACTGAGAAATTACGTCTTGACGTATAACTTAAAATGAAGTAGTAATTAAGAATTAGGAATTCCGCTCTTGGATATATACCCAAGAAAAATGAAATATGCCTGTACAAAGCTTCCATTGACATGTTTATGGCGTCATCGTTCATAGTAGCAAAATAGGGAAACAACTCAGGTTTTCACCAATGGTGAGTGGCTAAATAAAATGTGGTATCTCCATACAATGAAATACTACAATAATAAGAAGTGAAGTGCCAGTGCATGCTGTAACCTTAATAAACCTTGAAAACACTGTTGCATGAAAGAAGCCAGTCACGACAGACCCACGATTTCAGTTATGTGAAATGTTTAAAACATGTAAATCTACAGACAGCAAGTAGATTATTGGTTACCTGGCACTGGCGATGGAAAGATTCAGATAAGGAGTTGCTGCTAATGTGTATGGGGTTTCTTTCTGGAGACAGAAAATTGTTGTAAGAGTAGGTCATGGTGATGACCACACAACTCTGAATGTATTAGAAACATTGAATTGTCTGCTTCAAATACGTGAAGTGTGTGGTCTGAAAGTTATCTGCAGATTTTTTTTCTTTTTTTTTTAGTATGTAACTTTCCTTTGGCTTTTTAGTCAATAAGACAAGCGTGTAAATGAGGACAATTTCCGAGATCATTTCCTAGACAGAAGTGAAGATTAAGAATAGTAATGGATTTCAGTAATGTGAAGTCGAGTCTGGAAGGTTAACCTCAGCAGCTGAGATCTATGCTGGCAGGTGTACCAGGGATGATTTAAATCCCACAGTGAGGAAAATTTTTTTTTTTTAATGTTTATTTTTTGAGAGAGAGGGCGCAAACAGTGGAGGTGCAGAGAGAGCAGCAAACAGGGTGGCGAGCTTCATGCGGAACTCGAACTCCCGAACCGTGAGATCATAACTTAAGTTGATCTCGTTGATCTCACTGAGCCAGCCAGGTGCCCTGAAAGTATTTTTTTTTAAGTTTATTTATTTATTTTGAGACAGAGCACTAGGTTGGGGGACGAAAGAGAGAGGACAAAAGAGAATCCCAAGCTGGCTCTGTGCTGTCTCTCAGAGACCAACACAGCGCTCGATCCCACAAATCGGGAGATCATGCCCTGAGCCGAAATCAAGAGTTGAACACAAACTGACTGAACGGCCCAGGTGCCCCTTTCACTTCTCCTTCAAACTTGAGATTCTTCTGCTGTGAGCGGCTTTTTGATGGCATTTCCTCTTTTGTAACCCTTCTTAACAAAGATCAGTCCTGAGTCTCAGAGCTAAGCTCAGGCCATGCTATCTAACCAGGACTCATTTAAATGGTTTCCATCCTGTTCATAGTTTATCTTCTATCTGAGGTCATTGAAGCTGATATGTGGCTTGCAGATTATTATAACTTACCCACCTTAGATTTATTCAGCTAAAAAACAAGTGTGGGAACCTAAATGGAAATAATAAGAATGAAAGTTGTTGGCCAATCAGAATTCATGCTAGTGCAACCTGCTTACCTATAGCCAAAGGAACAATGTAAAGACTATAGCAGACATAAAATCTTGGAGCTTGAAGCGGCCTGTAGATGATTTAGTTCAACACCTTTGTTTTACCTCTTTGGTCTCACAGACCCTGGGAAGTTGGGCCTTGGACAGGCTCACATTTTCATACCCAGCTTCAAAATCAGAAGCACTGGTAACTAAGAAGCAGTCTCAGAAGAAGGTGTATTTTGTGTGAGCCGAGCTGGTATTGACGACATTCCGTGATGCAACGCGCTCTATTAGGAAAGAGCTTCATGACCAAATCCCAGATTACAGCCATCTTCCCATTTCTGGTTGCATTTGGGTGTTTGTGAACTTCTGTTGTCAGGGCAGCCACAGAGCTAGAGAAGGGGGGAGTTATCAGAGGCAGGGGGGAGGAGAGGTAGGCCTCTCTCGCCTTTTCGTAAATGCCAAAGCTAATTTCAATGATTGCTTTAGCGATATAATGATAACCAAGATTAAAGCAAGCAGGAATCCACTTTAAGATATGAGAGCTGGAATTTTAGATTTCATTATAAGATTGGCATTTCAACCAAATAGTAATATAATGGCGATGGATTTCCATTTTTTCTCCATTTCTGTTGAAACATTATCTCATAAATATACTTTGATACAGAAGAGATCTCTCAATTTCATGAGAGCCCAAGAGCCCTGTTTTATTCTTATGCTGACTTATCTCTAAAATATCTTTTTGATGTACAGCTTCAATATTCTTGCCAATGTCCATGACATCAGCAATCAAAAATGGCATCAGTTGTAGGTTTTTTCACATATAGTCGTAGGTTATCCAAAAAAAGGACTCCTGCTTAGCGCTCAAACATCTTTATAGTATTATCAAGGGATGTTACGGTTCATGCAGCTAATTGTTCCAAGAGGAGAAAAAAAAATACCATCCATGAAAGGAGGCAACTTTACCCAGTGCTATTCTAAAATGTGTACATAGGGCACATAAGGAGGGAACTAATACTTTTATGTATCAGTATTTTTTTTAGTTTTATTTATTTTGAGAGAGACAGAGTCAGTGCACGTAGGGGAGGGGCAGAGAAGGAGGGTGAGAGAGAGAATCCCAAGTAGTCTCTGCACTGCCAACAACACAGCCCAATGTGGGGTTCAAACCCACAAAGCCACAAGATCACGACCTGAGATGAAACCCAGTGGGACACTTAACCGAGTGAGCCACCCAGGCGCCCCAGTGTCTTTTAAACCAGAGGAAAGGTGGTATTTGCCCAAATTCTGTTGAGAAGATGGAAGTTGTGAGAGCACACACCTGGAAAGGAGTAGAGTTCTGCATTTCTCTACTCTGCCATGCTTACAGTTCCAAAAGTGACCTGCAGACCACATCCACGTAGGCCGGCCTTCCCAGGCCTCAGAAATGAAATCTTTCACCCCCCGAGGTTGTTAGCTACACGGGTACTGACAAATGTCCCGATCAATGAGGATCATTTAGTTGGAGAACATAATAAATTGGTTAGGTACACTTGATTTGAAGTGCTATTCTAAAATTTCATATTATTTTTAACTTGCTTCCCTTTTCTGGAGTTAATCCTACATTCTTGTTAAGTTCTTACTAGTGTTTTACTTATGAAAACCCCTTGGAAGGAATCGGAGGTTCATCTGGTTTGCATGTAATTCCTATGTATATCAGATACTACTTTGGAGAAACTGGCTTTCTGAAATACTGGCATTAAAGAACTAATTGTTGGCTTAATAACAAAGCTTTTCCTCTAGACGGTCCATTTAAAAAGAAAGCTGAATGCTTTCCTCTTCAAGGAATCTGTTAAACTACAGAGAAACCTAAATGAACCTTTGAAGTATATAAGAAACACTTGTCAGGGTTGATAGTGTTACAGTGATGAAAGCATCATACAGGTGTTTTCACTAGCTGTGCTACAAAGTCCGATCAATTTCTGTTGCTACACTCCTCATCATTTAACAACCATGATCAAGGTACAGACATGAATGTGACTGTTCCAGCCATAGCCTGAACAGAAATTCATGGCCACTTTCCTTATCATGGTAGGCAGAAACTGTAAGTCCCTCAAATGTAAGTCCCTCTGCCGACCAAATGAAAAACAGTGCCGGAAAGGCTGGCTCATGGATGAAAGGCATTGGTGGTCTAACCCTGGAGGAAGAAGGAGCCACTATTACTTGGTCCAGCTCATGGTTTCACGCTTTAGCTTTTGAGATTGCTCTGTAGAATCCCTGTCTTTTAACAATAAGGAAATGATTTGTTGAAGGAATAATGTTGACGAGGGCGACATTGGTACTGCTTTCATCTGCGATCCATTAACTAGTGCAGCAACGTGCCCTCCCTCCTTCGCTGAACACAAGCATGGGAAAGTCGGACACTGCCGGCTACAGAATAAACATTTATTTTTTTCCTGAATGACCCAAAGTTCCCTTATTACTGTGATGTCTAAAGGAGCTGCTGCCTTTTCATTGTAACGTGAGAGACATAATTTTCTTGCTGTTTTCCAAGGCTGTCAGATAATAGACAAATTGCCTTTGATAAAACATGCTTTCAATTTTTCCAATGCAATAATTCAATTTTCATTTTCATAAGGGATTGTTTATTTTGATGGCTTGAATTGGTTGACTAGGATGTCAGCATCTAGTACTCATCAGTAAAGATTGTAGTCTGAGTTATAATTCAGGAGAGCATATGTTACTATGAAATTTATTATGTACAAATGCTTTTCTGTGTTTAATTCTTGAAAATCAGGAGTGACAACTCATTTGAGTAAATGATTTCTCTTGGCTCTGTTTCTTCCTAAAAGTCACTTGGAAACAAAGGCGATTTGTGCAAGTATTTACTGAAGAATTTGGGCAGTGCTGTTTATTAAAGAAAAATGGATTCGACTCCTAGTATCTCAACTCCTATAATTTCTTCTAGTAGTTCATGTTCCTCTTTTTAATTTCACCACTCTGTGTGTACACACTTATCTTTTTCTCTGGCCCTCTCAATACATAAAGCAGGTCTCAAAAGAGCTTTAATTAAAAAAAAAAAAAAGGTAGTGTGTATATGTGTGTATATATATGTATGTGTGTGTGTCTATATATGTATATGTGTCTCTATATATACACACACAGAGACACATGTATATACATATACAGTAGAAAATTTAGATATCAAAAAAAGTAAATATTATCCATTAAATTCCATGTTTACTTCTTTGTCCTCATTGATCTCTCTCATAATTAAGAGATTAACATCTGAAAACTTCTGTTAACTGTCTTAGCTTGCCTGTCCGATCGTGTATTCACTGTGCGAAGGCAGAGGAACCCAGCACCTGACTGCGATGCTGTGTATCCTTCCCCCAAGCCCTGCCTTAATTCCAGTTGATAGCTGAGCAAACAGTGAACTCCTACCACATGCCGGATACTGTGCTAAACACCAAAGACACACAAGTAATTAATGCATAGGTCTTAACTGGCAGATAGAGACAGATGTGTACTCACTGAGGATGTGGCTAACCTTGAATGGGCATCTGGGAGAGGTAAGCATTTCACATAGGTTATAGAGAGAAAAGTCTGCCTGGAGAGATCATTTGCGTGTTCCTGGTGTATTAAAGGTAATTGAAACTGGAAGTTGAATTATATTCCCTGAGAGAGTATAGAGAAGAGAAATAAAGCACAGGTCCAAAACTTGGAGACGTTTAATGGTTGGCAAGAGGAGGTGAGCTTGTGAAAGATTGAAAAGAGACAGAAGGAGTTAGGAAACCAGAAAACGTGGTATCCGGCGGGCCCAAGGAAAGAATGTTTCAAGATGGAGGAAGTAGTAATAAGGTCTGAAATATAATCATTAGGTTTAGCCACATGAATGTTCTCGATGACACTGATGAGAGCGGTTACGTGGGGAGGTGTTACCCAGAAACCAGACAGAAGTAAACGCAAAAGTGTTAGCAGTATCATTGAAGGCCTATCACGTTTGAACATGTTGATGTAATTATTTGGTGTAGGGTTCTGATGTTTCCGTTCTTTAAAATGTGAGCTCCTCATGTGCGTTGACTGTCTTGCCTCTGATGGCCCTAGTCCTAGTGCTGTACCTGTCCTGTAGAAAGTGTTCAGTAAATCCTTGATGAATAAATCTTTTCCCTTACCTGCTTCTCCTGTGCTTTCTCTACCATTTCCTTTTCCTGCATTTGAGGGGCTGCTAGGTTTTACCAGTTCTTCTGCAACAGCTCTCCATGTCAGTTTGTGGCTGGTCGCAGATGAACTCTTGTTCCTCTAAGAAATTAAATCTTCAGCTAAGAATTAAATTACAACATACATAAAATCCCTCTCCTTCCACTCTGTGTATCTCCTTCTTCCCCTGTCTCCCCTCGCCCTCTGTGTGAGTGTATGTAACTCCTCCCTCCCTCTCAACTGCTCTTCGTCCCTCGGTATCCTTTGCCTTTTAAAAGAAAATTTTTTTTCGTGTTTATTTATTTCTGAGAGAGAGAGAGAATGTGAGCAGGGGAGGGGCAGAGAAAGAGGGAGACACAGAATCTGAAGCAGGCTCCAGGCTGTCAGCCCAGAGCCCGACGCGGGGCTTGAACCCAGGAGCCGTGAGATCATGACCTGAGCCGAAGTCGCAGGCTTAACCGACCGAGCCACCCAGGCGCCCCTCCTTTGCCTCTTTGTAAGTATTTATATTCCATCTTGACCCAGAACACGTAGAAGTAAGGAAGAATCTCTAATGACTACACTTGTCCCACGAAGAGATATTTGAAAGCTCCTTTGAGAACCACAATAGATTGACATGAAAACTGGAATAAATAGTAAAGGGGCAAAATCACTTAGGTTCGATAAAAAGGCATAGATTATCAAATGAAGATTCTGTGAGTCTGCCTACGTCCCCTTTGGTTAATGACGCCAAGAGAAAACAGAAGTTAGGAAATGGGAATATTAGCTACTGTTTTCTTTGTCCCACCCATGATGATGTTTTAATCCTTAGACACCCATTAACTAAAAGGATTTGACTGAGCTTCTGTGTCTTGTGGTGCGGTCCCTCAGTGCAGAGCGCTGCCCGGCCGCTGAAGGATGAATCTGATTGAGGCGAGAAGGACCATCTATAATGGCACCCGCCTTTACCTTCTGTAATGCTCAGGGGAGGAGCAGCTTATCTTCAGGATGGCCAATTCTTTATGGTTAGTATCAGAAATGAGCCTATCAATCAGCCACATGAGACTTTTAAAGGGGCACCAGGGCCATAAACTTTATGAAAAAGGCCAAAGATTGCATTCAGCCCTCAAGCAGATACACACTTACCTTAAACCCAGTTCGGGGCTGGAAGATTACATCTTCTTTAAAAAAAAAAAAACAACAAAACAAAACAAAACAAAAAACCCTTACGAAGTCAAGACCCCCACACTTATCGAGGCGTTTAGAAGCTAAGAGGTAAGAGATAGCAGTTGTCGGCTTGTCCAACAAATCTTCCCTCCTACAGCAGCACAAAGGACAGAAGAAGAATGGCAAAGAAAGAAATGGTAGAGAGGAAGGAAAGAAATTGGGCTGGGAGGGGAAGAAAAAAAGAAGACTAGAGAGAGATGTTCCTGGAGTCTGTAAATACTTGCCTGTTTATGAGATGAACTCATTGAGGGGACTTGAAAAATCTCATTGATTTATTCACTGTAGGCAGAAGTTAGAGAAAATCTCATTTTCATGAGCTTCCCTTCCTATCACTCAGTTCCCTGGTGACACAGAAAGTAAACCTTTTCTAAGGGTTTTCCCAGACAGGTTGACATTTTGTTGAATTAACTGGCATATATTGTACCAAATTTATATGCTGCATCTTTCCACCCAAGCAAGGAATGATTTTACATTGAATAGGGTTTTTCGGGCACCGAGAGAACTCTGGAAACTTTCTAGGGTGATCTTGCTTCTGAAGTCTAGCTGTCTGCCTCCAAAATCTCCCCCATGTCTCACTGCCTCCCCGCCCGGATATAAATGCTGAGGGCATTCTAAATCTCAGCGGAATTACTCTCTGACACCCGAGATCGGTCCCCTGAGGTTCCCTGTGTGTGCACTGTCACAATGTTTTATCTGGTAGATATCAGGAACATCTGAAATATTTGGAAAAAGGTGTAAGGAGGGAATGTTAGATGAATGAAGCATCATATTGCTGGCACAGCTGGGTCTGTTTTGATCCCAGTGGCAAATATTCCATATATAAATGCTGAGCCAAAAACGAACAGTCTGTGTTTTGGTGTGTCTATTTAAGAAGCATATGCTACCCATTGACTGATACGAATGACTCTGGGAGGCAGAGTTGTGTCCATAGTTTCCTAGGGCTGCTGGAATGAAGCTACGTGAAGTGGGTGGCTTAAACAACAAATGTATCCTCTCTCTGTTCTAGAGGCTAGAGGTCTGGAATCAAGGTGTCTGTAGGCGGGGGGACGATGGGGGTAGAGTCTCTACCTTTCCTATCACCCTGCGGTTTCCCTTTCTGTCCTCACGTGGCTGTCATCTTGTAAGACAACAATCCTATTCTTACTTCACTATGATTTTAAAGTAATTATATCCGCAGTAATTCTATTTCCAAATAAGATCACATTCAGTGATTAACACTTTATCCCCCCCCCTTTTTTTTTTCGAGGGGCAGGGACATAATTTAATCTGTATCAGCGACAACAAGAGATGTTTGTTTGCAGTCTTAATCAAATACACTTAGACATAGTTCTGATTTAATATAATATACGCTTAACTAGAAACCATTGGTATTAAAGATTGTCCTAGGTGCTGTTTGAGTTATAGGAGGTGATCAATATAAGACCCCTTCCCTGCCCCGCAAAACCTCTAGGTACCTGGAAATAGCAGTATCACTTTATTATTTTAAAAAAAAATTTTTTTAATTTACATCCAAATTAGCTAGCATACAGTACAACAGTGATTTCAGGAGGAGATTCCTTGGTGCCCCTTCCCCATTTAGCCCATCCCCCTTCCCACACCCCCTCTAGTAACCTTCTGTTTGTTTTCTATATTGAAGAGTCTCTTAAGTTTTTTCCTCCCTCCCTGTTTTTATATATTATTTTTGCTTCCCTTCCCTTATTTTCATCTGTTCTGTGTCTTAAAGTCCTCATATGAGTGAAGCCCTATGATAATTGTCTTTCTCTGACTAATTTCACTTAGCATAATCCCCTTCAGTTCCATCCACGTAGTTGCAAATGGCAAGATTTCATTCCTTTTGATTGCCGAGTAATACTCCATTGTGTGTGTGTGTGTGTGTGTGTGTATACATATATATATATATTTATATATATATATATATATATATATATATATATATATACACACACATATGCACACCACATCTTTATCCATTCATCCATTTGGGCTCTTTCCATACTTTGGCTATTGTCGATAGTGCTGCTATAAACATTGGGGTGCGTGTGCCCCTTCAAAACAGCACACCTGTATCCCTTGGATAAATGCCTAGTAGTGCAGTTGCTGGGTCGTAGGGTAGTTCTATTTTTCATTTTTTGAGGAACCTCCATACTGTTTTCCAGAGTGGCTGCACTAGTTTGCATTCCCACCAGCAGTGCAAAAGAGATCCTCTTTCTCCGCATCCTTGCCAACATCTGTTGCTGCCTGAGTTGTTAATGTTAGGCATTCTGACAGGTGTAAGGTGGTATCTCATTGCGGTTTTGATTTGTATTTCCCTGATGATGAGTGATGTTGGGCATTTTTTCATGTGTCGGTTGGCCATCTGGATGTCTTTGGAGAAGCGTCTATTCATGTCTTTTGCCCATTTCTTCACTGGATCATTTGTTTTTTGGGTGTTGAGTTTGATAAGGTCTTTATAGATTTTGGATACTACCCCTTTATCTGATATGTTGTTTGCAAATATCTTCTCCCATTCTGTCGGTTGCCTTTTAGTTTTGCTGATTGTTTGCTTCGCTGTGCAGCAGCTTTTTATTTTGATGAGGTCCCAATAGTTCATGTTTGCTTTTGTTTCCTTTGCCTCCGGATTCATGTTGAGTAAGAAGTTGCTGCGGCCAAGATCAAAGAGGTTTTTGCCTGCTTTCTCCTCGAGCATTTTGATGGCTTCCTGTCTTACATTTAGGTCCTTCATCCATTTTGAGTTTATTTTTGTGTATGGTGTAAGAAAGTGGTCCAGGTTCATTCTTCTGCATGTCGCCGTCCAGTTTTCCCAGCACCACTTGCTGAAGAGACTGTCTTTATTCCAGTGGATATTCTTTCCTGCTTTGTCGAAGATGAGTTGGCCATACATTTGTGGGTCCATTTCTGCGTTCTCTATTGTGTTCCATTGATCTGAGTGTCTGTGTTTGTGCCATCACATTATTATTTTTTTAAGTTTATTTATTTTGAGAGAGAGAACAAAGGGGAGAGGGGAAGAGACGGAGGGAGACAGCAGATCTAAAGCAGGCTCTGTGCTGACAGCAGAGGGCCTAATGTGGGGCTTGAACCCATGAACCATGAGATCATGGCCTGAGCAGAAGTTCAGATGCTTAATCAACTGAGCCACCCAGGCACCCCAGCAGTATTCCATTATTAAATGGGTTTCAGATATATGCAAATTTTAGTAGTTATAATGTACAACACACAAAGGGTACAAACAGTCGCTAATATTTATATAGTACAAAAGTATCTGCGGGGCGCAATTCTAAGTGGTTTACATTCGCTTACTGTTCATGACGGTCTTGTGTGGTGAGTACAAATCAGGTCAAGCCCTTTTCTCAGGGAACTTCTATTCTCGCGGTTTGTTTTCTAGTCCCTGTGGGTCTGAGTGGTTTCATTGGTATGAGATAAAATGAACTTTGTGAGCCTTTCCTGCATGTCTAATGCACTGGTACTGTTGTCTCCATTTCTTTGTTGCTGTGCTTTTGGGGAGGTGCGGGCACCAGAGGGTTTTAGCATTTAAAACATAGGTGGAGGGGCCCCTGGGGGGCTCAGTCTGTGAAGTGTCTGACTTCAGCTCAGGTTATAATCTCACAGACCATGACTTTAAGCCCCATGTCAGGCTCTGTGCTGACAGCTCAGACCCTGGAGCCTACTTCGTGTCTCTACCCCTCTCCTGCTCACATTCTGTCTCTCTCAAAAATAAATAAACATTAAAAAATTAAAAAAAAAAAGAAAACATAGCTGGCATGGCTTTCACTCGAGATCTTCCTTTGCCTTGGGCTGCTGAGTTGACATTTACCAGACTGAACAGACCATGTTTGTTTGAGGTCTTGAGTGCCACTGACAGAAACGAGTACAAAATAGGGTCGCTAAAATAGAAGACGACCATCTGAAAGTAAGCTCCATGACCACTAGAGTTTCTCTGTTCACTGCCATTTCTGTAGTGACTAAAAGAGTAGCTGGCCCGTTAGAAGATGTTCATTAAATATTTGTGGAACGAATGGATGATGGTAATTAGCAGGCATTTCAGACCCAAAGCTTAAATCTTGCCACAGAAAACAGAGGGTGTTCCTGGCTTTTAGTAGTCACCAACAAAATGTCAGCTGTGAAATTAACATTATATATTACGCTCCTTTGGATAACTGATTTGAAACTTTGCTGAAACAAAACCACGCTAGAAGTCCAGCAATATTTCTTTCCCAGACACCCCAGCCAACACTTAATAATCCAAATATTTGGTCTGACCTGAGTGGTTGGTTTGTATGGCATTCCTTCTTTAAACTCCTTCACACCAAAGAAGGAAAATGTGAACCGGAAGCTCCTTTGCAACCCTAGTTATTTCACTTCTCCTCCAGACCATAGGTTATTTTCTTTTTGATGGCAGTATAATCAGTTGCCTTCGAAGGCCGATAATGAATTATGAGATGCTGATGTCCGGCATGATTAAAAAGGTGAAAGGTGCAAATGGGAAAATATTTAGAGTAGAAACCAATCTTCCAGTACAAGGGGAGACTGTGCTGAAAATCACTTTTGAGCCTAAGGAGATGAGTAAATTCAATGGTGGGACATTTGGGTAAAAAGCCAAACAAAAACAAATTCCCAGAGACGCTTGGGAGCTATCAACATGATGTCTCAAATCCTTTCGGAATCTGCCGTTTTCAGGATAGATCATGCCATGAGTAACATATACTATTTGGAGAACACAAGTGGAGAACACGCTGTCTCTTACCTTGCCCTGGAAATGCTCTCCTTTTGAAAAATTCTTGTTACTGAGGTGTCTGGGTGGCTCAGCTGGTTTCGCGTTTGATTCTTGATTTCGGCTCGGGTCCTTGATGTCACGGTTCGTCGGTTTGAGCCCTGAGTCAAGGCCATGTGCTGACAGAGCAGCACCTGCTTGGTATTCTCTCTCCCTCCCCTGCTTGTGTGTGGGCACACATGCTCTCACTCTCAGCCTCTCTCTCTTTCTCTCTCTCACTCTCAATAAACTTAAAAAAAAAAAATCTTGTTTCTGTGTTTACCTTTGCTGCTAGAAGGTTGCGTGATGCTTATGTGCCAAATGGCCCCTGTGGCACTTCCCCAGTGCCCCCCTCCCATGGTACAGGTTACAAACTAAAATATGTTTAATTTTAAATTTTAGAAAAATCGCTTTTTGTTTTCATTGACACATATTTAATCACACATCTGGCCAGTTTATTATATTACCTCAGAACTGCCAGTTGTTGGAGTTTGAGCCTAAAAACATCTGAAATAAGAAATAAGGAAAGATCCCATTCAGAAGTAATGAGCCCTTTCTGGGCAGCACATGTGAACTACCTCAGTGATAATGTTGTATAACATCCCAAGATTCCTATATTAACAGGATTATGGATTTGCAGATGCAAAAAAAAAAAAAATTGGGGGCAAATACGATTTGGATGCCAAGATAATGATATAGGCACCTTCTTTTTTCCTTGAAGTTGAGCAGACAAAGATACTACCACTCGTAGCTAAGAGGGGGATTTCGTACTACACTGACCTATTTTTTCCCCTGCCGTTTAAATACTGGCATTCCTTTCTCCCGAAAGAGTAGTAGGGACATCTCAGTGATTGAGGTTCTCCAGGACAAGAGGTCCAAAGTCAAATATCGGCAGGAACCGGGCGAGTGATAACCACGTAAGGAATGATTTGGGGGGAAATAAATAAGAGAATGCCAGAGTCCTAATGAAGCAGAGAATGTTTGTTCCTTATAAGGGGATAGTAGGATTGATGTTACGTAAGAATGTGGCCCTGGGTTGCCAGGATGTGCTGACATTTCTCCCTGTCCTCTCTCTTTGTGTGTGTGTCATTCAAGTTTAAAATGCCATGCAGGACATCAGTTTGTGATCACTGCTTTAGGATGTGTCCCAAGGTATCACCTCAGAACATTACTTCTGAAAGAAAGTGGACACCATTCAAAATAGGTTCCCTGGGCCTAACAGTTTGAAAAACAGTGGGTTAAACAGTTATTGGCTTTCTTGACTGCAGGGCTTCTCAGAACCTTAAATAAATTACTTACAGAGTAAACCTCCAAGAGGAAGTTCAGGGTACCAGTCATTTCCCAAACCCATCTGACCTTTGGACCCCCTTGCCGTGGATACTTCATCAAAGTACTTTGAAAGACTATGCAGTAATTTACTTTGCAGTAAATAATGTGAGTGTAATTCCTGTAAGTGAAAATCCAAAGGGGACGGTAGATGTTGAAAACAAATAACCTTCTGAAAATAAAGATGCTTGTGAGTGACCTTGACAGGTTGGAAACCAGGATTTCAAGCTGTAGAGTACAAGAGGGAAACAGTTGTGATTGATGGATTGATTGAGTTATGTTGGTCATCAGCTACCTTGTGAATTGGACTTTGTTGTGATTATTGGAATGTTTGCATTTTAGAATTTTGAAATGAGAGTGTGAGTGGAGATAAGGGCTAATCTATTCTGCAGTATTTGATGAAATCTTGACCTCTGATGGTCATTCATTCAACGAGTATTTCTCATGTACCTACTAAGTGCCTGGCATTGTTGCTCTCACTGAGGAGAGTCTGGGATTTCATTACTGGCCTCACTAATGCCAGTTTTAACTTAAACCCAGGCGTCAAATTAAAATGTGCGTTTTCAATTCAGAATTTATCATGATGGAAAATGGCTAACACAAAAAGGAATAGCGTTTCCTTTCCTTAAGAGTGTCGCTGACATTATGGAAATGAATAGCGTGTTTCACAGCCATTTACTGAGTCATAATATGACCTGACTCGGTTTGTAGTTACCTAGATAGCTACAAACAATATTGGCTTCCCCTTCAGATGCTGATAATCAGAATGATAGGAGGGTGTTCACTTTTGCCCGGACAATTCCTCCTGACAGTTCAGCATACCACTTCCCTTTCCTGTTAATTCCGAAGAATTCTCCACTTCTGTGTTCATACTTTGTTCATTCTCTGTGTCATTCTGAACCTCTAAATACTTGTAAATATCGAAGCCCAAGTCACATGCCACATCTCTGTAGAGTCCTCTTTGATCCTTCCTACCAGAAGTTTTAAAGCCCACCATTCACATCTATAACTTTGTTATGTCTGTCGATATTTCTAACCTAAGGGAGAAAATAGTAATTCAATAATGTGTTCAGTAAATGTATATTAAGGTTCTGTTGTGTATTACTGTACTACTGACAATCAGGGATGAAGTGGACATCGAGGTAAATGAGATGATCGTCAGCCTGACACTTGTAACACGGTATGTATTTGAATAAGTCTTTCCTGTGCTTACTTGAAGCTATAGAATCACGGACTAAACGATGTGATCTCCTATCTGGAGTGCAGTGGCCAAAAAGTTGACCAAGTATGGGCTAGATTTTTTTCCACATTCCTCAATCTTAGTTTTCTTTTTTTTATATTAAAAGATTTTTTTGGTGTTTATTTATTTATTTATTTTGAGAGAGAGAGAGAGAGAGAAAGAGAGAGAGAGAAACAGTGCGTGAGAAGGAGAAAGCCAGAGAGGGAGACACAGAATCCAAAGCAGGCTCCAGGCTCCGAGCTCTCAGCACAGAGCCCGACGCGGGGCTCGAATCCATGAACCATGAGATCGTGACCTGAGTCGAAGTCAGATGCTTAACCTACTGAGCCACCCACGCGCCCCCTTAATCTTAGTTTTCACTGCTACAGTTTGAGAATGCTTTGGCAAAGAAAGATAATCTTCCTGGAAATCCTATGTCCATTCCATTGTGAAATGCTATCGACTCCCTCTCTTTATGTGCTCTAATTTCAATTTCATTTACAGGTTAAAACAAAAAACAAAAAAACAACCTTCTCTGTTCTTAGCCATCCTGTGCAGAGACTATGTAAGACGCAGGTGTGGGTTTCTTCCAAGAATTCAGCAAGGGCCTGCCACTTGACGAGAAAATTACAACTCCATTAAAATGTGTCTACTTAGGTTTTGTCCTCAAGTTTGCTCGGCTTGTTTTCCCGCGCAGATCCAGCTCTGTTTTCCTCTCCTCTACCCCATCTTTCTCTGTTAATGAAAATTGTCCTTCAATCTCTGTTTATCCTTTGAGCCAACAAACCAGTTTCCGTGGCAGCATTATGGTTACAGCACACAGAAACCTTTTCTGTGCAGTAATTTAGCTGTCAGTCTGGAAGTGGTAAAGCCGGAGAAAGATGGATACTGAGCCCGGGGCATGCGTGAGCAGATCCCGTCATGTCCCTACTTGGATGTGCACTTACTAAAGTAGAAAGGAAAAAAATGTCCACCCCAATTTCTCTGGGCCATGACTACATTATAGCCGGGAAAGTATTATTTTTACTGGAACTCTGCTAATTGCTAGGAACCCTCTTATGATCCATATAGAGGATGGGGTAGAAGGTGGAGATCATTTAGCGAGAGAATTGTCCTCAAAAAAACTGGAACAGCAAACGGCTGTGACATTTGTGGCAGAATCCCTGGATGCAATATTATATCAGTGCAATGTTTTGGCATTATTTGGCAGGGCAGAGAAAGTATGAACCTGGGAGCTTCCTGTAAAAGAATAAGTCTGCAAAAGAAATAATTTCAGGTCCATCCACTGACTAATGACCATGAGCAATCAACAAATTGACAAATTAACTCTCCTGACACTTGGGTTTGTAGACCAACAAGTTGTTTGATTGTACCATTAGATGTCTGAGAGTGCTGGAAAACCCACAGTCAGCATCTGGTCATCAAAGTAAATTTTGAATGGTTAATTCAGAGTTTATTACATTGTATTCTCAACATACTTTTATTAGGATGAATCTGTCTATTCAGGATTTAAGCCCTCACTTAAAGTAACGAGCCCCAAAATTGAATAGTGTCTACACAAACAATTTATTTTTAATTTGGGAGCATTATATATGCCTTATACATGTAATGGCAATTACTAGGGTTCTGTTGCTTATTTATTGATCTTAAACATTTTTTTTAAGTTCATCTGTTTTGAGAGTGAGAGAGATCACAAGCAGGGGAGCGGCAGTGAGGGGCGGGGGTGGGGAGAGAGAGAGAATCCCAAGTAGGCTCCACGCTCTGCTCTGAGACTGACCCGGGCTCAATCTCTCAACCGTGAGATCATGACCTGAGCAGAAATCCAGTCTGACACTGTACCGGCTAAGCCACCCAGGCACCCCTCTGTTTGTTTTAGATTTGAATTTGCCCACATTTAGTTTTCTTTTTTTTGAGCCCCCAAGAGGACACCAGATACTACTCTGCCCTAGTGTGCACCAAGTATATTTTCTCTGGAATTCCTCTTTGCTGAAATTTTTCACGAATAAATGATCCCGTGCCCAAGAGGGTTTGAAAAGTTTTCTCTTACGTTCCCGTTTTGAAGAGTCCCTCTGAGCATTTGCATATTAAAGATTTTGAAGAGGTCACGCAATAAATTAAATCTTTATGGTTTTGTTTTTATACAACAGTGTTCCCAAAACCTACGAAGCCACTGAAGGCTTTATGTAAATAAAACATCTACCGTGTGGAAGAACAGAGAACCTCACTGTGCTCTGAGAAGGAAGCTATGCTATGAACCACAGTGCTTCTTGTGAGACAGAGTCTGAGGGTAGGGTTTGTAAGAAAACGCTGGTCCAGTATGACGAGAGCTATCTATGGACACCATGATACCCAAAGCCATCAGATCTCCTCTTCTCCTAGTTTTTTAGATCTTTGTGTGAGAAAGAGCCACTTCTGTCCATCATTTCCTGTGTGTCATCTACAGTAAGCCATCTCTACCTTTGGCCCTGGGAAGAAATATGTCGGTCTTCCTCACGTGTTCCAACCCAATATTGATCATTAATACGCTCCTCAGAGGAAAATTTCTTGTTTCCTTCAACTGTTCCTTTTGAACCAAATGCAAGTGAGCAACGTTTTTAATATTTCTGTTGAGGTATATTGTGCACACAGTGGAATACACATATCTTACTTAGAGAAAGCAGTGAGTTTGACCAATGTGTACATGGATGTAAACAATGTCCTTATCAAGATATGTTTCCATCCCTCCAGAGAGTTCTCTCAATTTGACCAAACCCCTCTTCTCCACGTTCCAAGTCCACCAGGGCCCTAGTTTCTGTTACCAGAAGTTAATTTTGTCTCTTCTAAAACTTTGTAAGACAAATCCACCATCTTGTCTCTGCCTTGGTATATAATGCTTTTTAGATTCATCCACATCGTAGAGTGTTTGGGTAGTTTGTTCCTTTTCGCTACTGAGGAATATTCCATTCTACGAATGTACGTCAATTTGGCCTTGCATGTGTGGGTTTCTTGCTGTGCTCTTTGTTCTGTAGATCATTGTGTCAGTTTTTCTCTGATACATACCACTTTAATTACAATAGTTTTCTAATCTAGTTTGAAATCACAAACTGTGATGCCTTCAGCTTTTCTTTTTTTTTTTTTTTAATGTTTATTTTTGAGAGAGAGAGAGAGAGAGAGAGAGAGAGAGTGACAGCTGGCAAGGGGTAGAGACAGAGGGAGACACAGAATCTGAAGCAAGGCAGCTCAGAGCCTCACATGGGGCTCATACTCATGAACCATGAGATCATGACCTCAGCTGAAGTAGGACGATTAACCAACTAAGCCACCCAGTCGCCCCTTGAGCTTTTCTTTCTCAAGACTGCTTTTGATGCTTAAGTCCAATGTTTCTCTTTTTGATCTTGGAGAGATTTTGCGTCTGCTTTCATCAGGCTTGTTAGTCTGTCATTTTCTCATGGAGTCCTTGTGCTATCAGGGTAACACTGGCCTTCCAGAATGAATTTGGAGTATTCCCCTCCTCTTCCGTTTTTTGGAAGAGTTTGAGAAGGATTGATATTTCTTAGTTTTAAGTTTATTTATTTTGAAAGAGACAATGCATGTGCAGGAGTGGAGGGAGGGGCAGAAAGAAAAGGAGAGAATTCCAAGCAAGGCTCTGTGCTGCCAGTGCAGGCCAACCTGGGGCTTGATCTTATGAACTGCAAGCTCATGAGCTGAGCCTTGATAGATCAAGAGTCAGAACCTTTCCTGACTGAGTCATCCAGGAGCCCCTGGTATTCTTCTTTAAATGTTTGGTAGAATTCCCTGAAGCTATCTGGTCCTAAAATTTCCCTTATTGGAAGGTTTTTCATTACTGATTCAGTTTTCATCGCTAACTGATCTGCTCAGGCTTTCTGTTTCTTCTTGATTCAGTCTTGGTCATTGTATAGTTGTAGGAATTTATCCATTTCTTCTATGGTGTCCAGTTTGTTGGCAGGTAATTATTTCTAGAAGTCCCTTATGATTCTTTATAATTTGTGATACCAGTTGTAACATCCTCTCTTTTATTTATTTTGAGTCTTCTTTTTTGCTTGGTGAGTCTAGCTGAAGGTTTATCTGTTTGGTCTTTTCAGGAAACCAGTGTAGTTTCACCAACCTTTTCGACTCTCTATTTCACGTATTTCCTCTCTAGTATTTGTTATTTCCTTCCTTGTACTAACTTCGGACTTAGTTTGTTCTTTTTTAGTTTGTTAAAGTGTGAAGTTAGGCAGTTTGAGACCTTTGTTTCTTAATATTGGTGGTTATCACCATGAACTTCTCTTTTAGAACTGCTTTTGCTGCGTCCCGTTAGATTCGGCATGTTGACTTTCCATTTTCCTGTGTCCCAATGTGTATTTTTACTTTCCTTTGGATTTCTACTTTAATCCATTGATGAGTAGCATGTTATTTAATCTGCGCGTATTTGTGAATTTTCCAGTTTTCTTCTTCACATTGATGTTTATTTTTTAAATACTATGTTAGGAAAGGATGCTTGATATGATTTTAATCTTCTTAAATTTACTGAGGCTTACCTTGCATCCTAAAATACAACGTATCCTGGAGAATGTTCCATGTATGCTTAAGAAGGATGTATATTCTCTTTTAGATTGAATGTCTCATAATCGCCTGTTAAGTCTATCTGGTCTAACGTGTCATTTCAGTCCAGTGTTTGCTTATTGATTTTCTGTCTGGATGATCTATCCATTGTTGAAAGTGGGATATTAAAATCCCTCAGTATTATTGTATTGCTGTCTGTTTCTCCCTTTACATCTGTAATATTTGCATTACGTATTTAGGTGCTTCTATGTAGGGTACATAAATATTTTCAAATGCTTTATCCTTTTGTTGCATTGACCCTTTTCTTATTATATAATGACCCTCTTTGTCTTGGGTTACAATCTTTGTCTCAAAGTCTTTTTTGTCTGGTGTCAGTACAGCTACCCAAGCTTCTTTAATTTTCCATTAGCCTGGAATAACTTTTTCCATCTTTGTACTTTGTCTATGTGTATTCATAAAGCTGAGGCAAGTCTCTTGTTTGGTGGTGTTTCGTTGGGTCTTGTGGGTTTTTTGTTTTTTGTTTTATTTTTATGTTCTTATCTATTCAGCTACTCTGACTTTTGGTTGGGGAAGTTATTCCATTTACATGTAAAGTAAAGTATGGACTTGCTGCCATTTTGTTAATTGGTATTTGTTTTTGTTTTGTAAGTCCTTTGCTCCTTTCTTGCCCTCTTTGTGATTTGATGACTTTCTTTAGTGGTAGGCTTACTTCCTTTATCTTTTTTGTATCTAACATAGGTTTTTGTTTTGTGGCTATTACTATTGAGGCTTATATTAAACATCATACATTTGTAACAGTCTATTTTAAGTTAGCAACCTAAGTTCATATGCGTTCTAAGGCTGTCCATTTTTACTATGTTCTCCCATGTTTAATGTTTTTGATATCAGTTTGTCTTTTTATCTTATGTGTCCATTAAGATATTATTACACTTACTTTTTACTAATTTTGCTTTTCAACCTTCTTCAAAGATTTATAAGACCTTAATCTATCACCATAAGAACACTGTATTATTCCGAATGAATTAAACTACACATTTACCTTTGCCAGTGAGATTTATCCTTTCATGTATTTCCCTGTTAGTAGTTAATACCCTTTTCTTTCAGCTTCAGGAAATCCCTTTACCACTGCAAGGTCCTGCTAGTGATGCTGAACTCTGGTCAGGCTTTGCTTGTCTGGAAAGCTTTTCCCTCTCCTTCCATTCTGAAGGGCAGTTTTACCAAAGACGGTATTCTTGTTCAGCGAGGTTTTTTTCTTTCATCACTTTGGATATATTGTGCCACTCCCTTCTGACCGGCAGTTTCTGCTGAAAATTCTGCTTAAGGTCTTATTGGTGTTTCCTTGGATGTCACAAGTTTATTTGTTTTGAGAGAGACAGCACCAGCAGGGGAGGGGCAGAGAGAGAGGGAGAGAGAATCCCAAGCGGGCTCCACACTGTCAGTGCAGATCTCACAAACCATGAGATCATGACCTGAGCCGAGACCAAGAGTTTGACACTTAATGGACCGAGCCACCCAGGCGCCCCTTTTCTTTTTGCTTCTTACTGGACACTGCTCTTTGGGTTGGCCAACCCTTTCTTCTGTTTCATCCAGTCTACTGTTGAACCCCTTCATGGAATATTTCGGTTCAATAGTTGTATGTTTAGCTCTGTGATTTCTGTTCAGTATTCTTTAACATTTTCTATCTCTGTTGAGATTTCTTCATGCATTGTTTTCCTGGCCTCAGTGACCACTTTATGACTGTTAGAATTCTCTATCAGATAAGTCACATATCTCCGTTTCGTTAGTCTTTTTCTAAGAGTTTATCTTGTTCTTTTGTTTAGAATATATTTCTCTGTTTCTTCATTTTTCCTAGCTCTCTGTGCTGGTTTCCATATATTAGATTTTTAAAAAGCCACCTCTCCAAGTCTTGAAAGAGTGTACTCGTGCAGGAGATACACCTTATTTTTCAGTCCTGCCCTAGCCCTGACTTTTGGTCGTCTTTCAGACCTTTGTGATTGTCCAAGCAGCCTTCACTGTTCTTAGTGACTCCAAGTAGTTGAAGTTGTGCCAAGACCTGTCAGTGTCCCAAAGGGGAGGCTTTCAGCCATCATCTAGAAGCAGGTTGATTGGAAGCTGACTCTCAGGCAGCAGCTTTCCATGTGGGCGTGAGTCGCTCTTTGAGTGGGAAACTGGGAGATGAGCATTTCTGTTGGCTCTCTCTGCACTGAACTTTGGAGGAACAGTCAGTTAAAAACTTTATTTTTTCCTACTATCCTGTGGAACTAGTGAACATAAGTGCCACTGGCTACGAGAGCCAGGCTATCAAGGGATGCGTCCCCTGGACGGCAGCCGCAAAACCTGGGAGGCCCCAGAGATGTACATAAGCTCTTTTTCAGAAGATACTAGGAACCTGGGCTGAGGCAGAGGGAGAGCCTGAGGATAACATCTTCTAGCTTCTGTAGTCCCTGGAGAATATTGCAGTCAGACCCTAGATGTGTGTTAAGTTAGAAGCCTGCTCCTTGGATGAAACTTTTCAGATAAACAAATAGGCCTCTTTCACTGAGAGACTGGGTTTTTTTCAGTCTGCTTCCTCTTGCTGGGTGGTTAGCCATGGCGAGTCCATGCAAGCCTTGAAGAACTAACTGTCTCTTAGTTCACTGTAGCCCTGTAGATCTTCTGGATGCAAGCCCCATTGGCTTTCAGAGCTGGATGTTTTAGGATCCTGTCCCTCAGGTGGAAGTCTTAACAGTTGGGTCACCAGATAGAGGCTTCAAACCCTTAACTCCTTAGAAGCTGAGAGTTTTGAGTTCCCATTATACGTTGTATGTACAATGACATAGAACTGGAAGGGATGGGGTTTATGGAAAGGTTGTGTCTTGTACTCTCTTACCTGTTTTTGGGGAGGGGGTGGTTTGTCCTGTTCTCCCAATGTATGAGTCACTCTGTTTCTGGAGCTTTTTCAGGGGGAGTTGTTTTGTATGTAGCTGTAGATTTGGTTTGTGCAAGAGAGAAGGTAAGTTCAGGAGTCTCCCACATCTTCATCTTGAGTTGAAACCTCATGAATTTACTGTCTTTCATTATGAATTATCCCTCTCCATCTCAAATAGTGCTCTTTGTTTTGAAGTTTACTTTGCTGATGTTTATATAGCCACAGCAGTTTAAAATACCTGTTTCTAAGATATATTTTCTTCAATATTTTTCTTTTAAATTCTATGTCTTTGTTTTTTTCATGTGTATGTAGTTTAGAGAGAGCGGGGGAGGGGCAGAGAGAAAGAGGAAAGGAATCTCAAGCAGACTCCTCACTGTCAGCACAGAGCCAGATGCAGGGCTCGAACTCATGAATCGTAAGATCATTACCTAAGCGGAAATCAAGAGTCAGACATTTAACTGACTGAGCCACCCAGGCGCCCCATTTATGTCTTTATTTTTAAAATGTGTCACTAGTAAAGAACATAGGGGTGAGACTTGGGTTTTTTTAAATTAGTCAATGTAGGGGCGCCTGGGTGGCACAGTCGGTTAAGCGTCCGACTTCAGCCAGGTCACGATCTCATGGTCTGTGAGTTCGAGCCCCGCGTCAGGCTCTGGGCTGACGGCTCAGAGCCTGGAGCCTGTTTCCAATTCTGTGTCTCCCTCTCTCTCTGCCCCTCCCCCGTTCATGCTCTGTCTCTCTCTGTCCCAAAAATAAAAAAAATAGAAAATAAAACGTTGAAAAAAAAAAATTAGTCAATGTAATTATGATATGGTGGATTTATGTATGGCATCTTGCTCTTTGTATTATATTTCTTCCATTTTGTCTTTGTAGTTATCTTCTTCCTCTCCTTCATTTTAGAGATAATTGGAGAGGGTTTTATTGTTTTTCTCCTCCATATGTTTATTAGCTATACTTCCTTTTGTCTATTTTTGTACTTGTTTTAGGGATTATAATACATATCTTTAATTTATGCTAGTCTACTTTTTTTGTTTTTTTTTTTTTGTTTGTTTTAAAGATGATTTGGTTTGAGAGAGTGTGTGAGTGGGGGAGGGGTAAAGACGGAGGGAGAGAGAATGCTCCATCGTGTGAGCGCAGAGACCAATGCAGGGCTCAATCCCACAAACCGCGAGATCATGACCTGAGCTGAAACCGAGTCAGTGGCTCAACTGACTGAGCCACAGAGGCACCGCCATGTCTGCTTCCGTTTAATGTTGTATCTCTCCAAGTGCAAGGTGAAAAATCTTCCAGACCTATTCATTCCCTCCTATCCTCTGTGCTACTGCTCTCATATCTTTTACGTATTATGTGCACATTCAAGCACAGTGCTGTTTTTTTTTTCTTTAAGCAACCATTTGTCTTTTAATACATTAAGAAACAAAAAATATTATTTATGTTAACCCACACATTCATCTTTATAAGAACTCTATTTCTTCGTGTAAACTTAAATCTCTCTCTGTACATGACTTCGACCTGAGGAACTTTATATGGCATTTATTATAATGCAAGTCCCCTGATGCAGAAGTCTTTAAACTTCTGTCAGTAGCCAAGTGTTTTGGTATCACCTTTGTGTTTGAGCCAAGTATTTTTACTGGATATAGAATTCTGGTTTGTAACGTGTCTAGTTGTGTTTTGTTTTCATAATTGCAGAACTTAAAGATGTTCCACTGCCTTCTTGCCTGCAATGTTTCTAATCAACACAGTTCTTATTCTCACCACTGTTTCTCGGTAGGTAATATGTCTGGTCCCTTGTGGCTTCTTTTCAGACTTCTCTATTTATCGTTTGTTTTCAGCATTTTTAATAAGTACTTAAGGTTTGTTTTTTGTTGGTTTGTAGCCATTGTGTGTGAGATTCATTAAGCTCCTGGAATCTTGATGGTTTTTAAAAAGCGTAGTGTTTTGTAATATGAAATATTATTGACCATTTTTGTTCAAATATATTTCTTCCACCCCAATCTGTCTCTTCTTTATTTTGAGGACTCTTGTTTCATGTATGATAAACCATTTTATATTGTCTTATAGATTGCCAAGTCTCTATTTTTTTCTTTTAATCTCTGTGCTTCAGTTTTAGAAAAATTCTATTGGTCTTCAAGTTCACTGGTCTTTTCTTTTGCCATTCCTAGTGTGCTATTGATCTCATTCAGTGACTCCGCGCACCCCACCCCCCGCCTTTCAGACATTGTGTTTTTTGAATTCTCGAATTTCCAGAAAAAATGGAATTTCCATTTGGTTCTCTTATAGTTTGTATGACTCTGTTGTGATTTGTCACTTGTTCACTCATGATGTCCATCTTTTATTTAAGTCACTGAAAATATTCATGATAACTTTTAAAATCCTTATTTGCTAATTCTAACATCTATGTGATGTCTGTGTTTCTATATTCTACAGTTTAAGTGTTTATGGTCATCCCCCCCACCCTCACTTTTATTATCTATAACTTAATATATGCTAGGTGTGATGAATGTTTTCTTGTTGGGATTTTGGATTATCATCTTTTAAACATGGCTTTGCTCTAGTAGGCTATTAAGTAGCTGGAGTTTTAGGCTGGTTTTTGTCTTTGTTGGGACAACTCTACAGCAGCTCTCCTTACAGGCCTACTAGAAGAGTCGCCACACTTCTCCAGGGCATGACCTTTATAACGTCCCACCTGGATACTCTGGATATTCAACAGTGTCAAGCCGCTTTGAACCAAATTGAAATGTCTTCCAGTCCTCTGTGACCTTTGGAATCTTCATTCATCTCTCCCCTGCCAGTAGCTATTCTCTGCCAGACCTTAGCAACTTTCAACCTCAGGATGAAAACCATATTTGGCTAATGATTCAGTAATTAATCTTTCTACAGTATAGAGCAAACTATTCTAAAAAAATTTTTTATAACTAGAGAAGTATTGGCATTTGGGAGGGACTTACAAAATACTATTTAAAAGGGGATGTGTAAGCTGTTCTTTGAGAATTCATCAGAAAATGAAAGGCATTTTTTTGTTGCTGTTTGTCCAGCTCTAATTACGTTGCTTTTGTATTTTCCCCCTTAATATATTCCCTTTTAATTTTTTTTAGTATTTCCAGATCTTTGGGTTTGTTTCTATTCTGAAAATGTATATTTATTTTAATCTACAATTTTAATTATATCGTAAAGTTAATTTGAGTACATTTTTTAAAGGAGCAATTGCTAGTATAGACCCCACCATAAATCAGTTTAATCTCCTAAATATCAGCATTTTCGCCACCATTTCACTGTATGTGGCAATACGCCGTTATGTAAGGATCATGAAAAATACATCATTTGTATACTGTCCTTTCCATAGAAAATTAGAAGGTAGAGTTTGCAGTTCTTTCAGTTAAATAGGCTACAGATTATTAGGATCTGTCATTTTGAAGATGACGTAAGGCATGCATCATCCCCAAAGCACAATACCAAGAGGTTATGATTCTAGATATGCCATCTGAAGTTCAAAAATGCTAGACCATTTTATCAATTGGGATTTATTCTTTGGCAAGCAATAGTGTCATCTATTTTATGAAGCAAGGAAATAAAGGATTTCTTTAACGCACGTGGCCAATGCCACAGAAAACAGAATGATTATATATCCTACTAAGAAGCATGAGAAAATCATTCTCAGGTTAGCCTGTTTTCAGGTTGTGTTCTTTTCTAATAATGGGTCTACGCTTATCTGTCATGTCATGGGATGGAAAAAAATTTGAATAAATTGTTCCTTAACGATTTTTTTAGATTTTCGTCCAAAGTATGTTTGGGTAGGTTATTGGTAATTATATTTTACTACTTTCCCATTTCTGCCTTCTCTGCTTCCCTCTTCTTTCCTGTAGCTTTTCCTTATTCTAGCACCTCCTCGGCCCCCTGCCAAATTTTCTCACACCCTTACCCACTTAGTTCATTTCATTTTGTCCTGAACACAACACTGAAGGATAAACACCACCAATTTAAAACATCTAATTTCGTAGTCTTGATCAGCGCCCTCCCAAATAATGAATTAGACACTCAGCTTCATCATCTTCTTTCCATCTTACTAAGTAAGATCAGAAAGAAATTCTTGACCTGGCCCCTCCATAATTGCCCAGATCCGTCTCGAGCCCATTTGCCTGGTCTCCATTCTGAATCATATGATGAAATAATCTAAAGTGAAAGTGTAGTCACTTGCATTGTCATTGCAATAATCAGCATAGGCAAAACCTCTGTAATAAATAGAGCGAAATATATAATGCTCAAACCTGATAGAAGTTTATGTCTTGCTTATATAACAACCTACCATAGGTGTTGGTTGAGGTTGGAGGCAGCTCTCCTCTGGGTAGTTATTCAGGGAGGGACTTGGGCTCCTTCCATCTGTGGCTTTGCCCATCCCCTGTACCCTGTGAGTCAGCATGCTCAAGATCAAGATCAAGATGCTTACCCCATCCAGGGTTTTGGTAGAAGAGGAAAGAGAACAAAAGAGGGTCACTCAACTCCTAATGGTCTGGCCCCAGAAATGGCCCCATATCATACCCAATCTCATTATACTCTGGCCGTGGGAGTAATGAATTGTCATTAGGCCTGCATTATATGCCCACCACTTGTCCGCTTCCTACCAGAAGAACATGAAACAGGCAGTCTTCAGGAAAAAACAGACCCGTTGTTAAGACAGAGAAAGTGATGGTGGACAAGGTAACTTCAGATCTACATTTCCCTTCCATATTTGTATGCAATATCATTTGATTTTCACAACCTGCTAAGGTAAGATGAGTTGGGCAAGTGAGGACTTTTTTCCTCAGGAATGAAGATTTTGAATCAGTTTTGAGTGATTGATTATGGAAGATACATTTAGAAAATTGTTTATTCTAAATGTGAGGTTTTGCATAGTGGTTAAGAAGCCCTACTTCCCGGGTTCGAGGCCATGATCGACGACTTCTTTCTTGTGTCATTTCTTAATCATGCTGCCTCAGACAAGTTAGCCTCATTATGCATCAGTTTCTTCTACCAGAAAATGAAAGGATAATAGCACTTCATAGGCTTGTTCCGCAGAATAAATGAGGTAATACACAAAAATTGCTTTGAAGCTTATCTGGCACATAGTAAATGCTCAATGAATGTTACAATACTAATAATAGTTGTTACTAGAACCATTCACCCAATTACATGCATGTTTTACAGGTGTGAGCACTTTGGGGGCTCTGATAGAGAAAGCTCTTGACAAATGTTCAGTCTCAAGGGAAAAAAAAAAAAAAAAACACCTAGAAAACTCCAGCATTATTTATTTAATTTCATGCCTTCTGCACTTGCTTTGCCTCCTCATGGTATTTCTATTTGTTTTCACAGAAGTCAATATTTTCCTGTTTCTCCTTATGAAATAGATTTTTATGTGGGGCATGTAAACAGTATCTGAAACAAGTGAAATTAAATTCTCCCAAGTGTAGGATCAAAATAGAAAGAAAAGTATGAGCCCGAAACCATGGTTCACAGGAAGGTTGTAAAGGCCAGTAATTTCGCTTACAGAGAACCCAAAAAGAAGTGTGTGTGTGGGGGGGGGGGTGTATGTTTGATAATTAGGGATGTCACTGTAGGGATCAAAGTCAAGGGGTCAAATTCATATGGATAAAAACAGTATTGGACTAAACTCCTTTTCATCCAAGGAAGAGCTTCATTTGGTTTTATATTAGCTTATTCATACTTCTCCTTGCTGTTTTCTCAATCTATCCTCCAGCGACTTGATACACCATGTCTAATTCTTCATAAATCAGCTAAACTTTAGAGTGATATTGACAGGGGCTTGGCTGACTCCATTGTTTCCCGTCAAGAGTTTTATTCGGCTTCAAAACAATTTGCCGTGAACGCCCTTGTTTGCTTGCAACACTGGTCTTTGTTTGGACTGAAAACTTTGATTTATAACTGTATGTAATTGATGGCTGTGGGGTAGGGGGACTATAGCTCATGCTCCTCCTCTTTTAATCTAGCTTTGCCTAGAAATCCATGTAGTGGAGCATTCTCAAGGGAACCAGGCTGGGAAATTTTCCATATACCCAATGGGAGGCCATTAATCATGGTGAGGAGTGTGTTTGTGAAAGTAAAGAAAACAAAAGTCAGACCACCTCAAGATGGCTTATCAAAAGAATAGATGTTAAAGCTAATGTATTCATTGTGGGGTACTTATAAAGAAAAGCTGAGCAGTTTGGTGAACCAGATATATTTGCTATTCCAAAAGTGAAATTTGACATTAGGACTTCAAATTATTAATATTGAAAAGCCGCTCTGGAATCCCTAAGGAGTTGCTCAGTTGTTGACTGGGGAGATTTTGAAATCTCTTTTTAAATGGCACAAGTCTCTCTCTGTCTCTCTTTTTAAATGAAAAAAAAAGAAAAGGAAAATACAGATTTTTTTTTTTTTTGACAGCTGCATCACAATGTAGCTTGTAGAACCTGTCATTCTAGTATTTGCTATATTTAAGGCCCTGTTCTCTCCTCACCCTGCCCCTTTTAGGTTTTACTGATTCACAAAGAGCCTGTGAAACTTTCTGAGGTGTACATTTCTTTAGAGTGCAAAGATTGATATGAAGATTCTGAAAGCAATTAGAGATTCTTCTCAAGGGTTGGAAAGAACAGTAAGCCGGTTGGATTTCTTTAGTATTCATCATGAAGATAACAGACTGGATCACTTATTTTTGGCTTATTTTGTTCCTTCATAAAATTATCTTGCCAGGTAAACACATTGCATGATATTTCAATAGCCTATTTAGGAAAAAAGCGATACGTGTATTTTTGCAAATGAATTATAATGACACCGTGAGAGTGATAACATCAGTAGATATGGCACATTTTAGGTGGTTTAGTTACAGAAGGTATTTGAGTGATGGAGAATGTAGCTCCAGGAGGGAGGCACAAAGGAAGTAACAAAATCAAAGAGAGCTATAGGCACTAATGGGGACTGGATCCTATCCCACAAAAATATCCCAAATTATGACAAGAGCTATGTTGAAATACTGCTTAACATCAGGTCAGTTTCTTTACTAGCCAAACTTTTTATCATTAAAGTGGCATTTACCATGGTCTGAGGCAACAGTGTTGGAGGTTTTTTGTTGTTGTTGTTGTTGGTTTTTTTCCATGCACCTATTGACAGAGGCATTATTTTTGTTTTGTTTTGCATTGTTTGCTTTCAGTGAGATTCAGCAATAGCAAGCCTCTCCTTGGTAGAGAAGCCAGGAATATTTTCAATTTATTTCTTCCTCTTTAAAGGAGTTTGAACTGATAAATAGTTCCCATGTGAAGGATGCTAAAGTCCAAATGGAAACAGTGCTTTTCATAGATTGTATTCCTTGTTAAATTAGAATCCTTTGAAATCAGGAAAAAGACCATTCCCAGATGTTGGTACCTTAGCACTCAGAGTCCCCACTTAATGACACAAGAATCAATGGGCCTTGGAGAACAATTCCTTAACATTGACCTGATGCGGGATGCAACTTCAATCCAGGTCCACTGATGTGACTTATCAGAAGAATATTCATTAACCAAATGACAGAAAGCAGTAATTAAAATCCATAGTTAATCTGCATGAAAGCACAAAATAACACAGAGGTAGGACAACTTTGAAGAATTAAAAATCCATTTCCTGAAAGGGGCAAGAGACCAGCTTTGAGCTACCTTATCATCAGAAAGAACTTGGCGCTTTTGCATATCATCAGAAAGCCTTGCCCCAAATAACCTCCGTGTGGAGATGAGATACAAACCCTGAACTGTTTCTCATTAGTTCCTTCTGGAGAAAAAGGAGTGTTTGAGGAAAGACTCCAGTATGGGATACTTTTAAGCCTCTCCAAACTTCTGATATTTGTTCTTTGTTCTAACAGCTTTGCATTTCAAAACCAGTATTTGTTTTACACAAGTGTTCTAATCTTAGGAATTATTTCACTACCCATGTTTCATGTGTAACTTCCCTCCCTTACCAAAAAAAAAAAAAAAAAAAGAATCTCCTGTCACTGTACTCACCATCCCCTGTGCTCTTAAGAAGTTACAGCTTCAGGGGCGCCTGGGTGGTTCAATCGGTTAAGCGGCCGACTTCGGCTCAGGTCATGATCTCACGGTCTGTGAGTTCGAGCCCCTCGTCGGGCTCTGTGCTGACAGCTCAGACCCTGGAGCCTGTTTCAGGTTCTGTGTCTCCCTCTCTCTGACCCTCTCCCGTTCATGCTCTGTCTCTCTCTGTCTCAAAAATAAGTAAACGTTAAAAAAAAAAAAAGAAAAAAAAAGTTACAGCTTCAGAACAAAATAGGATTCTGGTCGTTTTCCATTGAACCACCTTCCCGTTGTCTGGTGCTGTCACATAATGTGGATGTTGTTGCCTTGGGGGACAAGATTTTTTATTAGACTTTCAGGATATAGCCTCTTAATAGACAGTCGATGAATCTCCTCTCACTTCCTGGATAAACAGTTCAGATTAGACAAAAATAAAATATTCATGGGACTAAAGAGACAAAAATGCCCCCAAATAAAGTATGATGTTTTAACCCTCAGTAGAGAAGACTCTTAGAAACAGCCAGTGTGCACTTAAATACATAATTGCTGTATGGTGTATCGTAACGGGCATCTCCTGTTCAAACTCACACTCCATTTTTCATGTGGGGGAAGAGATGGTTTCCTTCAAAAAATGTTTAAGATAATCCAGGATCTCAAAAGTACTAGATACATATTATTAAAATAAAATATGAAGGCAATTGGCTGTGTTCCAGAACGGCTGAACTCTGTTAAAGAACATAATGAACAGTCATAGCTTCGCGTGCAATTATTTAATTGGGGAATAGATTTTTCTATCACTGTCCCTGGCAGTAGCAGCCATTTGATCCTGAAGCTTGGATTAAATGTTTCATCAGTAGTGCCTATTTAAGGATCTTTATGGAACAACAAGTCAGTCCCCTGGGCAAGCCCATGTCAACTGCAATAAAGAGATCTGCACAAGTGAGGGAGAGGTATTTTTTTTTTTACAACATGTACAGAGAATTGAACGTGCGCTGGGTTATCTGGATGCTTTCTGAGGTTTGAGGGCGCACAGTCTCCCGATGGCAAAGGTTGGAAGCTGACCTCAGTTTGTCCATGGGATTTTATGATTTCCTCAGGAACATGATTTCTCAAGCTACCACCCTCTTTCTAAGCACAGGTGAGTCCTTGCAAACAGGAAAATGGCACAGAAACTGTGACTTGCCTTTCTTTTTTAGGAAATAGCTGCTTTTGAACCTTAAGCTGGACGGCTGATTGCTTTATGCCTTCTGCAAAATCCACTCTCTGTTTCACAAAGGGTAGATGTAAATTTTATAGACTTGACAATGATCTTTTAGTTGGGTTAGGTTTTTTTCCCCACTTACTCTCTGAGTGATCATAGACCTAAGTGCACACGGATGTAGGACTGGATTATTTGTGGAGTGGGCACTAAAAGGCATTTGTCACATTAAAACAGCTGAATACATTTAAAAGCATTCTGAAAATTAAAATCTGAACATCTGCATACTTTTAAGAAGGCAAAAAAATGTAATGTGTTGTCGCTACTGTGAATAACCATGTAAAAGGGTTTAATTTGGGGTTTATTTTTCCCTCTTGATGTTGTGATCGTATTTTTTAGTCTGCATAGTCTGGAAGTTATCTCGAAATTGATAAAAATGCATCCTGCGACATGGTTGAATCCGAAGATGTTGCGTGGAGATTTATTTTCAGGATCTGGGGATGTGTTTGGGCACGCTGTTTCACTCAAATTAAGAAACCAATTGCAGCACAATGTTCTTTTATAGACTTCTAGTATTTGGATAATTGAATGGCTATGCTCTGTCTCACTCTAGCTTAAGAGGCATCTTTCCGAGATTGGGGGGAAAAGTGGAAACGAGGGCTTTTACAGCCAGGCTCTAGGAATCTGCTGACGAGGCACTTAGGAGAGACAAGGCGGTCCTGTCGGTTGCTTAGAAAAGTTCACAAAATCCTTCCCATCTGTTAAGTGACGGGGAGAAAAGTATGCGACCCAAAAGGTTGCAAAGGATTGTGATGTTAGAGCCTTTTCGAGAACAAGACAAATACTCCAAGTGCCCTTTTCCCTCAGTTTCACGTAGGAATTTTTGTGTGTTCATTTGTTTGCCCAACATCTTTGAAAAAGAAAAAAAAAAAAATGAGGTTCTGTCCTGAATAAAGCATCTCTCAATTTGTAGGCGGGCATTCCTCCGGAATTTAGAAAAAGTTGAAATAGAAACTAGTGTCTCTCACTTTAATTTTTGCTGCCGCTTCTAATACCCTCTTTCCCAGTGGAGAAGAGAGATGGGCTGGACTGGCCTGCCCTCTCCCCACACCATGGAAGGAAATTGTCATCTGGGACTCAAATTACATCCTGGCTCCTTTCTTTTTCTTTTCTTTTCTTTTTTTTTCCCCAGGAAATGTAAAGATAGCATTTACATTTGTGCCGAAACTTTGTGAACACTTTATTTATGATAAAATCTGCCTCTGAGAGGCATGTCGTCCTGCTTGGTTATTGCTGTTGGCTATCCGAACAGTACTCCACCGAATACATTCCCAGACAATAATGTCACCTACTGTGTGAGTTCTAGGTGTGAGGGGAGGATGTTGTACGCAAGCCTCATTTTTCCTTGTGTCCTTAGTCCCTAATAGTACCTTAGGGAGGGGCCTGAGCCTACAGCTCAGAACAACTAAGGTGTTGCTCAGAGCATCCCAGGCGAGTGGGACCAGGGAGATTTTCAGTTACAGTGGTCTAGCTGCCACATTCACGTACGTATATGGCGTCCGTCCTCACATCATGCACAAGTGTTGCTCGCGATGGTGTTGACCGTGGATTAATCTCATTTTTCCGTGGCGCCCTGCTCTGATGCCCATGGTGAGCCAGAACTCTCCTGCTCTTTGTGGACGTGTAGTTCTTCATGATTTTTGCTACCATTTCCACTGGAAGATGACCTTCTACTTGTTTCAGTTTTAGTTGTGTGATCCAGGACTACTTAGAAATCTGTTTTCCTTTTGTATAGTGTCTGGGTTGGGTTGGATTGATGTTTGTGTGTACCTTAGTTTTTATCAACGAAAGTAAGGGGTGCTACTCCGCAGGACCCCCTTTGGAGCCTGGAGTTTGTAAATCATCACCACCGTGTTCTCCAGAATAAAATACAGGATTCTGGGGCGTGTGGGTGGCTCGGTCAGTTGAGCACCCCACTCTTGATGGCTCAGGATGATTTCACTGTTTGTGGGATCGAGCCCCACATTGGGTTCTGCACTGGCAGTATGGAGCCTACTTAGGATTCTCTCTCCTTCTCTCCCTCTATCTGTCTCTCAAAGTAAATGAATAAGCACTAAAAAAAAAAAAAAAAAATACAGGATTCCTCCTATGACTAGCATTATTCTGGGATTGAAGTATCTTTCGAGCACCTTCCCGTTAGCTAACGCGTGATGAATCATCCATATGCTTTCACTTACCACGTGCCTACCGCGTGCCTCTGTGAGAGTGCAGAGGGGTTCGGGACAATTATTCTCAAACTCTAGTATGCGTTCATATTCCTCGGGGGTCTTGTTAAAATGGAGATTCTGATGCACAAAGTCTGAAGAGTGGCCTGAGGTTCTTTAGTCCTGGAAAGTACCCAAATGAAGTCAATGCTTCTGGTCTGTGGGTATTAAGGGTGTAAGATACCCTCCATGGACTTATACCATGCCAGGTTTTATGAGATCTTGCACAAATAACTGAGGACCAGTTGTGAGGAAGGAGACATTTAGCTAATGTTGGTCACCTATTGCTTGTAAGTCACGTGCTATGCTAAGTGATAATGGTGTGAACCCTGATATTTTTGGTACCCTCTGTCTGGTTTGAGAGGCAGGCATATAAACCACTAATTTCGTTAGACTGCGACAGATAGAGCTCAGTGGCAAGATGGCGGTGGAGCCGAGGGGAGGGAGAAGCTCTGCGTGTGGGGGTCAAGGAAGCATCACAGAAGTGACTTTGTTCATCTGAGTCTTGAAGGGTAAGAGGTTTCCAAACTGATGATGTAGGAAAGTGCCTGTTCAACAATATAGAGGCACAGTGCAGCATGGAGTGTTTGAAGGAGCTCACAATTCCTGGGGCAAGGGCTGCGTGTATAAGGAGATGCATGTGTCAGGAAATGGAGTTCATTAAAAAAAAAAAAAAAAGCATCAGGGTTGCCTGGGTGGCTCAGTCAGTTAAGCATCCGACTTCAGCTCAGCTTGTGATGTCGTGGTTTGTGAGTCTGAGCCCCACGTTGGGCTCTGTGTTGACAGCCTAGAGCCTGGAGCCTGCTTTGGATTCTGTGTCTACCTCTCTCTCTGCTCCTCCCCTGTTCATGCTCTGTCTGTCTGTCTCTCTCTCTCTCTCTCAAAAGTAAATAAACATTAAAAAAAAAAGCATATGCTAGCCATCTCACATTTATTAGTCCTTGTCTTACAACGAATCTGAAAGAAAGTACTATTATTCCCATTTTGTAGGTAAAGAAACTGAGGTTCAGGGAAATTATTGGAATTCTTGGGCAGATGTAGAGCTTGCCAGAGAATGGGCTGGATTTCAGCCCCTAATCTCAGCAACATCAAAGCCCTGGCTACTTTCTCTTTGCCAAGCTGGGGGAAGTCGGCGGAGGCCACATCACAACAAGCCTTATAAACTGCATTATGGAGGTTAAACTGGACCCCATGAACAGTGGGAAACCTTGGAAGACTTTTAAATAGATAGCATTTGGGTTGTCGAAGTATTCAATCATCCTGGGTAGGAGTAATTTTAAAGGAAGCCTTATGGAAATAGATGAGAAATTGATTACTGTTAAGGACCCAAAATTGTCAGCCCATGGGTGCTCTAGGAAAACATGAACCTCATGAAATTCAAGGAGCTTCAATCTAGTCCACAAGAACTTGTGTATACGAAACAAAAGACCAGCTACAAGCTCCGAAGGTACCTCCAAATTCAGACTAACCACCGGCATATAGGATACCCGAAGAGCAAACCAGCCTGTAACTGGGTACTGGCCAGAAGCAGGAGGTGGAGCTCCGTAATTCTAAGGACGCTGCTACCTCAAGACCCAGCCACTGAGTTATTTAAACTGAGTTGAATCTTCCCACACCCGTAATTGTCTGTTGTCCGCTTAAGTGAGGTCTATTTGATGCTATTTTTCAGCCTTTCCCCTGTTAATCACTAACCTCTGTTTGAAAGTCTTCCCAAGGCGAGGGCTTCTCTCTATCAAGCGACGATGGCATGTGTAATATATACACCCATCACATACGCCCTAACAGTCATTTCCGGAGCACGGACAAATAGCAAAATTGCTCTGGAGGAACCCCGTGAGGAAGGTAACGACATACTGGTTTTACAAAGGAGGAAAGTGCGACACCGGGCAGTTAAATTCACTCGCTCAGTCACAGAGCTAGTCAGAAGCTGGGTGCTGACCCAGGTCTTCGTGCAGCAAAGCCTTTATATCTCACCCAGGGCAGCTCTACCTCCCTTGCTACGCCTTACGTCTATAGGCTCCTTCCTAATGTTCAAAACCATTTTACTCCTTTGATGTATTTTTCTTGCTGCTGCTGCTGCTTCAGAGGCAAGTAAAAGGATAGTCCCCTTGTTTGACAGATGAGAAAGAGACGAGGTAAATAGGATTGTCCCAAGGTGACAATTTATAAGGACTGTTCCTTCTCTTCCTGGCTTCTTACCTAATGCTCTTTCTCTTTATCTCCAGGCCTCCTCCCAAGGTTCAGTGGTTCTTAAATTTGGCTATATTTGGTGATCACCTGGAGATCTTTGAAAACGCAGATGCCTGGCTTTGAAACCAGCCAATGCCTGCACACACATTCTGATTCACTTGGTATATGATGTATCAGGATTGTCAGAGCTGTCTAGAAGATTCTGAGATGCGGCAGAGTTTGGGAACCATTGCCTTATCTTTTGAGGTAGTAGGTGTGGGATTGGTTTAGAGCAGCGATTTTGAAAGCACGGTTCCTGGACCGGCAGCATCAGTATCACTTGGGAACTTACTAGAAATGCAAATTTTTGGATTTCACCCCAGACCTGTACATCAGAAACTCGGAGGGTGGAGCCCAGAAATCTGTGTTTTAAACAAGTTTGCCAAGAGACTCTGATACAAGCCAACCCCCTTGGCCATACTTCCTCCCCACAGGTTTATGGTGTGGAACATGGTGACCAGCTGTCTGCTATTTTTACTGAGGCCAGAGCCCAGGGGAAATATATTTAAACCCAAATGACACTACAAGGCCTTCAGATTTGTATTAAAGATGGATATCCCGGTAGTGTAGGTTGCCAACTGCAGGAATAAAAAGCTGAGGGAGGATTCTGGAATCTTTCGGGGGGTGGCCAGAGCAATGCACCATCAAAAAGCAAAAAAAAAAAAAAAAAAAAAAGGAAAAGGAAGAAATGGGCCTCTGGAGAAAAATGAAAGCATCTGACTTTACTTTCGTCATTTACAGCCCTTCCTTCCTGCACTTTGAAGTTAATGGTGATGTCTTCTTAACTGGCACCTCTTGTTTTCTCCTGAAAATCTCAATGCGGTTCGAGTCTCCGTCTTCCCAGTAGTTCCGAGGCAGAGGGCAGGCATGTATTGCCTGAGAAGTGAAGGGCTGAGTTATGGATGGCAAAGTGACTTTTCCTCTGCCTCTTTCCCATTACTGGGCCACTAATTGGCATCATTTCCCGGCTACCGCAATTTTTTTTTTCAACATTATAATTTTAAGTAATTCAGTATATTAGCCAATTTCCCTAATGCCCTCTGTTGCATGTTCATTCAATGTGGCTGGTTTTTGTCATGTTTTTCCAAGTATTTCCACTGGAGTTCACTCAGTAGCTGCCTGGGTTGGGTTAGAGGGACTCTTAGGACAATGGTTTATGAAAGAATTAAGGATTTAGCATATTGAAGTGGGGAAGGTGTTAATGGGTTATCATTGTTCAAACTGAGAATTTGTAAGACCCTCCCCTGGGGGGGGGGTGGGGAAAGGGAAGTATTTATGCTAGGCTGGATACCGCTGTAGAGACTGTGGGAAGAGTTGGGAGAGATTGCATCTAAATTAGTAAATTTAATACAGATTCAAGAAACTCCAGCTGGTTGACCTTAGTCATTAGTCACCAATCTTAAAATGCTTTATAATATATGCAAAATATTCCTCTCTAACTTAGTAAATTTTTCATTATTTTTAGTTGTACCTATTTCGACCAATAACTTGACTTTGGGTTTTGACTCTGGCATCGTTTGACTTCCTCTGTTTTCATCATGCAGTGAGGGACCTGTGTTTAAAATGTGAAAATGCTACGAAAAGGGAGCAAAGACGAGCGGGGAAAAGGACAGCCTAGCCTCTCTTACCTGGGCGAGGTGGGTGTTTCACCTCCTAGTATCTCAAGATGATTAATCTGGGGGTGGACCCTGCATATTAATCATCTGTCAGCTGAGGCTCCTGGGAAGACTAATCTATTCATAGACCAAACCTTGTCAAAAGAGACTAGGCCCCTCAGTAGACAAATGGTGAGTATTTCATCCGCCAGGAAGTGGTATGGGATATGAAATGATGTTTCATTTTAAGCTACCTGAAACCTCTCGAATAGAGGCTTCCCCAGCCTGAGGGATTGTGTAAGGAGGGACAGACAAACCTTTATTAATAGCCTTCAAGAATGAAATAAGCATCTCAGACATCCTGGCAACACGTTGCTTCGTGAGTTACTTCTTCTAGGTCTTTGTAGTGATTGAGCTGAGAAAGGGTGCGAGTGATTTGAAAGGTAGAGGAAGAGCAAACGGCGACAGTGCAGTAAGATTCGTGTTGCCATTTTTGTACCGGAACTCAAAGACCCACTGGAACAAGAGGGTACGTGGCCTGATAGACCGTGCACTGAAACTCTGCAGGACATAAACCAAAGCATTTGGAGACCACGCCCAACAATTTAAAGCAGAGAAACTGAAAGAGCAGCTAAAAAGGAAAGAACAAGAAACATACGTTAAAAAAGAAATCTAGCCAAAGCATATGCCCAGGTGCTAAAAAAGAGTAACGTGAAAACATTTGGGGTTTTACTTGAATGTTTTTATAACATAATCTTACGGCTTCATCAGGGGAGAGGAGGGAAATCGATTTCACTAAAATTACATAGGAAAATGTCCGCAATTGAAATACTTTCCAACACGGTAATGACAAACAAGCTACTTCGCGGGGGACAGCATCCACAGTAAAGTGACAATAGACTCCTGGGCATCATCCCATCCAGGTCCCAATTTTACTTGTGCTCCCCTACTCACTACCCTCACCTCTGTAGTCTCAGTTTCGCATCTATGTTCCAGGTTATAGTTGATTCCCCTTTTAGGGAATATCATTTTTTTTATTCTCATCCAAATCTCACCCCTATTTATGAGTTTGGAAATGCACCTCATGAGTCCTGAGCAGTAGCACAAACATTGGGCTGGTCTCCAAGAGATGAAACGACACTTCCTACCCTTGAGTTGCTCATTGTGCTTTGGAGATTCAGACACGGAAATAACCAGTCTGTGGTACCATGTGATAAGCAATGTCAATTTTTGTTTGTTGGTTTTACTTTTAATAAGTATCCCATAAATGGAGTGGCTGGGTGGCTCAGTCAATTAAGCATCCAACTTCGGCTCAAGTCATGATCTCAACAGTTTGTGGGTTCGAGCCCCGCATTGGGCTCTGTGCTGACAGCTCAGAGCCTGGAGCCTGTTTCACATTCTGTGTCTCCCTCGCTCTCTGCCCCTCCCTGGCTCATTCTCATTCTCTCTCTCTCTCTCTCTCTCTCTCTCTCTCTCTCTCTCTCTCTCTCTCTCTTAAAAATAAAAATTAAGAAAAAAAATTTTTAATAAGTATAATTTAAATGCAGAGGGGCTCCTGGGTGGCTTAGCTGGTTACGCATCCAACTTCAGCTCAGGTCATAATCTCATCACTCATGAGTTCGAGCCCCACGTCGGCCTCTGTGCTGACAGTTCCAAGCCTGGAGCCTGCTTCGGATTCTGTGTCTCCCTCTCTCTCAGGTTCTGTATCCCTCCCCCACTCATTCTCTGTCTCTCTCAAAAATAAATTTTAAAATGTATAATCTAAATGCAGAAAAGATTGTGCATAGGACTGTGGGTTTTCACCAGGTGCAAGGAACCAGTGTAGAGGGAGCTCCGAGTGTGCCCAAGCATTCTGTGGTGGCTTCCCACTGGGGATAAAGCTGGAAGTGAGACCTGAAGAGCGAGTAGTTATAGGCAGGTAAGGGTAGGTAGGGGAAGAAAGGGTGGGTATTCCAGGTGAGGAATTCTTCCAGCTCACCTCCTCTGGAAAGATTTCTGTAAGTTCCAGCTCTCACTGACCAAGATCTTGTAATTGAAGCAGTCCAGTTAGAAATCAGAGACCTTCTAACATGCAGCATCTCCTAGGCTTGTTTTTCTCCATGTTTGTCTTATTTACCTACTAGATGAAGTTAGGGATGCAGAATGAGGTAAGAGTATTCTTACCTGTGTAACCTTAGGTAAAGGATTCTACCTAGTACAGGTTCAGTTTCTTCCTCATCAAAGGTTGTTGGGAAAAGATGAACCTCGGTCAGGATTGGCAGACCATTTATATGGGCCAAATCCAGCCTGCAAACTCTTTTCATGAAGAAAGTTTTATTGGGACACAGCCATGGTCATGTATTGGCATGTTGTGTGTGGCTGCTTTTGTGCCACAATGGAAAAGTTGACTAGTTGGGACAGAGACTATGTGGCCCACAAAGCTTAAAACATTTACTATCTTGTCCATTGCAAAAAAAGTTTGCCGACCACTGACCTGTGCTTCTTTGTCAGCATATGCTTGTTTGGGTGGTGATGGTTAGTTAGGGGTGAATCTGATTTGTAATGCTTCCTTTTTAAATTGTATCCTCCCCGACACCAATGCCCTACCCCCGCATCCAACTTAAATTATAAGTACTCTTCATTTTACTAGGCTTAGCGTTTAGGGGATTTTTAGAAATGTTTTCCTCTAAGATAGTTGAGAGACTGCAACCCTGTGGTACAACTGCTTTGAGCGGCTAGCATGTCAGTCCCATGAAAGAGGAATGTGGGGCCATTCGCTGCTGGAACCCCAAAGTATGGCTATGTGTCCAACACAGAGAGGGCGTGTAAGAATGACTCTTTGGGGGTGAAGTGATGAAGCAGTCATGACTGGAGCTGGTGAGTATAAAAAGAAAGATGGTGAGGCGCCTGGGTGGTTCAGTCGCTTAAGTATCTAGCTCTTGATTCCAGCTCAGGTCATGATCTCATGGGCTGTGAGATTGAGCCCCATGTCAGGCTTCTCCTGACAGCATGGGGCCTGCTTGGGATTCTCTCTGCCCCCTTCCCTGCTCGCACTCAGGCTCTCTCTCTCTCTCTCAAAATAAGTAAACTTAAAAGAAAAGAGAGATGGTAGCAGAACAGGGAGGAACTGGGCCTTAAAGTGAGTTCACCTGTTAGGCACCCCAAGGAAGATTGCCCCTACCCTGCTCGGTTTTTCTGTTCCCTTGACCAAGGTCCAGTGTTGCATGTCCATCCTTGTTTCAGAAGCAGTGGACCTACTGCAGACAGTGGGGTTGTTTTTGTTTTTGTTTTTTTAATGTGGCATTGGGTAAAGAGGAGGTCTAGATTGCCAGAACGAGCGTTGCAAGGAAAAAAGTACTAATATGACAGAGTAAGAACATGCTGAATGAAGCATTTCATTTGTAATGTCTTAGAAAAGAAAAAAAAAAAAAAAAACTTACCAGGGAAAAAGTTCATCTGAAAAATACCAAGATTAAGATGCGTATGTATCATTGAATCAAATTACTTCTTCTAAGATATTATTATACTATTAACATTTTTCCATTACTGTCAATTTTCCTCTAACTTTTTCATGAGTGTTTTCAGAATTAAAACACACACGGGCATACACACGCGCACAAAGGCTTTCATTATGCAGTGGATGATGACTAAACATCTGTGATGAGGTTTTATTGATGCAAGTCTGTCCACGGAAGGCTACTGGCACCCTCCCTTTTGGCCGTTGCTGTCTATGGTTCATTTCTCCGGTGATTGGTGATCATGGTGTATCTCAGAACTACTTCAGGACAGCTTACCATACCTCTCCGTTCCGTCGACTCTGGCCTTTTTTTTTTTTTTTTTTTTTTTTTAATGTTCATTCATTTTTGAGAGACAAAACAGAGTGTGAGCTGTCAGGACAGAGCCCGATGCGGGGCTCGAACTCACGGACCGTGAGATCGTGACCTGGCTGAAGTCGGACGCTTAACCCGACTGCGCCACCCAGGCGCCCCCGGGCATCTGATTCTTAAGGATACGTGTATCTGCCAGTAGCCTGACTAACTACACTGGGGTTTTTTTTTTGTATGTTTCTACTGGACAGAACGAGTACTTTTAAACCTAATATTTATGTTCCAGCATTGAAAGGTAACTCTTCTCTTCATTGTCTTTCTAATCCAATTGGGATTCCAGATAAGTTTAGGGCAGAGTTACGTTTTTGGATTGAATTTGAATGGGTCCATAGAGCTATTCATCCTGTGATCACTGTTCCAGTTAAACTGGGAGATTCTGGTCACCACTCAGGAAGTATTGGAGAGGATAACACACAGGTCAGTGTATATCACTGTGTTAGCCATCCATGTGAAATGCTGAGTGAGGTGGGCAGTGGGAAGTGGAAACACTTGGATCAATACAGTCAGGTTGAGATTCAATTCATCACAGCCTCTTCTTGGTTCTTAGTGCCGCACCCAGAGCTGAAGCACGGATCATGCTGTTGGAGCAGCAAGGCAACGGTATAGTTAACATGCTTCACATGAGGGATCGTTGGAGGGGATTATTGGATTTATTTGGCCGAAGGTCATTTCTGGAATTCTGTGATGTCATCTGTGGAGATTCTTAGTACTGTAGGTCTCTGGTCTGTATTTAAAGGTCAGTGGAGATCAAGTTTAACTGGAAGGTGCTGGGAGTATTTGGTGGCCGGAGATTTCCTTTCACGGCACTCGCAGTCTCAGGAAAGATGCTTGGTGACCTCTACTGTATCTGAGCCTTTGAGAATTCCACAACCATTCTGGGAACCGATGAGAGCAGAATATGCATGTGGAAAAGACAAAGTTAAAAACCTATACCATGAAATGTGAAAGCTTTCTTCCCTCATTCTCCTCCCCAGTCATTACCACCTGTGACTTTCCATAAAAAGATGTGTACGGGGAAAACTGGCTCATCTAGAATACAAGTATATTCTCAGAAATTGTAAAGATCATATATACGTGTTTCTTATATGTTTACTGTTCTACAAATTGGTTGTTTCACTTACAGATTTATTTTGGAGACTTTTGTATATCGTTACATTCAGGTCTACTTCATTTCTGGGTTTTGTTTTGTTTTTTTGTTTTTTTTGAAAAAAACAGCATTGTATCATTTTGTGTGGTTACACCAAAATTTATTTCACCACTCTCTTCTTGATACACCTTTAGTTTATATTTTTACATTCAATGTGGCATCTCCCTGACATACTCTTTTGACTCTTTCCATGGGATACTCTGTTAGAGAATTGCTGGCTCAAAGTACATAGGCATTTTAAATTCTCAAAATTGTAATAGCCTCTCCAAAAGTTTATGGAAGTATACATTTCGGCCAATAGTGTATTTGGGCCTCTGCTTCCCATATACATCCCCCATACATCCTCTTCCACTCTGGGTACATGCAAATTTTATTTTTTGAGTCCTCTATTGGGTGAAACCCTGTGTCTTTCTGTTAGGATTTTCTTCTCTTTAAAATAACTCCTATAATAGGGCAAGCACGCAACAGGACATAACAGTGTGAAAGTTAGGTCTGTTATGAGCTTGATACATGTCTTTTGTTTCTCATCCAGTGCTCGTAGGGGCTGGACTTATTTCAAAATTCAAAATTTTTCCGATTTTGGAAGGTACCATGTAGAGATGCCATGAATTAGTATCACTCCCCACCCAGTGGGGAGCAGCACTTCCTAAAAGCACAGCCGTGCTTCTGTAGCAAACCGTATACCTTATCCCCACAAAGGGGACCAAGCAAAGATAATAAATACCCTCACATCAGTTTAGGGAGGGCTTTTGCCATGAGATGAGTTTGCATCAGGTAAGGTCTCGCCTCCAAATGAGTTATGAAAAAGCAATGTGGGGGGTTCAGAGCTATTGGATTTCACAATTGCCATCAAGATATTGTGAGCTTTTGTAAACAAGTGCTTCACAAAGAGAGAAGGAAGAAGCCTGTGCCGGATGGGTAGATGGCACACAGATAGAATCCTCTGCCTGCCTTTGAGAACAGGTCGAGGGTATTGAAACCATGCAAAGGTTTCAATTGAAAGGAGTTGCCATGGAGTCTGATGGTTTTTCCTTCCTTCTGTAGTTTTCTTCCGGCAGGAGTGCCTGTGTCCCGTTGGCCAGCGGTTGATTTCAGTGTTGCTAGTGAAGCAGTTTGAGGACCTTGGCGAAGACGAGGTGAGTAGATGACTAGTCCACAGAGCATCAGGTATGATGTGCGCCTTTGGAAGTGTCAGGGAACGTGACCCCCCTCCTTCTGGTATTTCCATCCTTGAATCTTCCTGCATGTTTTATCATAGTTATAGATGAAATGACCCAAAAGTAAGTGTCTTGATGTAGACAAAAATCAGGAAAGACCTTGGTGACTCATGGTCATTGCCCACATTCCTGCTGTCTTCAGCAGGCTTTTAGGAAACGTACCGATTCAAAAGCAGGCAGATTCACAGCAATCATGAAAGATTTGTGCCCAGGAGAAAGCTGTCCTTGAACAAGGGGAAGGAGGTTGAGAACTGAAAATGGTACGAATCTTTTTTTAGTTAATCCTCATGGTACCACTTTCTTGGGATGAAGTAACTTGTCAGTATCACTCAGCTCAATGAATTGAACGTTGCTACCATAAAGCAAGTCATACCAACTTGAGAAAGGCCAAGGTGTCATAAAGAAAGATCTTCTTTTCTGCCCTTGTGAATGGCAGATCTGAAATTTAAACCCAGAGCAGTCTACCTTAGCCATTTCTACTAGTTCTATCTTTCTGTTTCTGGTAAACTTCATCTGGTCAATAAGATTCCTCTTGTGAGTTGATTTTGTTTGCGTGGAACTGACCATATAATGAGTTGTATTGGGAAGGTTTTTTTTTTTTTTTTTAAGTAGATTTATTTATTTTGAGAGAGAAAGAGAGGATGTGAGAGTGTGAGCTGGGGAGGGGCAGGAGACAGGGAGAGAGAGAATCCCAACAGGTCCTGCGCTCGTAGCGCAGGTTTGATGTGCAGGCTCGATCTCGCAAATGGTGAGATCATGACCTGAGTTGAAATCAAGAGCTGGACCCTTAACCGACTGAGTGAGCCACCCAGGCACCCTGGAAAGGTTTCTGAAGCAGAATCCAGGTCAGTGATCTATTGCCGTGTATTCTAAGGGTACAGGAGCGGGTGGTATGGGGGTTTAGTGGGGACAGATTTGCCACACAAATGCTGTCCCAGGAATGGGTCATCTTTGAGATCCTTTACTGTTTGAGAATTCTGTAAAATATACATTTGTTTGAAAATATATCAAAAAGTCTCAGTCTGTGTAATATTATTAGTCAGCAGAGAAATGCAAATTCAGGTCATACTGTGAATGGCTACCTGAATGGCTAAAATGAAAAACACAGATCACACCAAGTATTTAGTTGAGGGTATGGAGCAACCAAGACTCCCATACAGTGCTGGTGGGAATGTAAGTTGGTACAACCACCTTGGAAAACTGTCAGTATTTACTAAACCTTCTGAACACTCATAGATCTTATGACCCATTGATGCTATAGATAGAAACCTACTAAAAAGCACTAGTGTGTGTTCACTAAAAGCTTATTACACAAAACTCCTACTGTTCCTAATAACTCAACGCTGGAAAATACCCAAAGGTCCGTTAAGAGTAGAATGGATTGGTGTGCCTGGGTAGCTCAGTCGGTTAAGCGTCCAACTTTGGCTCAGGTCATGGTCTCACAGTTCGTGGGTTCAAGTCTGGCGTCAGGCTGGAGCCTGCTTCAGATTCTGTGTCTCCCTCTGTTTCCCTGCCCCTCCCCTGGCTCATGCTCTGTCTCTCTGTCTCTGTCTCTCTCTCTCTTTCAAAAATGAATAAATACTAAAAAAAAATTTTTTAATAAAAAAAATAAAAAGTAGAATGGAAAAATAAATTGGGGTATATTGACAACAATGGGCTATCGTATACGTCAGTGAGAATAAAGTCCAACTGCATATGACAATACAGATGAAGTTCATGTATATAAAAGTAGAAACTGATTCCAGTATGTAGATATGCACATGCAAAACTCATCTCCAGTGTTCAGAGTTCGCGGAGTAGCTTCCCTGGTGGCGTGGAGGTAATGACTATAAAGGGAGCTTCTGTTCGTTGGTCGTCTTCTATTTCTTAATCTCAATTGATGGGCATAGGAGCGGTGAAAACTCATTGAGCTTAGAATTTGTGTGCTTTGCTTTAAGCATGTATCATGTCATAGTAAGTTAAAGCATTTTTAAAATTCCGAATGAAGAAAATAATCATTATCATTTTTGCGGGTTTACTCTAAAGGTAGAAGATTTTCATAATGACATTATTTTCAGTGTTAGAGAATTTTTATTTTAGCTCCCTACAGTTTACGCCACATACAAATATCCTGAGTCCCCACAGAGAACCTACACATGCTGGACGTTATTCCTCTCCTACCTAATGAGCTTTAGGATGTGCATCCAGGCTTCTCTGAGACCTACTGTAAAAGAAAAAAAAAATAAAGACAGTAAAAAGATAGTAAAACAAGTGCTTTGATAGCACTTTTAAAAAATTCATAACAGGTATAAAAAGAAGTGACAGCTGTTTAGTGTATACATGTGCAAAAAACAGAAAACAAAACAAAAAAAAAAAGATTTGTGGTACCATAAAGGGTATCAGTCATATGTTTTGCCAAGTAAGGCTCCACGGGTTCTGATACAACAGTCTTAGTTCCTTCTTTGGCCTTGTGAATAATGGATTCAGCTGTTTACAAGCCTCTGTGCATTTGGAGGGAGAGACTGGAAGGATGTGATCACCAGATTTGCACTCTCCTGAAATTTCTCTAGTATGTAGGTTCAAGCAGCTTCTTTTATCTGCCTTGCAGTTGGGATTGCTTCCCATTCCACTGTTTTTACTTGTCAGTCTTTCCCCCCTTCCCCATAGGTTGGCTGGTCTAAATCATAAATGCCCATTTGGTGGGACAAGCATTGCCATTCTAAAGCAAATCACACCCACTTTATAAAGTCAGTATCGTGAATAGATATCTTCTTTTTATGCATTATCAGTTTTAACGTAATAGGAAAATTAAAGCATGCATTTCCCAAGAATAGAAATCAAATGTAATCTAAATGCAAGCCGCAGGTCGATTGCACAGTAATATTTGGAAGTATGGCTATTACTAATCCCAGCAGGAAAGCAGCACAGATCACTTACACAGTTTACAGTGTGTGCCCCAGAATGACAGCGGTGGAAAGATAACCAGCAAATAGGAAATGTGAGCCTAGGCAGCAGCTTCTGAGAATGAGCTCTTGTGATTCACATCGGCAGAAAAGGTGGTTTGTTTCCCATAAAATGGGACAGCAGTAAAAAATGGAGACTGTTCCTGATATTCTGCGTTTTATCAAATCTAAACCGCCATCTGAGTTTCCTACAGGATTTATCGTTGTGATGTTGCAAAGGACGGCTTCTTAGATAAACCAATGCACAGCAGTATTCCACCATTTAAAAATTTGCTGTTCCACCTAAGTAAATTTTCCAGCTAACTGAAACACATCCCTTAGGCGGCAGGATTCCCTTCCTTCCCTCCTGCCATTCTTTTTTTTTTTTTTTTTTTTTAACCTTGACCACGTCAGTTGAAAAATATTCACAGGCATATGGTAGCACTTCCCTGCTTTCTTAAACAGAACTTGGGAAACGTGACTTTTTGGCCACTTAGTCATCATTATAAACATCAGTTGAGGGGAACAATTACACTGTGATTCCTTCGAAAACTCTAAGGGTGGGTGGAGCTATAGTCCCTCCACCAAACGGTCCCACACTGCAGTTTTGTTGTTTTTTTTTTTTTAATATGGTTTCTGTAGTCCGTCTGCCTCTTTCTTTGCCATCAAGCTATCAGCCGTTTATTGTTTGTTTCTAACGGTGATCTTATTTTTCTTACAGATAAATCTCTTTGTTTTCTTCCTCTAGCCTAATATGAAGTGTAAGAGAATCAACTAGGCTCATTTTTGCCTCGTGCAAAGCGTAGAGGGGTTCTGAGTGAAGACCCGGCGAGGTCTTTTGCAAGTAAATATATGTAATAGGCTAAGATCTAACGCCACACAGTTCCTAACAGTTTGACAAAAGCTTAATAAATATTAGCTGCCATGATTATTTTAGTATATAATGTAATTATTAAAAATCATGTGTATATCGGTTAAGGGTACATGAAGCAGTGAATGCACTCAGCCATGAAATGGCTCAGTCATAATAGAGGTTTATTTCTCAAGTACAGAAAAGCCCAGGATCAGGGTGGAGGTCACTAGCCGTTAACCTTCCACAAGACGATTCACCTATCCAGGCATCTTCTGATTTGAGTCTCTTCCATCTTCTAAAGTTCAGATGTCCTCGGAATCCACCCAGAGAAGGAGGAAGAGAGGAAAGCAGGAGGGTTTTCTGGGCCAAATAAGGAAGTACCACACAGCACTCCCACTCACAACCAATTGGCTGGGACTCAGTCATGTGGCCACACCTAACTGCAAGGGAGCCTGGGTCTGATTCAGTGCCCAGGAAGAGGGGGAGAATGGTGTGTGTGTGTGTGTGTGTGTGTGTGTGTGTGTGTGTTTATTTTAGAGCATGCAAGTGGGGGAGGAGCATAAGGTGGGTAGAGAAAGAGACAGAGAGAGTATCTTAATCAGGCTGCGTGCTCAGTGCAGAGCTGGATGCAGGGCTCGATCCCACGACCCTGGGATCTTGACCTGAGCCAAAACCAAGAGTCCGCTGCTCAAACTACTGAGCCACCCAGGCACCTCCAAGAATGGTTTCGATGGATTTCAGTCTCTGCTGCTGTAACGTTTTGGTTTTGTTTTTCTACACGGAATGTTGTGCCATTAATTTTAACAGTTTCGAAGCCACTTTTCTTCTCTGCAGTTTTTGCTATGTTCAAGTTGTGAAAGGTTTTAAACATTAACACTGTGCATGAGCTAATGTTAAAACGATTTTTTTTTATAATTAACTAACTTTAAAACTTTGCTACAACTGGTATCACTTAAAATTAGCTTCCCCATGTCAGTATTACTTCTGCACCTTTTCATTCAAATATTCCCTGCCAGTTTCGAGGTAGCAATTCCATACAGAATGAATCTTCATGTGGAAATCGTGAGATACAGGGCAACATCTTGGGCTTTGTCATTATCCAGGCCAAATTTTATCCCTGCATTGCCACATACATATGGTAGAATCTTGGATATGACACTTAAGCTGGCAAGGTCTCTCATAAATAAGTGTATGTAATATGCTGAGACCTAACACCAGGCCGTTCCTAACACTTTAATAAAAGCTTAATAAATATTAGCTGGTGTGATTAGTATAGTTACTGTCATTGTTAAAGACGTGTATATCAGTTAAGGGTGCATGATTTGGTTTGCTTCCCTTCTTGGGAGCCCTACGTCAGCCATACTTCTTCACCCAGGCAGTCCCAGTTTCTCTATTCGCTCCAGTCGATTCCAGCGTGTAGCTTTTCCGGCACTCCCAGAGCCGGTTTCAAAGCCACCAGCACCTGTCAGGCAGAGCCCTCTCCTCAGAGGTGTGGGTCCCTTCTTTGAGCTTTAAGTTGTGACAATTCCAACCTCTTCCCTTTGTTTCCCCAGCCTGTGAGTGAAAGCTGATTCCTGTAATTATTACCTATAACACTTCTGTTCCCTTTTTCCCTATTTGGAGAATTTTCAGTTCTCCAGTGTCTGGTTAAAAATGTTTGACATTCAATCTTCTTAAACTATACCTGTATTGTTTTTGTCTCCTGACTGATTTCAGAAATTCTTGTCGGGACTGGCCCCAGAACAGACCCCTAAAAATGGGAAGGTAGGAATGACCACGCTCATAGACTGACAGTTCATCATGTCTCGGCTAACTAAATGTCACCGTGTCTCAGTCTCTGGCTTTCATGGTTGCTACTCCTGTTGTTAGCTAAATCACAAAACTAATATATTTGTAGCATTCCTTAGTTTTTAAAGGGTATTCATATGTGTTACGTTATTTAGTCCTTCCTGTCTCTGAGGAACTTCTCAAATGAGGAGACCCAACTTCTGAGATGCTTGAAACCACTGAGTTAGTAACTGTAAGAGCCAAGGACTCAAAATCAGTTATTTCAATGCTTTTTTTTTTTCCTCTACCCTACAAGCTGACTTTTAGAAATGTTTTAAAAGCACCGACGGCTTCATTTAGAGCAAATTTTGTTTTAAATATTAAGCTTTCTTCCAATGAGAGAACACAGCGCCGGTTGACATGGTGAAGGGGAAAAATAATCCAATAAGTTGGCTTCGTTTAGTCATGTAGCTGCAGCCTTAGACGGCTTTAATTATGTCTTGCTCTGGAGGAGAAATAATTTTTGGCTTTTCCCATTTTTAAAAGATATTAAGTTTCAGAATCTCAGGAAGAAGGAGTATTTTCTGTATTGTAACAGTTTAAGTTGATCAAGCATTAGTAGTAAGAATCTGTTCTTAATTACCCAACTCAAATTGAATAATCTCAGCATTGCCCCAGGTATCAAAATCTGTCATCATTTCTCAGGAAAACAATGAGCTGCATTATGTGAAAGACACATGAAGCTCCAAATTTAAGTTTACTTTGACATAAATAGAGTGTGCTTTTACAAATGTGTGCGGATTATGTACATTTTTATGAGTTTGACAGAAAGGAGAACGGTGGAGTGGGGAGAAATTTGTAACATCTTGGCTCTTTTTCCAGCCTCTTGCATTTTTCCAAAGCTTGGCAGCATTATTTTCATACCGTTTAAACACTTGTATGGCCGTGGCAGCAAGGAAGTCTAGAATACATAACAAATCCATCCTGTTTTTTCAGATGCAAGTAATCATTCCTAATACTGTGTTGATTTCATTTACTGAGATCTATATTTTTATAAAGGCTTTGAAGGAAAAGTTAGTGGCATCATTTTAGGAAGTGCCTCAATTATATTTGAGAGTTAAAACTATATTTAATTTTAGTTGTTAATTACCAGCTGCTATTTTTAAGATCGCTACCATCTTTTTTAAGGTAAAAAATGTATACGTTTAAGGGGTGCAACATCATGATTTTATATACATAGACATAGTGAAATGATTACTACAGTGAAGCTAATTAACATATCATCTCTTCACATAGTTGCTTTGTTGTTGTTGTGAGAGCACCTGAAATCTTCTAACAAATTTCCAGTATTCAACGCAGGATTAACTCTAGCCATCATGCTCTACGTTAGATCTGTAGACTTGTTCATCCTACACGGCGGCAACTTTGTACCCTTCGACTAATATCTCCTTCCATTTCCACCCTCTCCCCGCCCTCGGCTACCACCGGTTACTCTCTGCTTCTGTGCATGTGACTTTTTTAGGTTCCACTTACAAGTGAGATCACCCAGTATTTTTCTTTCTGTGCCTGCTTGATTTTACTTAGCATGCTGCTCCTCAGGTTCATCCATGTTGTTGGAAATGTCAGGATCTCCTGTGTTTAAAAACTGAGCAATTAATAGGTGTTTAATTATGTGGACACACACACACACACACACACACACACACACACATCAATCACAGTTTTTCAGCTCATCCTCCATCAAGTGCACTCACTTTGTTTCCATAGCTTGGCTATTGAGGCTAATGACCATAGACATGGGGTGCGGATATCTCTTTGAGACACCGATTTCATTTCCTTTGAATATATACCCAGAAGAAGTTTTGCCGGATCATTCACTAGTTATAGTTTTTGGTTTTTTGAGGAACTCTGTACCGTTCTCTGTAATGCCTGTACCAATTTACATGTCTACCAGCAGTGTTCAAGGGTTCCCTTTTCCCGATATTCTTGTCAACACTTTTATTTTTTTGATAATAGCCATCCAAACGGATGTCAGGTGATACCTCCTTGTGGCTGTGATTTGCATATCCCTGGTCACTCTTAGTATATACATATTTTAGCCACCGAAATACTGTTGACACCTGCAGCCATATTTGTTGTGCATGTGGAAATGCTCTCCCTCGTTGCCTAGCAGACTGCTTTTTTATGAAATGCCACGCCCTTCCCTAGGAATTGTCAAAAGCAAACTGACAGCTCAATAATATGTATTGCAATCTGTGTTTCCTAAGTGAAATTATCTCCGTTTCTACCAAATTTTATATTCCGTTTTCCTTTCTTTCACTCTGACAACAGATTAAACCTTTGATTTGGATGTGATTTGACAACATGCATCTACTCTGGTGTGGTTTTCTGGTTTAGAATATCACATACACACCACAACCAATGTCTTTGTGTTCGATTATAAACCCCTGGGGGGCAGGAGTCCGCATTTCCATTTATAACCTAACCCGTCACACCCCGGGTATTAGGCAGTTGTTCAGTGTTTGGGTTATGAAAATTATTTTAAATAAAAGGGAAAGCAGGCTCTTATAGAGGCTAACAGTTATTTGGACATAGGTGATCCTAAACCAAAATACATAATTGAGACCAGCCATGGTTCTGAGCTGGAACTTGGTCATCCTTTCAGCTCACGTATTGCTTGTGAACGACTCCCCACCAGCAGAGGCCGCATGGTGAGCCTTGCTTTTTAAAAAAAAATGTTTTTTAACATTTATTTATTTTTGAGACAGAGAGAGACAGAGCATGAACGGGGGAGGGTCAGAGAGAGGGAGGCACAGAATCCGAAACAGGCTCCAGGCTCCGAGCTGTCAGCACAGAGCCTGACGCGGGCCTCGAACTCACAGACCGCGAGATCATGACCTGAGCCGAAGTTGGCCGCCTAACCGACTGAGCCACCCAGGCGCCCGAGCCTTGCTATTTAAATCATGGTCCACAGGCCAGCAGCCTTCAGCATCTTTAGCCTAGACGTTTGTTGAAATGCAGATTCTTGAGCCTCAGTTTAGACCTTCTGCATCATTCTGCATTTACGTGCTCCCTCAAGTGATTTGTACACTGCAAAGTTTGAGAAGCACTGATGCTAGAAGACCTGTTGATCTACTTACTGATTTGTAATTTAATATCAGCATCAAGTAAGCATCCTATTTGGAAACATAATCCACTTGAACTATTACACTGGAGTAGCAACGAGGTTTCTCAAAATCTTAGAAGATGAACATTTACCTTAACTTTGATACAAATATTAAAGAGGTATCTTCTTACATACTGATTTTTCTATCTGTACTGTGGGGCATTAAAAAACTAGCTTTTCCTTTATAAAAACTAATGGTTTTTCTAATCCTGGTGCATAGGAAATTAATGTTCAATGTCCTTTATGTTATGCTGAGTCTAATCAACCTCACGATACAAAAACCACAGGGATTATAAAATCTGTGTTCTTTTTAGATACATCCTCGATTTTTTCTTTCCTGAATGTTAGGGTATTTTCTATTTATCTAGTAAATACCTAATTTTTTTTTTTTTTGGTGTTCTGATAGATATTCAGCATCACTGGAAGCCAGTATTTTTTCATGTGGCTTTGTCCCGACTCACCATTTATCTTAAAACACACCCCATTATAAAGCGATCTGTCACTTGGTTTATTTTTGTTCCGATCTTTTTCTTCTTGTTTCCATTTCTCCCTGATAATTTCCTTGCTTTTGCCCCTTTGTATTTGCATTATCTGAACTGACACAGTCTGGTACCACTGCTTTCAATTAGCTTCTTTCTGCTTTCCCTTCAGGAATTCCTCTTGGACTTGGGCACATTCTGTTCCCAGGTTCTCTTGGGAGACTGATAAGGAAATTAAATTACTGCTGCTGCGATGCGTTTCAGCAACACTGTAAATTTCCCAAAAGTCTGCATTTTCATATTGCGTCTATTTTGACAACCCTAAGACCCGATCCTTTCTTTCTTTAACAATAAATGTCCAGAGGAATTATTTTTGGCTTGTTTGTTTTCTTATTCAGAGAATACAGTCATCTTTCAAATGCAAGGGCTAAAAAAAAAAGATAATTACTTTATTTAGTAAAAGAGAAGGAGTTGCATCATTCTTTTCTGTACAACTTTCTGGTTATAATTGAGCTGTCACTTAATTCATCAAATCCTGCTAATCTCCATCAAATGCTAGTTTCAGGTCCTTGGAATCTTCTCAGCCAGAGACAGACCCAGGGTTTCACAGACAGTCTTGCCACCAAGCTGTGATGGAGACGATGGGTTTAGGAAAGAATTTTGAACTAAAGGCTGTTAAGTGGAACTCTGGCCAGAGAGTTCCCTAGCAACAAGTAGTGGCCACCAAGGCAGGAAGAGTAGAGAGTAGAGAGCAGGAAAGTTTGGTTGTATGGGCATTGCCCACTCTCCCTTGGAAAATAGAGGCCGAGAGCATGTGTATATGGGACCATAAGGATAGAAAGGCCTGTCGTGTTCCCCTGGAAATTATTGGTATCGTTCCTGGATTTTATGCATAAAAGAATTTGTGAATTCACCAAAACGTTTGAGTGATTTGAAGATGGTGTGTAAAAAAAAAATATATTCTTTGTTGGGGCACCTGGCTGGGTCAGTCAGTTGACTGACTTGATTTCGGCTCAGGTCATGATCTCACGCTTCATGGGCTTGAGCCCCATATTGGAGCTTGCTTGGGATCCTCTCTCTCCCACTCTGCACCTCCCCTGCTTGTGGTGTCTCTCAAAATAAACAAACTTAAAAAAAAAAAAACAAAACGCTTTGTCTACCTACACTCCTACTTAACTAGTTTGTTTTCTTGGGTGTTTTAAAAGCATACATTTGTGTCGTTATTACGTATAAGGAAGGGTGGGGGTTAGGTAAGCAATGACGTGTTTAAGCCAGTTGTGTTTCCAGAGTATCCTATTCCGTCCCCTCCATCGCTGTGTAGCTGGGAGAAGTGAGAAGTATTACCCTTCATAAGACTTCGGCCTCCTCTGGATCCGAGATAGCTTCTGGTGAAATTCCTCACACCAAAGACCCACGCACTCAAACTGGCCGGTTGGAACAATTATCAATTTGGGTTGATTCTATCACGAAGCTACTCTACATGCAAATAATGTAGAGTTTTAACTAGTTTGGAAATGCTCTAAAAGTATCTTTGAGTTAAAATATTTTAAAAGGATTTTACCTTGTTTCCTGGGATGAGTCTCTAAAGTTGCATTTCACGGATTCTAAGACACACTCCCTTCCCTACCTCACACGCAAATTTTAGTATTCCTAAAATCAAGATACAGCTTTTATTTTATGGCGTCTTACAGGTGTTGTTGGGAGCAGCTGTAACACAATTACCGTTCTTTGCATGCGTAAACATGACGGTTATTTCTAGTTGCATGACCAGACAAAAGAACTTGTTCATATTTAAGATAGTCATTTAAGGACCATTGGATGAAAGGGTTAGCTTATTGTCTGACTAAGTTCTGTTGACACTGAGTAAGATCCAAAAAGCTCTTGCATGAAAACTGGCCAAATGGTTGGCAACTTAGAGACAATAATGGCACACTCTTTTTTAGAAATGCATAGTTACCGGGGCACCTGGGTGACTCACTTGAGCATCCGACTTCAGCTCACATCATGACCTGATGGCTTGTGAGTTCCAGCCCCACCTTGGGCTCTGTGCTGACAGCTTGGAGCCTGGAGCCTGCTTCAGATTCTGTGTCTCCCTCTCTCTCTCTGCCCCACCCTCTCTCATGCTCGCTCTCTCGCTCTCTCACAAAGAAACACTTAAAAAAATGCGCAGTTATCAAAGATTGAATCGAAAAGTGATTCGGAAGGGTTGGACTCTGAGTACAAAGACATTTTAAGAGGACCTTAACCAGTATATTCAACTCAGGTTTCCATTTGTAGGCAAAAGAATGACACATGATAAAAATATGTGCCAAATCTGAAAAGAGCCGCTTGAAAGAGTGTAAAATAAAAAACAAGGAGTAAGAAGGGCTTATTTCACCGCTTAATCCACAGGATTTCTGTTTGTTTTTTAGTAATACATAGAAAACCATGTTACTTACTGTGAATGGCATTTTCAGTCTCTGAAATTCAGTTGTTCGAAAAGGGCAGACAATACCTTGGTGAGCGTGTGTACGTGTGTGAAGATGATTCCTTAATTGTGCTGAATCTGTATGCAGAAGAAGTCAGTGTTTCTAATTGTGCTTCACATGCTTTAATTTTTCAGTTTTGAAGAGAATCATTTCTCTTTAGGGAGAGCCCAGACTCTCTCCCACAGAGATAATTTTGAGAAGTGATTTCCTTTTTCCTCTGTGAGCCTGTTCTGTAGACCACCTGTGTACCTGACGCCTTAGTAATGGAGTTTAGTTGCTCTGCTGGTTGAGATTTTTCTTGATTGCGGGTTCGCAGAAGTCACTGAAGGAGAGCACAGAGCATCTCACAGAACTCAGGGCCTGAGATGTAGCAGAGTCCGAGAAATTGAGTCCTAGAGCAACCCAGAAGCCCCCTCTGCGCTTGCTTTGAGTAAGTGAACATTTTAACTAGTTTGGAAATGCCCCGTACACATCCTTGAGTTAAAATGTTTGTTTTATCAGAGATCACAGTAATCAGTTTGTCGGAATTTGATGGAGGCTATAACCTACGAGATCCTCCTATGTATGAAACAGGAGCATCTCATTAGAATTTATAAACGAGCCACAGTCAAGAATGCAGGAAGGAAAAGAAGTGAAACCAAGTACCTGTTGGACAATCTTAGGTCGACCTACACACTTCAGCCTCAGAATAGAAGTCTGTGATATTGCTTGGCTTTGTACTATGTGTCCCCCCCCCCCAAAAAAAAAAAAGGTGACAGTACAACTTATTTTAACAAAAAGGTATAAGCCACTAATGTTATGAGCAAGTTCATACTTGCTGTGCAGGGGAAGTGGGAGGCTACCCAGTGACTTTGGCAGCTAAATCTCTATATTACTTGGTAATTCTCTCTCCTCTGCTTTCTCTCAGACAACCAAAGTCTTACTTTAAGTCTAAATAACACAGTATCTTTTGAAAAATGGAAAGATCTCTGAAGATGTGCTTTGTCTTTATTGCTCCATTATCCTGGGTGATTTATGGCACCTGAATAAGCAATCAACCCAGGAATGACATGCTTGTGTGGATTCTTCTTTTCTCCATTTTAAAGTGAAAATATTGGGAGATAGAAAAGGACCAATCAAATGTAATGAATTTGTTTTACATTAAATAAGAACACTTCTGCAGATTGTTTCATTACACGTGTGGGTCCACTAAAGACCCACTAACCGAGAATCTTACATTGGCATTTTCTGATTTCTCATGTTTAATGGTGATGTAGCTCATTCAGCCAATCAACCAATATTTTTTGAGTGTGCCAGGACTGGACTAGAGCAGTGAACAAGACAGATGCAGTCCTTGCCCCGTAGTGTAGCAGAGAAAACAAGCTATTCAAGTAGTCACTGCAGTCAAATATAACAAGATATTCTTCCCAAACAATAACTCTTCTGGAAGGCATGTATAAGGCATGTGTAACACAACCTAAGAGTCTAGGAAAACCTCCCCCTTTGTAAGAAACAAAACAAAAACATTTAAATTGAGAACTGAGAACCAAGTAAAAGCCAGGAGTGTGAAATAAGAGTGTTCCAGGCAAAGGGAACAGCATGTGTAAATGCCCAAAAGAGGGAGGGGCGGACCTTGTACTTTTGAGGAAGAGAAAGTCCGTGGGTTGTGTGAAAAAGTGCTCATTTCAGATTCTCCAGGGACTTTTAAGCTCTTTTAAGGCATTGAGACTATATCATAAGCCAATGTAGACTTTCCAGCATAGTTGAAACTCAGAGAATAGGTTGGATAAGGCAGTGGACCAGACATTGCTGATGTAGGGGTGTACTGCCTGCACCCCTTCTGCCCCACTGTAGGGGTGAACCATCGTAGGAGTACGACCAGTTAAGATACTGGAGTGCCCCAGAAGTGAGTTGCTGTTGGCCTGAAGTAGGGTAGTGACAGTGGAGTTATAAGTGAATGGATTTCAAACAGAATCAACTGTGTGGGCCTGAAGGCCAAGAAAGAGTCAAGCTTAGCTTTCAGGGTTTCATGGTAGCAATTGGATCATTATTGGAACTAGTCACTTTGGCGGGGGGAGGGGGGTTGCATATATGTACACTTCTTTATTCAGAAAATCTTAACTAAAATGCATTACTACAATCTGTTCAGTATCAGAAGAAAAAAATAGTTGAGGGGAAGAGAAAATTATGATGAAAAAATGAGATAGAATCAGGGAGACACCCAGCCCATCACTGAAGTCAAGTCTCCTTTGTAGAGAAGGGCCACATATTGGACCCTGAGCCTTTCAGCAGCCCAAGAGAAGGGGCAAAGATGATTCATAGTGTTCCTGAGTGAGATGAAACCCGTTGATTGGAGAAGCCCCATTCTGCCTGATATTGAGACCAGCGAGAAAGTTCTCCAATAAGTCTTTCTCAAAAGACCTCAACTAGTGTCACAAACAACATCCTCATCAGAAGCAGTGATAACCTTCATCAGCTCTTTCCTATGATCTCTCAGTATAGACCAGTGCAAAGGTAATTGAAAATCAATTCTGTGAGAGAAGGGAATACTCCCATCAGATTCAGCCTTACGTGGTTCTGATTGTCACTTCCTGATGATCTGTCATCAACCCCGGGGCTGGAGCGTTGAGTATTTTTCTCTTACATGGTGTCTGTGAGGTTCCTGAACTTTTATTAAAAAAAGAGTAAATGTACACCCTGTATAATTTTTTTTGGATATCAAAACAGGAAAGAACCTCTTTCTGAGGAATAGACCTGGGTTTGGGGAGTTGTCCAGAGTACATCTTCTCTCGACCAAGTTCCTGAAAGACATTACTGAATCTGTAATGAATTTAAGGTTATATTCTTGGAGAAGTACCTGGAGAACAGCTGCTCTGTTTTTTCAGGAAGTGCTAAGCCGTGTGCTCTTTGAGTCCAGCTAGGGATAGAATTAATACCCTCCTGTGGAAGTCAGGGTATTTAACAATGAGATATGCCTCAGTAGAAGGGTACGTGGTTTTGCTTAACTATGAGCCGTAAGAGTGTCCCAGGCAACACAAGATCCTCCCCCAGAAAGTCATTTTGAGTCCATTACAATACAGACAGATGGGAGATGGAGGTCCCAGAGTTCCTTGTTTTAAGGGGCAACTTTAATCTTGATTTCAGAAAAATTTTAAAGCAGCTGTAACCAAATGCCCACTTTGGTCATAAAAATGAAAATCTCAGCAAATAGAGTATCCAGGGTATATCAGGCTTTGAGCAGTGTCATTCCCAATACAGACTGAAAAAATTGTAATGCAATTTTTAAAGGATCCGTTAATTTTTTTTAACCAATTCCCCAGCTTCCTTAGGCCTAGGAATAGTAAATATGTATGTTTGTGTTGTTAGTAAAAAATATGGGTAGTTCTAGAATGTAGTCTTATTTCCATTAGATTTCAGTGTGATAGCTGAATTAGTCGATTGCTAGCAATACCTTGGGTTTGAACTCACTTGAACAAGAAGCTTGGTTCTGCTGAAAGGCCATCTAGGAAGTGTGAGAGGGAGGGGGCTGTTGAGTTTAGTGGTCCGAGGAATATACGTTGAAATCACATTTCCTGGGTCCTCATCTGTGCTCCTCCATTTGACTTTGGCAAATTACCTTCTTGTGTCATTTCTCTTAGTTATAAATATCATAACAGTGCATACTTTATGACCGTATGGTGAGGAGGAAACAATATATGTAAGAGATTTTAGGACGCTTGGCTATAGACAACGCTCCATAAACTTTGGCTGTTATTACAGGTCTTAGTTGAACTGTATGCGCTGACCAGTTCCTTCCACCTATAGCCCAAAAGCAGGCTGTAGGACACGAAGCAAGCTAGACTAATAGGTGTACCTCAGCCCAGCTCCTCTAGTGAGGCAGTGACCGTGAGGACATGTGCTCTCCTGCCAAAAGTAAGGGGGTTATCTTCATATTTGAAGTCCTGCTTATTCACTTGGGTATAGCAAGTGGCTAACATAAACATTCAGATACACTTTCTTTCTTTCTTTTTTTAATATAACCTGTTGTCAAATTGGCTAACGTACAGTGTGTGTAAAGTGTGCTCTTGGTTTTTGGGGTAGGTTCCCGTGGTCCATCACTTACATACGACACCCAGTGCTCGTCCCAACAAATGCCCTCCTCCATGCCCATCAGCCATTTGCCCCTCTCCCCCAACTCCCTATCCACCCTCAGTTTGTTCTCTCTGCTTGTCTCTTATGGTTTGCCTCTGTCCCTCTCTGTGTGGAACTAATTTTTTCCCCCTTCCCTTCCCCCATGGTCTTCTGTTAAGTTTCTCAAGATCTACATATGAGTGAAAACATAGGATAGCTGTCCTTCTCTGACTGACTGATTTCACTCAGCGTAATACCTTCCAGTTCCATCCATGTTGCTGCAAATGGCATGATTTCATTCTTTCCAATTGCCAAGTAGTATTCCATTGTATATGAAAACCACATCTTCTTCATCCATTCATCAGTTGATGGGCACTTAGGCTCTTTCCGTAACTTGGCTGTTGTTGAAAGCGTTGCTATAAACATTGGAGCACATGTGCCCCTATGAATCAGCACTCCTGTATCCTTTGGATAAATTCCTTGTAGTGCTATTGCTGGGTCATAGGGTAGTTCTGTTTTTGATTTTTTGAGGAACCTCCACACTGTTTTCCAGAGTGGCTGCACCAGTTTGCATTCCCACCAACAGTGCAAGAGGGTTCCCGTTTCTCCACATCCTCGCCAGCATCTGTAGTTTCCTGATTTGTCTATTTTAGCCACTCTGACCAGTGTGAGGTGGTATCTCAGTGTGGTTTTGATTTGTATTTCCCTGATGAGGAGTGGTTGAGCATCAGATGCACTTTCTACTAGAACTGAAGATGCTGATGAGCTGGTGCCTGTATTTTATCATTAAAAACTAAAGGAGCATTTGCACTTTTTAAAAGAAGAATCTAGTAAGTAGATAAATGAGATCACACGAGAGACTTACACAATCAGAAGGCAGAATCGGGGCTGGAGAAAAGCAGAAATTGTGGTTTGAATGTGGAAGAAAAAGCCTGTTAGACCCCTCCCACTTTGAGGGATACAGGTATAAAATTCATTCATCACGAAAACTGGTATGCCTACGGTGAGTGTGCAAGGAAGAAAAAATAAAACATGCATGGGTGCAAGGCAAGTCGAGGTCTTATGGTCTGAAATCTTCCAGGAGTTTTTAATACCTGTATCAGGGGTGGCAAACCCAAATGACCAGAGGACCCAGACATGTAACCTGAAGAGAGGGGCCGAGCACACGGGAGATTATAAATGGCAACTGACACTCACAATCGGTGTTGGAGAACAATAGTGGTGGCGAGTGGGAACCTGGAGCTTCCGTGCTCCTTTTAAAAGAGAGCTACTACTCAGGTCTAATTGATGGTTACCATAAGGGAAGGTGGATGGTATGTGGCCATGTCTTCCAAGTTGTCAGGAAAGCCTTTTAATATTTTTAATAACTATTTAAAAATATTATCAATTCATCGAAATGTAAGACACTGTGTGGGCCAACATTATTGGCCAAAGTAAAAAACACATCTGTGTGCCCACTTGAGTGTGATTTCTTGAACAGGTAGCTTACCCACTTGACATTGGATGCAGACTTCCATATGTTAAGTAAAACCCTTTCCAAAACTTCTCAGACAAAAATGGGTCTTGTTGTTTGGGTGTCCTCACAGAATTGGGAGAAATGGGTGAAGACCTAGCCTCTTTTAGGAAGATAAATGATCTAGGAGACTTTCTGAGCAATATGGGCCTCCCTGTCTTGAAGATTTGGATCACAGGTCATAAGCTGTTGCCCTTTGGCCTTCAGTCCAAACTTTACTGAAATTTAGCCACACCCAATCATTTGCTTACTGTCTCTGGCAGCTTTCCCATGGCCACGGCAGAATCTGGTAGTTGCTCCAGAGACCCCACGGCCTGCACAGTCTCAAACATTTACCATCAGGTCCTCTACAGAAGAAGTTGGCTAACCCCTCATCCAAATAAACACATCAACCAGAAGTGGTTATATAATCCCAAAAGTACTGTAACAGAAGTACATAGACAGGAATTCATGCACGTGTATCCAAAGTGCTGGGACAGCCTGAAAGAAGGGGAAGGATCAGCCCTTGTGGGAGGTGGTGTGGAAGGCTATCCTGGAAAGGTAATACTTGAGTCTTGAAGGACAGGATAGAGTTTCCCCAAGTGCAGAAGGTAGAGCTTTCAGGCATTACATGTTTGGATCATAGCTAATGATTTAAGCTTGTGAAAGAGAGGAGGAGGCAAAAAAAGGACCTAAAACTTCCAGGAATATGTCAGGGAAGCAACAAAGAATTTTGCTCATGTCCCTTTCAGCTCTCAGAATCACTAGGTCCCTACTTAAGTTTATTTTTAAAATAACTCCTTTGACTCAACTTTAAGAGTCGAAAAGTGACCAAACATCACATGGCTGATCAACATGTGAATGACCCAGTAAAGATAGACAATGAATCTGGTCCATAAGAAAAAAGTCTAACTGAGAAAAAAAATCTAATATTTTCTCAGGGAGCAATGTTGAAAACAGTGAACATTTGATTTTTGCTTTACTGAGATATTAGGATCCAGTTTGTCAGATGGATGTGGATCTGTTCTTCCTAAGAATACTTTGCAAAGAATATATTCTGTGTCTAGTGGTGGTGTGTATTTTCTATTTTAATACGCAGAAGTAATGGATACCTGGTGCTTAGTAAATACTGAATTAATAGAAGCTATTCAAAATCATTTGCATTTATTCATTTCCTAATCATTCCTCAAGATTTGTCTAGGGAACACTCCAGAATTAGAATTTGATAAGAGAGCCAAGGATCAGAGCCCCAGAAGTGTCTGGAGACCATCTGGAGCTCGGCCATGCTCTTTAGAGAGTTACATCCCAGAGGGCACTTGTTCGTTAGTGTTGTTGCTCATACATTTACACAGGTCCTAAAAAAGGGAATAGTGTACCAGGTAAACCCATGTCTTATTCTGATTTGGCATGACATTTTCTTAGGTTTGAAGGCCATCCAAGAGTTTAGTCAGTCTACTAGTTAGAATAATGCTGATGGTTGCAATAATACAGCCCCAAAAGCAACTAGCACAGATCAGTTCCAACATCGGATCCCACGCTACGTTCCTTTAGGTGATGCCATGTCTTTGCGAAGCTGGTTTTTCAGAAATTGTTGTGATTTTTAAAAGCCAGTATTGAGCAAAAGTCGAAATGAGGTACCAAGCGAGGTACCAAGTCAACAGACGTACAAATCTCATCAGTAAGTGATTACGGTTGCAGAGGAACAAGGATATTTCTCAACTTATATGCGTTATTCTTTTCAAATGACCAGTAGGTCATGAAGACATGCATATTTAAGTGGTTTTCTTAGCACTGAATAAATATCCTCTTAATAGTTCTATGACCAAATATACAACTATGCGTGCTTTGGTTAGCTGCTCTCTTCTCTTTTCTCTTTTTCACTAGCTTTTTACTTGGTGGCTTTTCTAGTTTTGCACTGATGGTTTCTGTTCTTATTTTCTTTGGATTCTTGGCTGGTTCTGAAACGATCATTTCTTTTGTCTGAGAGTACAGCAGGGGCATCTTGGCTTCTAGCATTGGAGACTTCTACTTCAGTGTCCCTTTTTATACTGTTAAGCATGATAGCTTCATGGCTGGCACCGCCATTCTCCTCTTCCTTCTCAAAGTTTTCATCATCACCCCAGGCGTCTTCCATTCCCTCTCCAATTTGAGCAGTTTCAGGAGTCCAAAGCGCAGGTTTAGAAACCACTTCTTTTTTTTTAAATTTTTTTACACGTTTATTTTTGAGACAGAGACCGACAGCATGAGTGGGGCAGAGAGGGCTCAGCATAGAGCCCCATGCGGGGCTTAAACCCGCAAACCACAGGATCGTGACCTGAGCCGAAGTTGGACGCTTAAGTGACTGACTGAGCCACCCAGGCCCGCATAAAAACAACTTCTGAAGGAGGTTCAGCTTCAGCAATAATTTCTTCTGCTTTCTCTTCCACATTAGAGGTATCAATAGCGGCCTTTTCTACTTTAATTTTTTTTTAATGTCTCTCTCTCTCAAAAATAAACAGAGTGTAAGCAGGGGAGGGCAGAGAGAGGGGGAGACACAGAATCTGAAGCAGGCTCCAGGCTCTGAGCTGTCAGCTTCAAGCCCGACACAGGGCTCAAACCCAAACTGTGAGATCATGACCTGAACTGAAGTCGGACGCTTAACCAACTGAGCCAACCAGGCGCCCCTGGGGGCCTTTTCTACTTTAAATGCTGTGATTCTTTGATTTCCTATAGACCCTGCAAAGCCTAACCTTCCACCTTCTTTCTGAACTTTCCAGTCATTCTCCAAAGCCTTCTGTGTTAGCTCTGTAATTTCTAGTCCTTTCACACCGGCTGTTTTACTGTATCTCAGGAGTTGATGTTTCAGCAGCGTTCTCCCACCACAGGACTGGATAGTACAAATCTCTCGGTGCTTGTTCATGGCAATCACCAGCAAGCCAGCCGTTACACGTTCGTCTCGTTTATTGGGATCCCCCAATAAATACGTACCTTGCCGGAAGAAAGCAAAAATGGCACCCATGGGCACGCGGTGGATGCTCACAGGTACAGGATCACACTCCTCAGGTGTGCACAGTGTTACTTCATCTCCTCGGACAGGCGTCGGGTCTTCGGAGGTGTCCGAGGCTACGATTGCAGCGATCCTGGCAGCGTCGACCTCACTGCTTTTATTTGCGTTTAATTTCTTTCATGTTTATTTTTGGGAGAGACAGAGAAAGACTGGGAGTGGGGGGAGGGGCAGAGCGCGAGGGAGACACAGAATCCGAGGTAGGCTCCAGGATCCGAGCTGTCAGCGCAGAGCCTGACGCGGGGCTCGATCTCATGAATCATGAGATCAGGAGCTGAGCCAAAGTCGGACGTGTACCTGGCTGAGCCACCCAGCTGCCCAACCTAACTGCTTTCAAATGAAATCGTTAGGATGTTCCTTTTGGTCTAGGAAAGATTACTTCGACCACGTGGGCCGCCGCAAACTGTGAGAAGGTTTTGGAACCTCTGCCCTGAGGCATTCTCGCAAGCGGAATGCAAGGTCACGTTTGGCTGATGGGTGTGTCCTCGCTGAGGCTTAGGGCAAGGGAAGGGCCAGAGAGGCAGTGCCACTCTCTTGAAGGTCTCCACCTGGTACTCTCCTATCCTTGACCCATGTTCTACTAGTGACGTCCTTAAGTGATCATAAGCGGTGGCAGGCTGGGGGATGTTACATAGCTCGCTGACACGATCCAGGCGGCTACGTGAGAGGGGAGGATGAATTTTGGCAGACAGCTAAGTCTCTACAGTTCACTCCTCTACCCATGTGTAGAGCGTTCTCCTTTCCTGGAGAGAGGAAAAAAAAAAGCAAAAGTCTTATGATAGTGTGATTTCTAATGAATACATATGTGGTTCATCCCATTTTTTGACACAGAGCTCCTAAAACCCTTGGAATTTCCTGAGGAAAGCGACAAGGGTGTCTTTTGTTATGTTAATGAGCGTTGGGGCCACACCTGGGTTGCCAGGACAAGTAACCAGGAAGTGGAGGGTTGGAACTTTCATTCCCACCCCCTTGACCTCTGGGGAGGGGAGGGGGGCTGGAGGCTGAATCACTTGCCAATGACCAATGATATAATCAATCATGCCTATATAATGATGCCTCCACAAAAACCCCAGGAACTGGGTTTGGGGAGCTTCTGAGTGAGCGAACACGTGGAGATTTGGGGAGATCGGGGCCCTCGGGCAGGCCAAGGAAGCTCTGTGCCTTTTCTCTGTACCTTGCTCCATGCACCTGTTTCTCCTGGCTGTTCCTGGGTTGTATCTTTTGTAGTCAACCGGTGATCTAGTAAGTAAAACAGTTCCTGAGTTCTGTGAGCCACTCTAGCAAGTTAAATCCGAAGAGAGGGACGTTGGGACCTCTAGTCTGTAGTCAGAAGCACAGTGATAACCTGGATTTGGGACAGATGTCTAAAGGTGAGGGAGCAGTCTCCTGAAACCCGATGCTATGTCGTGTGCACGGTGTCAGAATTGAGCTACACTGCGGGACACCCGACTGGTGTCAGAGAATTGCTTGGTGGTGTGGGGGGGAACCCCCTGTTGACCAACAATAGACAAGAGTGCAATCCGCAAAATCAAGTGTGCCCAATTATTGTGAGGTCTGAGGGACTGGCAGTCAGGAGACAGAGAGCGTACCGAAATTGTCAGTATGCTCCAGAGAGACAAAGGAGGTTAAGGTTATCTCAAGAGAAAAGAGGGAGTGTGTGAGTGGCTTCGAACGAAATGTGAGTGGAGCTGGTATGGCTACAGTTATGCTTATCCGTACATGATTGGTTGCTGGGGCTATTACTAGGCAGAAAGTCCATTTACGTCCATTTTAACATGCAGCAGATGCCTTGGCTTTCAGCTGAGTTCGGCAATGATTCCAAGAATCTTGAGACCGAAGGAAGATGTGCACAAGCCCCACTTTCACTAGGGCCTCCCGACTCCATATTAAAATGACTCTTTTAGCCATGCCTCCTCTATTTTGAATCTTCTTCCACACACCCCTTCCTCCCCCGCACCTCTTTTGGAATTAGGTATTCTGCACCCTTGGGAGTCCCCAACAGCTTACCGCATCAAGCTCGAATCCAGAATCTCTGATAATGCCTGGTTGTTTTCATCAGGTGTAGAGTTGGCTGCTCCTGATCTGAGCATCTGTATAATAAAAGACAAGTTATCTACGCAACCCCCCCCCCCACACACACACACAGCCATACGCAAGTCACACAATACAGTGGTAACTCAAGGATGATATAACTGCGTTAACAAATTGCCGTTTAGGTAAAGAAAGAAATGGTCCATAGTGGTAATGTCAGTCTCCCGCACAGGCATTGGGGGCACACTTAGACCAGGCAGTGGGGGGTGGCAGTGGTAGGAGGATTAGCGTGTTTCTACTTCCTGGGTACAACTCTCTTGACCATTATTTTCTGTGGCCTCTGGCTCCATCCACTGACGGGTCCCTTTTTGCCCATTATCTGCCATTGTTTGATCTGAGGAAGACATTGCGACCATCATCCAGTTTCGTAATCGAGTTTCTCCTCGTGTCCATCGAGGGCCTGAATCCTCACACACGTTCTTGCAGACTAGTTCTGTGATTTCTTTGGCAGTATAATTTCCTAGAATCGTAGTAGGCTTCTCATCTCTTTATGTCCGGTAACTTCTCCTGCCAGTAACTATACCCAGTGTTCTGTGCTAGACCTATTTCCTCCATTTTCTTTGTTACCTTGCTCTAACCACGTCACTTTCACATTAATGGTGGTTCTGTTGAGGCCCCTGAAACATGAGACGTTGGTGAGAAAGCCATAACTGTATTCCCCTTTCCAGTCATGTAAACCCAGCACCCAGCCGCTAAACTACTTCCTTCCCTCATATCTCTGCGAACCAGGAACTTCTCTGAGCTTCTCTCTTTTGTATTATTTTTCAGACACTCAACTGACTGGGCCATCCAGGTGCTCCACTTTTTTTTTTTTTTTTTTAAGTTTATTTTTGAGAGAGACAGTGTGAGTGGGGGAGGGGCAGAGAGAGAGAGAGGAAGAGAGAGAATCCCAAGCAGGCTCTGCGCTGTCGGCACAGAGCCCGATGCGGGGCTCGAACTTACGAAGCCATGAGATCACGACCTGTGCCGAAATCAAGATTCGGACGCTTCATTGACTGAGTCACCCAGGTGCCCCTGAACTCCTCTCTTTCTTGGAACATTTTTGACAAACAGGAGCAAGCCAACACTCACTAATACTCTGGCTCGTTTAGATGGCTCTTCTCACATTTATAGGTTTAGTCTTTGCAAATTCATCTATTTGACCACATCATGTAGGATTTTTTTTTTTTTTTTGGTCTCTCTACCATCTTTGATGTTGATGTAGTTTTAAGGTTGTTGCTTTACATGACTATGCGAGACGCTTGCTTCCTGTGGCTTTCTCCAGAACTTTCCAAAAAGTCCGTAGCAAACATCTTCTCATAACTTCTTGGCCAGATGTCTCAGTCCTGAACTAATTAGTACCAAGGATAACTTAGAATAATCAGACATTACCCCTTTCGCAGAGGTAAATTCTTCTAACCACGTAACCAGTACTCAGGGACATGTGGGATGAGTATTCAAAACTTAAGTCTGTTATGGTGGTCCCTATACAAGACTTGTGAGAGCTCACAGATCCTAGCATGGTCAGCGTGATGGGCTAAACTGCCTTTCAAAGACTTTCCTAGTTCCAGACCCCTGACTATTTAGTGATGAAATTTGTGGAAAGCTAGGGAATATAAATGAGTATACTTAAGTTTTCCTTTCTTTGTTTTCTTTCTTTTTTTTTTTTTTTAGCTTTCCTTTCTATTGAGTGTATTCGTTGCCATTCTTTTTAAATCAATACGCTAAGCTCCTTTTAGTAGTGTTGGCAAGCAAGTATATTACATTGACAAATAGAAGACAAATTCTATTTTTGTTATGCGTTTTTACCAGCATCCATTAATCTGTGACCTCTGGTGATATTAGCAATTGTGAGTGGTGTCCTTTAATTTGCTACCTTTCATATTTTCTTTAATGATTGTTATTACTTTTAAAATGAAAAGTACACATAGAAAATTAACAGATATATATTTTTTAAGTTTATGTATTTATTTTGAGAGAGAGGCAGCTGAAGCAGAGGAGAGGCAGAGAGAGAAGGAGAAAGAGACTCCCGAGCAGGCTTCTCACTGTCAGTAGGAGCCCAATACAGGGCTCACACTCACAAATCATGTGATCATGACCTGAGCCAAAAACAAGAGTCGGATGCTTAATTGACTGAGCCACCCAGGCACCTCTCAAATATCTTTTAATTTTTAGGGCTCCTGAGTGACTCAGTGGGTTGAGTATCAGACTCTTGGTTTTGGCGCAGGTCATGAGCTCATCGTTTATGAGTTTGAGCCCTGCATCAGGCTCCACACCGACATTGAGGAACCTGCTTGGGATTCTCTGTCTCTCCCTCTCCCTCTCTCAAGACCCTCCCCCACTCACACTGTCTCTGTATCTCAAAAAAAAAAAAAAAAAAAAAAAAAAAACTTAAAAGAAAATTCATAGATATTTGAACCTGAAATAGGAATTTTATGCAATGTACATGAGTTTCTGTTCACTACATTTACAGGCCTAGTAGATCTGGGAATTCAAATGGACTGTTATAGAATTTCTTTTTTTTTTTTAACCTTGGGAGCAAAATTGACTGTTTCAGTAATTTTTCTAAATAGTTCTCCCAACCTCTCTGTCTTGTTCCCTGTGAACTGATTAAACTTACCTACTGAAATGTAGCTTTGAGAAGTTTTGAGCTGGAGACAAATTTAGATGGAGGTATTTGCTTTCTCTTTTCACTTGATGGAAGGTTCCCGTTTGTGGCCCATTGGTTGATTTGCCCCTCTTTGGAGTCAGCTCGCCTGCAGCTGTCCTGCAGTCTGTGTATAAACCAGGAACCACTCCACATGGTCATGCTGGTGTGTGTTCCTTCTGTGCATTCTCAACAGATTGATCTTTCCAAGTATCTTCTTTGAAATATATTATTCATTTGGCTAACACAGTAAACAGCAAATAATTTTAATGGGAGGTTTTGGCATTGCTGAATTACATGTTGGACCTAATTGTTTAGCTTTTAGTAACTGATGAAAATCCCTGACCGAGTAAAGGCACGCAGTTTACTACTGGCTTCCACGTCCAGATTTGAGTGAGAAAAGTCAGAAATTAAATATAGCAATAAAAATGTACTAGTATTCCGTAATTGCCGGATGCTTAGGACAGCTGACATTTACGATCTGAGGCCTCAAACGAACGTGTTTCTTCTCTTTCAGGTAAGTGTCCCTAACACACATATGGACCTGGATACACATAGTGTTTCAAGTGAATAAGCGGATGAGTAAGAAACATAAGGAAAGATGAGTTTTCCTAGGGCATCTGAAATAAGGAGGTGGTTACCAATGGGTCAGAGAAGGGATTTGGCAATTAACACCTTCATGGATTCATTCTTCTATTCATTGGAGAGCGAATGGGACCACCCCTCTTCTTAGGAGAAGTGATCTCATGGAAGACAGAAAGAAAAAAAAGATACAAAAAATGAGAGAATGTATTAAATGCCAAGAAAGAAAAGAAATAGGTTCTGTGAGAGAATAACAAGGGGAAAAATTTGCCATTTGGTTGGATGGACAGGAGAGATCTCTCATGAAGAGGGGATATTTAAGCAGTATCACCAGATTCAGATACTTGAAAACAGGGGGGGAAAAGACCCAATAAATTTAATACTTCAAAAATAGGACTAAATCTTCATAGTGGTTAGTGTTTTCAATGAAGTTCACTCCTTTATGTCTTTGAAATTGTTAGTGTGGCAACTTCTCAACCAGCACCCCTCAGTAGCTCTGTATGCACATAATTAAAAATCGAAAAGCCTAACTGTTCTGTGTGTCCAGTAAATACTTGTTGAATTGACCTTTGAATTCAAAGTCTCTTCAAACTTTGGTTAATAACTTCTGCACATGCCAATACAGAGACATCAGCACCACTGCTCCAGAAAACATCTTGACTGAATTTTGAAACAGATGGCTTTGCATTCAGTTCTGAGGTGACTTTTTTCCAGGAAGGAAACCCAGATTTGGAGGGAAATGCCCTTGTCAGTGAGGTTCCCCTCAACCCAAGTAAGAAATGAGCTCTATATAAACGATTCCTTTCGCAGTAGATTCACTGCCAGTTGAAAATACAGTTGAGTACATAGATTTTTTTTTTTATTATAATTTCTGCTGCTCTGGTGCGTGTGATATATTGAAGTGTTGGCGTCTTTGCCTTTTTTTCATTAAAAACATCATAAAACATTTAGGGGTCTGTGCAGGAATTGCTGTGACCTCTATTTATAATTGAAGAAAGTAACGTTTTCCTTAAAATATTACTCGAGAGCAGTATTCCTGGCCACAAGACCCTGAAGCCTGCTAACCAGATTTGTGTAGATTTCCATTCTCCCGTGTGCAATTACCAAAATGATAGGAAAGGAAGACCCTTGGCAAGAGAAAGAAATCTGGTAAGCACACCGATTTGAAGCAAGCTTATGGGAGCTGGGTTTTATGTTTTGTTTTGGTATTTTTGTTGCTGTCCCAGTGAAAGCAGTCTCTGTTTTAAGGTTGTTAATGCTAATAAGCATGGTACCTTTATATATATTTCTGAAAGCGAGGGATAGAGTCTGCAATCAGCTTGAACCTTGTGCCTCTGCATCTCCAACCTTCGTGTGTACAGGCATCCCCTGGGGATCTTGCTACAAACCAGATTCTGGTTCGGGGGGTCTGGAGTGTTGGGGGGGACTCTGCATTTCCAACCAGGTCATTCAGTGCTGTTGTCCTCCGGCCATCCTTGAAGTAGCAAGGCTCTAAGCAGTGACTTGTGTCTCCTCAAAGGTAAACTGCCTCATGTGTCACTTGAACATTAGCTTTACTCCCTGTCTCGTTTTCTCCAGTCGTGGGACAGTGTCTTTCGGGTAACTTCCCAAGATCCCTCAGTCGAGTTACTCAGCAGTTGGCCGCTACTTCGTCTGAGAATCAGTCCCCAAACAGCCACAAGGCCAGGCAAAACTTAAGTCAGCTTTGATTCCCTCTTCTAACGTAACACGCTTAGTGGGTCAGCGAGTCCTGTCAGCTGTACCTTCGAAATATACCCATATCCATCGCGTTCTCCGCTACCTCATCCCACTACATCATCCCGGTCAGATCCTTCACCATGTCTCACCTGGGCTCTGAGAGTCCCCAGACTCCTCTCCCTACTTTTACCCTTGCCCTCTAGAAGCTGGGTGATCTTTGGAGAGTGTAAATCAAACTGTGTCACCTACTGCTCAAAACCCTCCAGTGGCTTCCCATACGCTCAGAACAAAACCCGGACCCAGGACCATGGCGTGCAGGAGCTTCTTGATCTGACCCTGCAAACCTCCCTCACCTTTCTCCAGACCCCTCTCTCCATGGAGCCTCATTCCTGCCCGCCAGCCTCCTGTTTACTTGTTGAACACAGAAGCCCAGCCTCCTCCTTTCCTCTGAGCTTTGCGCTGGTGCTTCTTACGTCGGAAGGCTTTTCCGGAAGGCTCCGGTGCCTTCTTACTCTTCGGGTTACCCCTTCTAAATGGCAGTCTCTGCAGCCCAGTTTAAATTAGCTGTGCCCCATTTTTCTGGATTGCATCTGCGTGTTTTATTTCATTTTTAGCCCTGATCACTCTCTGAAAGTATCTTTTTTTTAAAATCTCTATTCACTTATTTTCTGGCTCTACACCATCACACTAGACCATAAGCTCCTTGAGGACCTGGCATTTCATAGATGGTTGTGTTGAGGGTGGGAGGGAGGGAGGGAGGAAGGAAAGAAGGAAGACAGCCCCCATTCCTTTGATCAAAATGTTCCCCATTTTTTGGTTTGATACTGAGTACTATTAGAAATTATTCCTCTCTCATGTTGTAGAAAAGACAGAAATCATCATATGTAATTTAAAGGCTTAAAAATATTTTTCTATAAAGAGTAGTTCCCTTCTATGTTGGGTTTTAGCAGCATCATTAACTTTTATTTCCAGAAACTCAAATGAGTTGAAAAAAAGGCACCATTTGGAGAAATTTACATAAGAACCATACTCTTAATGAAGTTTCTCCACTATGGAGAAAGTGCATTTGTGCTGAGAGAGCTCTAGGACTGCTGGCTGGGCACACAGGGCAAACACTTGCTGCATGGCCAACTGAGGCTGGGGTGGTCCACGGTCATGGGGCAGGATGCAGTTCTCTGGCCCACTTTGGTGTCCAGTCCTTTCCTGCGTCCTTCTTAGTGGGGTGTTCTAAGCCACTGACAACCCAAGACCAGAAGAGCAGGCATCACCACCCCAGAGTAATTGAGTCTATGTTAGATGGTGCAAAGAAAGGGCACTTTGGAGTCTCCCAGGTTGATGTTTGCATCTTGGCTCCTTACTTTGTCACATGACTCCGAGAGAGCCTTTCTGAGCAAATTCTCATCTGTAACGTGAAAACCAGAATCTGTTGTGGTGAGGTTTTTAAATCTTGAAAGTAGCTAGGCTTATATTTCTGGGGGCCCTGGGGTCTCTGCAGTTCCACGAGACAGCCTTTATTCTGCATGCATGGAAACGGCATCACCACTTACACTTGATCGATGTAAATGGCTCCTAGGAGCACCAATTCAGAGTATAATTTTACATGGAATGTGGTATAAGTGGTAACCCTGATTTATACAAGGAGGCAGGTCATGTTGAACTAGACACCTGTCATTAACTAGCAAGTCAAAATGCTGGGAGAGGTCTAAGTCAATCCCGGGGTGGGGGGGGGGGGAATGTGGTGGGAGTAGAGTTATATAAGTTTTGAGAGATTTAAGGAAAAAATTAAAATTATTAAATATAAAAACTCAATGGAAGAGGTAGGCAACAGCTTAGATCCTGTTGAAAAAAAGAATTAAGGAGACTTTAGGTTTGAAGAAATTACAGAATTAGTTGAGGATGGCAAATAGAATACAAAACCGAAATTAAAGATACAGAGGATACGATGAGAAGGCCCAACACAGATTCTAATGAAAAAGAGGCAGTATTTAGGGGGGGAAAAGGTTTCACCCATCCTATAAATCCAGTGAATTCGAATTTGGTATTTGGGGCACCTGGGTGGCTCAGTCGCTTAAGCTTCCAACTTTTGTTCAGGTCATGGTCTCATGGTTTGTGAGTTCTAGCCCCCCGTCAGGCTCTGTGGTAACAGCTCAGAGCCTGGAGCCTGCTTCCGATTCTGTGTCTCCCTCTCTCTCTGCCCCTCCCCTGCTCATGCTCTGTCTCTTGCTCCTTCAAAAATAAATAAACATTAAATTTTTTTTTTTTTTTTTTAGAATTTGGTATTTTGGAAACTCATTTTTTTTTGTCCTTTTAGTATTGCACTAGATGTATTTCTTGCTGTTTTGTTGGTTATAGGCAATAAACTATTAAGACAGCAGGCAAGTTTAGTGAAAAATAATTTCAGTAGTATCTCCACATATTTTAGTCGAATATTTTCCTGTGTGTGAATATTGGAATTTGTGATTTTCAGTTTTGTTTTTATACACAGATGGGTTTTGTTTTGTTTTTTAATCACATCAATATATATTTTAAACCATCAGTTTTTAAAACCATCTTTTTTGGAGAAATGGTTCCAGGTTTCCTGAGCTTCGTTTTTTAAAAAAACAAGGTCTTCAGTAGAAATCTATAACTGGCACATTTAGAATCAGATTAATTAGGTTCTATTTGTATTAAGATAACTAATCTCAAGGCCCAGGTGAAGTAGATTCGATAATCTGAGTCTTTGCATTTAAACTTGCTTTCACTCTTGTCCACATTATAGACTGGAAAATACTTAATTGTAAATAAAACATCAGGGCTAAGATTAATCCTTAGCATATAGTTGGTGTTTAGTAAATACTTGTTGAATGACTGAATTAATGACTTCAAATTTTAGGAAGGTTGATTTAGAAAAATGGTTGTAAATCAAAGCATGTTTTTCCAGTTGTTTGGATTTGCTGTTTTCCTAAATGTTATAATCACCATTTGTCATCATTTAAAAACAATTTTTTTAATGTTTATTTATTTTTGAGACAGAGCATGAATGGAGGAGGGCCAGAAAGAGAGGGAGACACAGAATCTGAAACAGGCTCCAGGCTCTGAGCTGTCAGCACAGAGTCCGACGCAGGGCTTGAACTCATGGACCGTGAGATCATGACCTGAGCCAAAGTCAGACGCTCATCATTTTTGGTGTTAATGACATACTCTTTTTGATGTAGACTGATAGAGGCGGGAAGTGATTAGAAAGTGTTTAGCAGTATTTTCTATTAAAAATTGATTTTTTACATGGTTTTATCTTACAGGCCCCCTTTCGTATGGCCTTCCCTTCACTGTACTCTCTCTCGTCCCCCAAATCAAACCTTTAGATTTGAAAACCTCGTTTGAAACATCAAAGCCTTGTTGAGATTTTACAACCCTTGAATGGGAAACTGTCAGTAAAAATGGTCTTTCTGCTCAGGTCATAAGGACAGACCGGCACATGAGAGGCCTGCTGAGTGTTTTGTCTGTTTTGTTCTTATGTAGCAGGGGAAGAAAGCGACTCTTCCTTTAGTAGGAGCCATCTTTGCTGAGCACTTTTGCTGTCTTGGAGTGCCCTCCCTCCTTCAGAATCTACCAGAACACTACTCATCTTGTAAAATTCAGCTAAAACCTCACCTCCAACATGCAGCCTTCCCTGAATACTTTCAGCTCAAGTCCTAGTAGGAAATGCGTTGTCAGGTGAATAATACCCTGTGCAAATAACTTTGACAATCAGAGGCCAAAGAATTGTTCTGAGGTGCTGTTTTCTTGCACAACTTTTGCAGAAAGACTGAGCATGTTGTGATGTTTTTTTAAAAATTGTGGCCGGATTAGTAATGCAGGGTTTTGCATTTATTCTCCTTCCTCCCTGCCTCCCTGTGTTTCTTTTTGTCTCTCACTCTTGCTGCCCTAGTATTACATCTCCTATTAAGCCTTAGTATATAAAAAAAAAAAAAAAAAAAGTGGGGAAGATTTGATTTTTCTGTTCAAAATCAACACTGAACATCGCCAGTTATTACAATCACTGTTGTAAATGTCTTGACTTCCTTGCAGTAACTCTAAGAGCCAGAGTCTTGTCTCGGTCATCCTGTTATATCCCCAGTGCCATGTTTGCTAATAGAAAATGCTTGATCTGGAAGTTGGGAACAAACAAATTGTGCATCCTTGCTTCTACAACCTGTAACATACCACCGTGTCCCAACTGACTTAGAAATACATATCATTAATTCTTCCAAGCCTCTCTGTTGACGTATATGAAATCAACTTCTTTGTCTTCTGGAAAGCAAGCCTGGAGGGAGGGTTGATTGAGATCTTAGGACATGCGCAGAAATAAGACCCAAAATTATGCAAGGTGAGGTGCCGACACAGTAAGCCACGTGTTGAGAAAAGCTCACAAGCTTAGAGCCAAGGACAACCAGAGCCAATGAAGGCCCACACCTTCCTCCCGAGCTGCTAATCATTTTGTGTTTCCCTTGAGTCCTTCACTCTTTAACATCAAGCTCTTCGGTGACTTGGCTCCTTCTGCAGATTTCACACTCAAAATAATGGGCTTTGGAAAATAAATTTGGCACAGCCTCGTTCCTTTTTAAACATTTTTTTATCACATGTAGGGTTTTATGGTCACATTGTTTGTAAAATGCCCTTTCTGTACATTTTTATCATGGCAGTGTATATGTTGCATGTCTAATTAGCTTCAACATACCAGATGAATTGTTTAAACCCGTCTGGCGTGCTGTAATTTTTCGAAGTTCCTCATCTGCTTAGAAAAATACGTTTGCAAAGGTTTTAGATTTCAGGAACCAAAAGTCTATCATGGATCCTGGTCACCATAAGAAACATTTCAAGGGAGGGAAATGGTACAGCCACCGGCCAGGCTAGCCAGTGGGAGAGAAGACAAGGCCCCAAACGTGTTTACAATTCTAATTTGAGACTCAGTGCCAAGATCAGCCCTCCTTCGGCTTCCCGCTCCCAGCCCTCCCTAGGATTGAGGGAAACAAAACATGGAACTGAGACGTTTCTTACCATTACCGGTGCTAAATATATTTGGGCTGAAGGGAGCCAGAGGAAATCACAGGCTCTTGGGAGAAAGGGTAGGAGATGGGGTCAGGGGCGCAAAAGATGGTGAGGTTGGAGAAGAGGAGGGATTGGAGCCAAGCAGGGGCCTACAGGCTGTAGATCCATCCAGAATCATGTGTGCATGCCACACATTCTTCAGTTTAACCGGTTATACAATCTCAACACATTAAACCTGACTGATACTCAATTTTTAAAAATCTTATAACTGGAAGGAAGAAATGATCTCGTGCCAGGTTCTCCTCTTCTAAACCCCAGAAAAAGTTTCAATGTCTTACTTCTTTAGATCTTGGCTTGAACCCAGGGAGTATGTCCTTTTTGTACCAAGGCGCTCATAGCCATGGAAGATGGTGTCTTTGTTGTTTAATGGTGCCATTTGCTACTATAATTACAAACAATTTCATAGGTATTACTGCATTTGAACAGCACAACAGCCCTATGAGATCAGACAGGAAGTTTTAGACTCAACTTGACAATTACGAAAACTCGGCATCTGAAAATGTTGTACCTTTCTCATATTAATACATATAATTCTAGCAGGAGCTAGCATTTAGAGAGTCCTCATTAAGTGCTAGGCATTGGGCTAAGGTGTTTTTCCTGCATTATTTCATGAATCCTCACAAAAACACTGTGATAAGTATTTTTATATTTTAATCTGAAAGATGGTAAAATTAAAAATCAGGGATGTGAAGGAATTCATCCAAGGACTCTCCAAGGAGACTGAGGACTTACCCTAGGCTTGACTGATTTATTAAGTCACTATGTTACGGTATTTCATCACATCCAAGATGGTATCGCTATAAGATACACCATTATTTTATGTATGTCCACTAAGAAAGAGAACAATATTGTTTAATCAAACGTGGCACTATGGTTCTTACCACTTAAAATTTTTGTTTCTAATTCATTAAGAGAGTTCTTTTGGACTTATTTTATTCATAGGTTCTTGTCAGATATAAAACATAGCCATGTGTCATAGGGAAAGTAGAAGCGAAATGAACTGGTGAAGATGTCCCTAAACATCTCTACACTTAAAGACTGACTCTTCTCGATGACTTTTCAACTCAGAGTCACCAATTGTCTCCCCAAGAGTATCATACTTTCTCTTGTCAACAACACTGGTGATACTGCACATTTTAATTTTTTTTTTTTAACGTTTATTCTTTTTTGAGAGAGAGAGACAAAGCATGAACGGAGAAGGGGCAGAGAGAGGGAGACACCGAATCCGAAGGGCTCCAGGCTCCCCCACGTGGGGCTCGAACCCATGAACTGCGAGATCATGACCGGAGCCAAAGTCAGTGGCTCAACCGACTGAGCCACCCGGGCGCCCCTAGGATACTGCATATTTTAAATAAGTGCTCCACTATTTTTGGATTTTTTATTCAAGTCTCTGGTACCCACTCCCCAAGTTTTGAGGTGCACACATAGGTACTGACGGCCACATCACATCATCACCCCCAATGACGGGGATTGTAAGCAGAAATATTAAAAAGGGAGCAAATCTGTGGCTTAGAATCAATGGCCTGTGGTTTACTGCCTCCTTGCTTTAAGGCAGAGCTGAAAATAAATCCCAAGTATCTTGTATGTCTCTTAAGTTATCAAAAAACTTCACTCAAATCATAAAAGTCAACCTTTCTTTTTAGACTTATACTCATTTTTAAAGGCATTGTTTTCTGTAACCACACACGATCACTTAGGTTTAGTTTCTCGTTTTTCCTACACCCTTTAAAGAACTCAAAGAACAGCCTCATGAAGATGGGATAGAGTTTTGGGCAAAGATAAATCTACCTATTTTAAGACAGAAGGCCGATCAGCACTGATGAAAAGAAGTGTATGTGTCAATGGGGAGGAATGGGGGGAGGGTTGGTGGAAAGATCGTTACCACTGAAACATTTAAGAAAAATGAGTATAAAATATCATCAATATGTTGATCCAGCTGTGAAGTTAATTAAATATTACAGTCCTGGTTGAACAAAAACAAAAACTGAGATTTCCTAGGGAGTACTGTTTTTGTTTAAAAAAAAAAAAAGAAGAAGAAGAAGCCATTTTGCCATTATTTAAAAGAGCATTCCTTTCCTTGCAGCAATTCCTGTCAATCCTGCTCTTCACGCTCTGATTTTCTATTTTCTGCCTAGTGCCAAAGTAGAGGAGTCGACCAGTTGCCTCATCCTTTGTTAACCAAATCGCTTTGTCACCGACATTCGTACAGATCATTAGTTCAGTAAAAATTGTTGTTCCTGCTAAGAATGAGGAGATCTGGTAACATCTGAACTGTTTTCTGAGCCGGTAAAGAAATAGTAAATGATGGGGCGCCTGGGTGGCGCAGTCGGTTAAGCGTCCGACTTCAGCCAGGTCACGATCTCGCGGTCCGTGAGTTCGAGCCCCGCGTCGGGCTCTGGGCTGATGGCTCGGAGCCTGGAGCCTGTTTCCGATTCTGTGTCTCCCTCTCTCTCTGCCCCTCCCCCGTTCATGCTCTGTCTCTCTCTGTCCCAAAAATAAATAAAAAAACGTTGAAAAAAAATTTTTAATAAAAAAAGAAATAGTAAATGATACTTAGTAGAATTCTAGAACTGTATGAAAGCTTTTAGCTGGCCAAGAATTTCAAAGATGAAAATGGTGAAGACACAGGTTCTAGAGTCAGCCTGCCTGCTCATAGTCCAGGTTTTACTGCTCATTAACTGTCCCCTGGGTAATTTCTTATCTTTTCTGTGCCTCTGTTCTTCAAGGGCCATCCAAGTATCTTCTTAAAAGGTTGTTACAAGAATAAAACGAGCTGATGTGTGTGGACTGCTGACACCTAGTAATCATTCAAAGGTATTATAGCTAGTATGATAACACACGTTGTCACTCTTTGTCAACTAAAATATTTAATTTCTCTGAAAACCTGCTTTTTTATTCTTCCCATTAAGAGAATACAATTGACCCTTGAGCAACACAGGGTTTAGGGGTACTGACCCTCCATGCAGTTGGCAATCCGTGTGTAAAGGTGACTCCCCCCCAAATTTACCAGCCTACTGTTGACCAGGAGCCTTGTGGCTAACAGCAGAAACTGTGGAGTAACACATATTTTGTGTGTTAACATGTTTCATATACTGTATTTTTACCATAAGATAAGCTAGAGAAAATAAAATGTTGAGAAAATCATAAAGAAGACATAATATGTTTATAGTATTATACTGTAGTTCAAAGGCCAACATGGTTTACTTTAGGGGCAAAAGGCCCCAAAGCCCTGTGAGGTCCATATTGGATTAGAATCGAGTTTTCTTTTTCTTTCTTTTCTTTTCTTTTCTTTTCTTTTCTTTTCTTTTTTTTTTTTTTTACCAGATTTATGCTTTATTTTATTTTAATGTTTATTTTGAGAGAGAGTGTGAGCAAGCCAGCAAACGGGGGAGGGGCAGAAAGAGACAGAGACAGAGAATCCCGAGCAGGCTCTGCCCTGTCAGCACAGAACCTGACACGGGCCTCAATCCCACAAACCATGAGATCATGACCTGAGCCAGAATCAAGAGTTGGACGTGTAACGGACTGAACCACTCAAGCACCCTGATATATGCTTTTTCTAAAGTCCTCATATCCATTGTTGAGGAAACAGACTGTAGCTAGGAATGGATCTCACCTGAACGATCACCGCCTCTCCCTTAGTCTGAATCCTAAAACCACCATCATACCTGAAGCTCTTGTGCTGTTAAACAGACTTTTCCCCCGTAAATGGATTATTTATTCTATGAATTTTTAAGTTACTAATACTACATGAAGATTAAATTCTGTGATGCCATTGCTTAAATATAAGGTAAGGAGAATTTAGTACAGGCACCATAAAGGTCCTTTGGAGCCCATCATTTCTTTCCTTTAAGTAGTCTCTAATTTTTACCGGCCTGGAAACCTCTTTCTCCTAATCCTCCAAAGTAACACTGTCCAGCAGAACTTTCTGTCATGCTCGAAATGTTTTTTCTACCATCTGATAAAGTAGCCACTAACCGTATGTGGCTGTTGAGTAACATACAGTTACTACAACTGAGGGACTGAATTTTTTATTTTAATTCTACTTTAATTTAAATAGACACATGTGGCCAGTGGCTACCATATTGGACAACACAGCTCTAAAGCGTTCTTCACATCGTTGCTGTTTTTTTGGGAATCAGAGAAATAGTCCCACTTATCTAGACGTCTGATTTTTAGGAAAGGTAAATATCTGCCAGCTGAAGGAGCAGAGGGACGTAGAAAAAAACCTAGAATGACAAATGTTAGCCCCTGCTACACATGATTCCTGGTGATGTCATAAGTGTTGTCAAACACTTTGAGGATAGGTTGCGTCACGCTGGGACTCTCACCTAAACGACTGTGCATAAAATAAGACAGCCAGGAAAGCCAGAAACACATTGATGTCAGTGAGAAGATAAAACTAAATGGTAGAAAAAAAGAGAGCCAAGACTTTTTTTTAAAAGCAAGTACTGCATTAAGTCATTTTTTTTATTTTGAGACAGGAAGTGTATGAAGCACAAATAAAAATGAAATAAAATAGAAAAAGTGGACAGTAGAACTATAAAAACGTATCAATCTGGGGCCATTTACCACGGGGAAAAGCTGAATTTAGGGCAAACTCCAGAGAATGTCACAGTATCATGGAGAGCCTTCATTATGCCAAAACTAATTCGTTGCGGGAAAAACAAACCAACCAAAAAACCTTGTTATCTTTAAAAAATTCCTGAAGAGTAAAGTATAAAATTTTAAATATTTTATACACAAATGTGTGTAAGAAAAGTCTTGGCTTTTGAAAGGATAAGCAATATTCGTATGTGGAACTACACCTTGTCTGACCCAACCATTTTGGACTGAGCAGTTTTTATTTCTGGCTCCTTTTGTAATACGGGAGTAACATACAGTCTAAAACTCCCAGAATATGAAGTATTTGGGGCCCACTGGTCTCTGAGCATGCTAAGAGAATGGGCTGAACCCTTGACTGGCATATGTCATGATGGGAAGTTTTATCCTAAGGGCTTATTGAAGGCACTATTAAAGGTAGTAGATACATCTGCCTGATAATACTCACCAAGCTAGGTCCAGAATGCATCTATATAAGCTCTTGTCTTTATGCTTTTACATAAAAGAAATTCCCTTAGTTTTCAATTAAGAGATGGTTGTATAAAAATTCATTATGCGGTCCCTCTTTGAATGTATGGTTCGTTGGGGAAAATGTGCTTGATTTTTTAACCTGAATTAGTGTACCTATATTTTGATAAACATTGCCCATAGAGCATGTTGGATTGGTTTGTTTCATAACTGGTTTGTTTCATAATCCAGGTTTGTTTCGCCTGGATTTCTACATTGTTAGATTACTGCCTGAAAATATAATGCATGGCCAATTAGTGACAGTGATTGAAGTGGCCATACAAGCCCTCAGTAGGAAAACCAGCACGAAACAGAATATAACCTGTGTTTTGTGACTCCAATTAATAGTACATATAATAGGCGTTGTGATGAACTGGGTAGAGATGGTTTAATAGAGGTGATAGGGCCTTCATTTCAGTGCTTAATGATGGGGAGAATTTGGGGATGAAAAAGAGGACCTTGGAAGAACCATCTTTGACTTAAAATTTGGTCCGGGAATGTGGGACGAGGGATTGGTGGTACCCTGTACAGATAGTTCAGTGGGGAAGCAGGAGGATATACATTTGGTGTGTTAGGTTGGGCTGCGATTGTTAATGGCATTGAATACCAAATTTGTTGAGAGCCCAAAAGAGCCAACAATTTCTTTGTCCCTAGATTGTTGAAATAGAAAGTACTAGGGTGCCTGGGTGGCTCAGTCTGTGAAGCATCTGACTCTTGATTTTAGCCCAGGTTATGATGTCAAGGTTCATGAGATTGAGGCCCGCCTCGGGCTCTGTGTGCTGATAGTATGAAACCTGCTTGGGATTCTGTCTCTCTTTCTCTCTCTGCCCCTGCCCTGCTCATGCCGGGCGCGGGCACGCGCTCTCTCCCTCTCTCTCTCTCTCAAAATAAATAAACTAGAAAAAATGTATTCAGGAATAGCAGATGGATTTTCAAGCTGTGTAATCAGTGAGGTGCTCAAATACTGCTTTCAGACGAAGGCACATTAGTCTCAGACTTTTTAATGTAGACCAAAATCCTATTGTTTTCTTCAAATACTGGACTTTTCCACCGCTTTAAACGTTATTATTTTTTCTTTGTTTGTTTTTGTGTGTTTGTTTACTGTGCTTAAGTAGTATTTAAAAGAATGGGTTTAGGGGCACCTGGGTGGCTCAGTTTGTTGAGCATCTGACTTTGGCTTTGGTGGTGATCTCACGGTTCCTGAGTTTCAGCCCCGTATTCAACCCATTGCAGAGCTCGCTTCTTCAGATCTTCTGTCCCCCTCTCACTGCCCCTTCCCTGCTTACGCTCCCTCAAAAATAAATAAATTTTTTAAATAAATATAAATAAATACATAAATAAAAGAATGGGTTTATATAGCCAAGGAAAACAAGCTTTAAGAAGTTAAAATTCAAGAAATTTTGAATGTAGCTAGAATGGTTATAATTTCTCCTTTCTCACATGGGATATATCTTGGTGATATAAGATAGGTTTTCTGCTTCAACACTGAGATGAGCTTCTGCAAAGAATGTGGTTTTTGTTTTCTTTGCCTTACCTTTAAAAAGCATGGTGATGTTGAGATTCAGGAACACTGGATAGTGTGTATAGTAAGGTTTTGGTTTTGGTTGTTTGTTGATTAATATTTTACAGTGACTTATAGAAAAACTGAGTGAAATCGGTTTTATCAGATATGAAGAAAGCGAAGAAGTTTTGATTTCCATAAATAATCCTATTTTCCACATGGGTGTTGAAGTTTGAAGAGCTTTATAAACTATAAATGTATTTTTTTAATTTGACTGTAATTCTGTATTTCTGGTGGAAATTAATACCTTAGAGCAAAATTTACCAGACCTGTGAGTGCCTCTTAGCTGCAGCTTTGTTTATTGCCATTTAAATAACTTGTGTAATAAGAAGCCACATACTCAATGTTAAGGTCCCACTGGCAGTTTTTTAAAGAATGTCTGCCAAAGAGTCCCTCATTTTAATCCCTGATTACCTCTGTCTTTTTATCCTTCAGCCTTGAGTGAGAGGTGGAGCTATTTTGTAAGACCTAAAAGCAAGGGTTCCTTGAGTTTAAAAGAAGCTTCTGCTTTTGAAAGACTAGAAGTCTCTGAAATAGCCATTGTCTACCCAGGAGTAAAAAAGGTACTCAAAACATCCTTTCACCTCAGATCAATTTTGAGATCTCATTCATGGGATTCCCGGTGAGACAACTGAAGCAATAAACGACTCGAAGCAGAACAAGTCAAAAAAAAAAAAAGCTTTGTTTTGACTTCAGATGATAGACCTTAGGGTTACAGGGTATTCCAGTCTTCAGGGAACGTCAAGCCTTTCTTTCAAGCAGTTCTCCAACATCTGGCATGGCCAGGAGTCAGGAGGCAATTGGAGACTGTTGGCGAATGCTCAAGTTACAGTTACGTGTAGATGAAAACAGACATGGCCGTGAAGGAATTACTAAAAGTTAGCTGTTTATATCTTGCCTCCAGGCTATGATACATCCTTTTAAAAGGAGCACCTTAACTGCGAAGTTAAAAAAAAAAAAAAAAAAAGAAGTAGAAGAAGAAGAAAATGTTTCCAGTTTCTAGGTTGAACATTGGTTCAAATAGGACCACTCACTCAGCCCCTGCCCCTGTTTTTTGTACCAAGGTATACAGGGTAATGCAAAACAGACAGATATTCAACTCGCATTTATGTCTTACTGTTTCTATTTAAGTTTGATGCCCACTGTTCTCATTAGCAATATGAGTCCTTATTCTGGATACGTTTGAACATGAGGGGAGCTTTAAAAACAGTATTAGTTTCTAAGAACAGAAAATCAAGGTGGCTCTTTGAGATTATTTTATGCTATTACACTAATTATCAATGATGTATAGAAATTGTCCACATACACAAACACTTTTCTGTATAGATTACTATTTTTTAAAAAAATTTTTTTTTTCAATGTTTATTTATTTTTGGGACAGAGAGAGACAGAGCATGAACAGGGGAGGGGCAGAGAGAGAGGGAGACACAGAATCGGAAACAGGCTCCAGGCTCCGAGCCATCAGCCCAGAGCCCGACGAGGGGCTCGAGCTCACGGACCGCGAGATCGTGACCTGGCTGAAGTCGGACGCTTAACCGACTGCGCCACCCAGGCGCCCCTAGATTACTATTTTTAACTGAAGCCACGTATAAGCAAAAAAAGAATTCGTTTCAACCTTAACCTGATTCAATTAGAATTACTAATTAACAAGAGTTCTATATTTTAAAAAAGTATCTTTTATCATATCCTATGTAAGATATGTTTTTTTTTAATTTTTTAATGTTTATTTATTTTTGACAGAGAGAGAGAGAGACAGGGTACAAGCAGGGGAGGAACAGAGAGAGAGAGGAAGACACAGAATCCGAAGCAGGCTCCAGGCTCTGAGCTTTCCGCGTGGAGCCCGATGTGGGGCTTGAACTCAGGAACTGTGAGATCATGAGCTGAGCCGAAGTCAGACACTTAACTGACTGAGCCACCCAGGTGTCCCAAGATACGGTTCTTTGAGAGAAGGTTCACAAACACTGTAGGGATGAAAGTCATAGAATACCAGGCAACTGGTAAATATTCTCAAAAGATACGTGCTTCTCTGTGGATAACTTTTGACACTGACAAATAGACATTCTGCCAGCATCTGAATTAAAAATACTAGATGTGTAAGGATGGTACAAATAGGAATCAACTCTGGATTCCTTTGACTTGTTTTTAGCTTAACGTCGTATCTCTAGTGACTTTCGAAGAGGCACCTGACCTATTTGTATCGACCCAATTCATCCACTTCCCAGGTGGCCACTAGTGGGTAGAATGATTTGCCAATTTCAGAGACTCTTTGGAGGGTAGCCTCCACTGAAATCCTGCCACCAGCCGATTGTCTGGGAGTAGCTAAAAGCTTAAAGACTGTGACGGATTTAGCCAAATATGTGGCATTAACGTATAATATCCCAATTTTAGATTTTTGCCATTTTGTGAGTGGTTTCTTATACTTGGATATTTAAATTTTTTTAAATGTTTATTCATTTTTAAGAGACAGAAGAAGAGTGGTGGTGAAGGGGCAGAGAGAGAGAGGGAGACACAGAATCTGAAGCAGGCTCCAGGCTCTGAGCCGTCAGCACAGAGCCCGACGTGGGGCTCAAACCCACAAACCGTGAGATCATGACCCGAGCATAAGTTGGACGCTCAGCCGACTGAGCCACCCAGGCACCCCCTCAAAGTAGAACTTTTAAAAATAAACCCTTATTTTCCTAATAGAAGGATTTTTTACATCCAGGAATCCTAAAGTGAATGAGTTCCTTTTTAAGAGGTACAAAATCAATTTGAGAAATCCAGATTTGTTTTTCCTTTTATTTAAATCCAAGTTAGTTAACATATAGTGTAATAATGCTTTCAGGAGTAGAGTTTAATGATTCGTTACTTACAGATAATACCCAGTGCTCATCCCAACACAGATTTTTTTTTTAAGTTTCTTTATTTTGAGGGAGGGTGTTGCAGAGAGAGAGAAGACACAGACTCCCAAGCAGGCTCCCTGCTGGCAGTGCAGAGCCCAAAAAGGGCTCAAACTCATGAACCGTGAGATCATGACTTGAGCCGAAATCAAGAGTCAGCCACTTAACCGACTAAGCCACCCAGGTGCCCCTTCCAGATTTTCACCAAATGAAGTTGCTTTTATAATTGAAGTGCGTCTCTTACCTTCTACAGGCAGCCCAGTGATGAGTGAGGTCCATGTGGTGTGTGACAGATTTATGGGTTGTAAGACTAGGCGTCGGAAATATTAATACTCCTGGTGATGTATATAGAATAGACACAGGATTCTTAGCTTTGCCACTCCAAGTATAGCTTGAGGACCAGTCACATAGGCCTTCTGTGCGAGCTTGTTAGAAGTGCAGAATCTTTGGACCCAGAATTCCTGGATCAGATTCTGCATTTTAACATGTTCACCGGGTGGCTCACATGCGCATTAAAGTTTGAGGAGTCGTACTCTGCCTCTTTGTAAACTCTGCCCAACACGTAGTTCAAGTACTCCTCGCAATGATACCATGAGGCACAGCTGTGATCTCTGTGCACTCTGCTTTGGTGTTGGAAATCTCCTCCGTTGCAGGAAATCACTGCTATTATTTTTTTGAATAGCCCGTCGAGGGCATATCTGAGAACACATACATTTGCCATTATCATTAGCTTTGGGGAAAGGTAACTTCGGGTTAAGGAGGCAATTGGTGTTTCTGCCTTTTTAAGAGGTCACGCTGCCTCCTGGAGAGCCTGCAGGAACCCAGAGCAGAGCGTGATCGTCCGCAAACAGGCTGCAGTCCAGAGCAGACTGGTTTGTGCTTTATCTCAGGACCCGTGGTCAAGATGAGTGAGACGATGGGGCCACTGAGGGATTTGAGCTGTTTAGTACATAAGACCAGAGCCATCTCTATGTCTAAGGCTCTTGCTGCGTGGGCGGATCCGATGTCAGAGACCATGATACATGCATGCAACATCCATGATCATTTTTAATGTCACACCAGTGATATGAATCTTTTGGACTGTTGCTGAAGGATGAATTGAATACTGGGGCATGCTGATAGGTTAAGTCTTTAGCTGGAGGGCATTTATTCTCAGTAGAAGCTGACCTGGAGTATCCACCGATAGTAGGTAAATCGTCTCTCACCAATGAGTTCTTTGCTCACTTCGCCATTCTGGAGCCTTTACCTAGACATGCACTCTTGACTCAACTAGCAGTCTCTTGAGGTTATAATTTAGCAGCTGCTAATGCATGGAGGCAAATGGAAAGAGGCAGCCACTAAGCTCCTCTGACAGTGAGGGATGATGAAGGAAGATGAACTGCTAAAGCACTTTAAGAGTTGGATTTCTTGTATAAATCCCGACTAGATTTACCATTTGTACACTTTTTCCCCCCTCTTTAACGTTCCTAAAACCACTTTAGTATGCAGCTTACCTCGGCTGTGTAATTTAGTTTGGCCTAGTCTTTAGATTTAGCTTGAGGCTACCTGCTTCAATCCATAATAATGCAGCCTCCGTGGGGAGGCTCCTGAAAGTATGTGTCACACAAAGTCAGGTTAGATTTGGGTCCCTGGACGCTTCGCTGTGCGAACTACTCATCTGCCATCTTAACGGTGCTCTGTGGCCCTCCTCCTTAGCCCGAGGTTGCCCACAGAAAGGCTCGTTAGCCTCTTCGGTCTTTACCTTCCTTCCGTGATAACACGGGGCCAGAAGGACCTAGAACTGAACCGCGAAGGACCTAGACCTAGCCTTTGGGTCTATGAGCAGTATAACTCAGTAGATGAGTTCCCTCTTTGGAATTGGACTACGTGGGTTGAAATGTTGTCTCAGCCCTTGGAATTGCACATCTGGAAATAGGTGGCTTAACTTCTTTGTGTCCTCAACTTCCTGCTCTGTTCACTGAGCTGTTGTGAGGGGTGAGGTAATAAACCGAAGATGCCTGGTACTAAGGGGGAAGAAAGCACAGTGTCTAAAGCCAAGCAATCCGTTTATCAATGTTCATTTATTTTTCCTCCAGTTTTAAATGGGTGAAATTGTGCTGGTTCACCTTAAATGAAAATACTTAATGAACATTCAGAAGCCAATGGTCCTAGAAGAGAAATTTTTATTGTTGAAACCAATTTTTCCTCCTCTTGATCCACCTAGGAAGAATCACCTGGCATTGACCACCTTCGGTTGAGACATTCAGCAACATTTATTGAGCAACTATGCAATGTTTCTGGTCTCAGGATTAGATTACTTGCAGAGGTGATTTAACAGAAGTATCTAGAAAGCTAAAACAAAGCAGAATAGGTCAGGAGGCTTAAAAAAGGTACAGAACCAAGAAGCCAGAATCATTAAAAGAGCCTTCTTAAAGAGAGTAGATAGGGGCGCCTGGGTGGCGCAGTCGGTTACGCGTCCGACTTCAGCCAGGTCACGATCTCGCGGTCCGTGAGTTCGAGCCCCGCGTCGGGCTCTGGGCTGATGGCTCGGAGCCTGGAGCCTGTTTCCGATTCTGTGTCTCCCTCTCTCTCTGCCCCTCCCGTTCATGCTCTGTCTCTCTCTGTCCCAAAAATAAAGAAACGTTGAAAAAAAAAAAATTAAAAAAAAAAAAAAAAGAGAGTAGATATTTGAATTGGGAAGCTAATGGTGTGTCAAGATTTCAACCAGCACCAATTGGAAAGCGGTTCAGAGAAGAGAAATGAGGCAAACTAGGCTTCATTGGCAGAAGGAAAAAGAAAACTATTTGGAGAGCAAATACACCAAACGTATAGCCCATGTTGGTTTCCCCATTTGCCCGGGAAAAGGAGTCTGCCCAATCCAGAGCAGAATTTGAATGTATTCTTAGGGGAGGGTGAACTCTCTGCTTTGCCTTTCTGGGGCTCTGTGTGCTATGAGGAATGATAACCCGACCCTTGGAACATCCCGTTCCCTCTCTCTCCAGCCTTCGTCATTGCCTAAATCTGGACTTTGTAGATTGTAACATCAGCTGTAAGGTTTTAGGTCCTTGGTGGTTATCTGTGCTTGTGACCTCACTTGGAAACCATTCAGATGAATGATTACTGCTCCCTTGGAATGTAGAGAAGAGGTTGCCACCCTTTGGGTGAAGAGAGGTCAGTAGTCCTTTCTGCATCCTGAGAGAGAGAGAAGCATCATGGAAAAAGGTTCTGGAGTAGAGTTAGAGGTGGGGGCTACAAAGAAAGCTGTTCCCAGAGTGTAGAGTGGTGAGGGAGGAGAGGCTCATCAATGAATCAGAGACCAAAGTTCTCTGATTAAAGAACTCCGATCAAATCCACATTAAACATTAAAAAAAGAAAAAGCAGCAATGTGATATAGCAAGACCAAAAACGAAAAGTTCCACTGCTAAATGGAACATGCTTCAGATAAAACCTGCGTGGTGCCAGATCCTAAACAGGCTTGTCTTAACTGATATGAACATTGGGTAGACCTAGCCTAGCTCTTCCACTGGTGAGTAAGACCATTGTCGGCCTTACCAGTAGCCTTACATTTTACATGTCTGTCATGCAGTAGTAACAAACACAGTTAGAATGTGATTTCCAGACAATATGAGCTTGTGGCCAGGCGTCTCGAGGCTATATAGGTCAATGAATAATTAATCAATGGAGAAATCTTGGTGGGAGAGCATGACTCAGGACTCTGTTCACCCTTCATTTACTTTAATTAGCATTTTGGCATATAATGTGCCTAATTTTAGGAACACAAAATTTTGGAGTACCAATTGATTAGAGAAACACAGACTTTTTGTGGCTTTTGTCCTTGCTCCTAAGATGATGTGTGCCCTACTGTGAGTGGCAGGTGATCCAGAAAACTACCCCTAAGGCTCTTTTGTGGGCTAGGTTATCTCAGCCTATAATTTATATGTTTCAATTGCTTTATTGGATCCCTGTAAAGCAAAATATTGACAATAAAATTGCTATTTTTGTCTTAGCCACTGCATGATCTTTGTTCCTCTGTGTTTAATGGCTGCATGTTCTTCTCTTCCAACCGCTCCGCTGTTCCCCTGACAAACAGCCACAGCAAATGGAGATTCCAGAATAATGTCTAATCTTTACCAGCAAACTGTCTATCCTGCTGACCCTGTGGAAAACTGGGAACATATTGAATATATCACAGAACAAATTAAGGGTGTGAGGCTTAATGCAGCCAAGGAAGTGATCATAATGCCATATGTCTGGGAGCCTTGAGTGATTCTTAGAGCTCCAGCTTATAGAGTTAGTCATATTGAACACTGTAAATTTCCAGAAGAAAAAGGAAGTGTACAGTTCAGCACTTACCATTTTTCAAGCTTGAGAAAAGAATGAATCCTTTTCAGTCTGACTGCTCCAGTGGACTTTAGGTGCAAGGAAAAAGACAAGAAGTGGCTTGGATTTTTCATCCATCTGTCCTCTTGAGTCACCCTTGCTCTTCTCACGCCTTGTCACAGAAGTCATGCCTAAGGACCATATTAATCCAATTTAAAAGGGACCCGCTGAGGTGCTGGAGTCCTACGGCCTGCATTCACATCCTGGACCCTGTCCTTTGCCAGCTCTGTGACCCTATATGAGTCTTTCAACCTCTCGTACCTTCAATTTCCTTACTGGGAAAATGAAGATTGAGTTAGTAGGCACAGAGCTCTCAGCACCATGCCTTAGGTATCATCAGAGTTTATTGGTGCTGGAATATCCTAATATGTTAACTACCTATGATCCAGGTGCTTCCTGAGTTCAGGGATTGGTCAACTTTTTCTCCAAAGAGCCATAGAGTAAATATTTGGGGCCTGGTGGGCCACATGTGATCTTTCACAGCTGTTCAGCTCTGCAACGGTTGGACAGAAAGCCGCCAATACGTAGAAAATATGTAAAGACGACATCGCTGTGTTCCAATAAAACTTTATTTCCAAAACAGGAAGAACACAGGATTTGGCCTGTAGCTTATAGTTTGACCCCTGATTTCATTCCTTTGGCTGCCTCAACTCCTTCTCTAAGCTGTTGTACTTAACATATGGATCTCTATGTCACAGCCCCCGCCTTGGTCAGATCTGTACAGTATAATTACCAGAGAGGTTTTTAAAAATGTAATGCTGGGCCTCATGTTCTGATAGTTTGGGTTCTCTCTGCTCTCATGAGCAACCAGGTTTGAGAGCTACAGATGGTAAAAATGTATTAGGGCACTTGTTAAAGAAAAAAAAAAAAAGCGGATTTTCAGGCCTCTGCCTGCAAATGGATTCTATTCCGGGGTTAGGCCCGGGAATCTGTATTTTTAATAAGCACTCCAAGTGATCATCTTTCCCATCGTCTTTCCCACAGTTGCCCTCACTTTCCTGTTTCCTCCATTAAATGCTACCTGTCCTGTAGTATCTTAACAATACCTAGGCTAGGATATCCATGTCAGGGAAGTCGACTGAGACATAGCCACATTTTGGGAAAACTATATGCTGGTGAAAGAAGTTAAATCTAGAGTAGGAATTCTGAAGTTTTTTCTGGTCTAGAGAGTATGACTACTATGTGATGTGGATTTTCCTGGGGATTGAGTTGAAGTGATTAGTCTCACGGAATAAGAGTCCTAGTTTCATATTAAAGAGAAATGGTTGCTTTACCAACTAGGGAGATAGACAGTTTGGGGCCACAAAGGCTTTCCTTTTTTTTTTTCTTGGGTATGGAAGTTAAACCAGAAATTACATGAGACCTGACATTTGTTTATAAGTAATAGTAACTCTTGACTGTGGAATACCCAGGCATCCTATGAGTGGCAAAGGAAGTGACTGGAAAGTACTGTTCGTATGAAGTCAGCACTTTTGGTTATTTTTTGACTCTGATCCAGAGTTTTAAAAAGTAATTATAGGGGCTCCTGGTGGCTTAGTCAGTTGAGCATCCAACTACTGCTCAGGTCATAATCTCGTGTTTGTGGGTTTGAGCCCCATATCAGGCTCTACGCTGACAGCTCAGAGCCTGGAGCCTGCTTTGGATTCTGGGTCTCCCTCTCTCTGCCCCTCCCCTGCTCGCACTCTGTCTCTCTCTTTCTCTCAAAAAATAAAATAAAACATTAAAAAAAATTATAAAGGGATTATAGATGAAGCTTCATATCAGGCTTTGGAAATTCTTGTACTATAAAAATAGGGTAACATGTATGTTTAAATCTGTGTCAAAACAATGTGTGATATTAACAGTCTGAAACAAATTACTCTTTTCAATCAGTACATCAATGAGGCACATACTACGCATTGCCAACAGCCATATGAACCCGCTTCTCCTATATTGCCTTCCACTAAAGAGGCTAGAAAGCAGCTCATTTTCTCAGCTTCCCCTCCAGCAAGGTTTTGCCTAATGAGTCTTAAGCAGAAATCTTCAGAGTCCTTTTGAGAAAGCATTGGTTATCCTAGTTAACGATATATATATATATATATATATATATATATATATATATATACACACACACACACACACACACACACACACACACACACACACATACACCTTTTACACTCTCTCTTCTTCCTGCATTGGCTGTAGAGACCATCTGTGACCACAAGGCAGAACATGTTAGTGAAGGTAGAAAGAAGATAGGGGGATCTGGGGTCTTTCATGATTTCCTTGAACTACACTCCTTTCCTGGTTTGCCTTGTCTCCAGACTGTTATATATGTAACAAAGTCAAATACATTGACGACTGTGACCATTCAGAAATTCTGTTACATGCAGCCAAAAGAATTCCTAACGGGGGTATGTAAGCTACATATTTCTCTGTTACAGAAGGTGCCGTGTTTAAGAGGCATCAATACCCTAATATACTGATGGAAGCCTTCTCCATGAGCCAGCCCGGAAAGCCCTCTGCTGACAAGTTTAAAAAGCACAAATTGGGGCGCCTGGGTGGCGCAGTCGGTTAAGCGTCCGACTTCAGCCAGGTCACGATCTCGCGGTCTGTGAGTTCGAGCCCCGCGTTAGGCTCTGGGCTGATGGCTCAGAGCCTGGAGCCTGTTTCCGATTCTGTGTCTCCCTCTCTCTCTGCCCCTCCCCCGTTCATGCTCTGTCTCTCTCTGTCCCAAAAATAAATAAACGTTGAAAAAAAAAATTTTTTTTAAAAAAAAAGCACAAATTGCCCTGGCTAGAAGCAAGATCACTATCATTAGTCTTGGGCGGAAATTTGAAAAGAAAATGTGGTCGTTGACTAATATGGCAGTTATTTTTCCAAAATAGTTTTTAAATGCTTTTACAAGTGATAACTTTGATGTGTTACAAAATTATTGGGCTGGTAGATCCCATTGAATCAGTGAGGCTGGATCAGCGAGAGATGACCCTTCCAAAGACTGGATCTTCTTTTAGTTTAACTTGCATTGAGGGTCATTTCTACAATGTATACTGCGATGATCGCTAACCTAAGTAATGAGTGTGATTTTTCTTTGATGGAAGCAGCCAGTGCTGTGGGTAATGCAGGTGTTCGGACCCTGTGTAAAAACTTTGTACTTTTGTGATCTGAGCATGCTCACTGTCCCTGTGCCTCCGGTTCCTCATTTATAAAGTATGGACAGTATCCATTGGCTCTCAGCATTATTGAAAGGATTGAGTGAAATTACTATATGCCAAAATGCCATCCTAGGCCCTTTTCCCTAGAAAGTAATTGCTAGATACTCCCATTGCCTTTTCAAAACCACAGCTTGGATGTCTAGCCTTCCACAGCTTAGCCTGTGAATGTAGGGGTCGTGAGCTGTCTCCTCTGCTTTCTTTTCCAGCGTATCTCCATCATCTCAGCTCGTCTCAAACATTGATTTCCATGTCTGGTCTATCTTCACAGCCTCTGAGCAGTAGAAAGACCCAAGATAGGAGTAAGGAATGAATTTTATGCTGAAATGCTCTGGAGATGGGCTGAAAACCGTCTAGCGACGTGGCCATCTCATTACCTTTCTCTGGACATCACCCAGAAGCTCTTGAGCAGGGAAGGAAAATTAATTACCACTGGAATACTTTTAGAAGAGAGGAGGGGGAGGGGAGGGGTGGGGAGGATGATTTAGTAGGTAGGAAACACGTATATAGAGTAGCATTGTATTGAATCTTCCACAGGAAGAAGTTCTAAAATCTGAGACAAATGCCTCTATTGACAATTGGGTATTATCAAAATTACCCTAGAAAATTAAATCATTCATAAAGACCATGAACGTGTGGTTTGCATCTACAATCCCTCGTACTGATACACAGATATAAATACATAACCTGCAGAATGATATATGGCATATAATAAAGAGCATATAAGTTGACCACCATTTTACCAGAAAGTTTGATTGTGGACAAGTTACTTCTGTGAGCCATTTCTGTTACCTCCGAAGTGGGCTGATGTTCCTATACGTGCCACGAAAGCTGCCTGGGAAAGTAGGCCAAGTAAACACATCTACATTTAAGGCCCCCATTTCACCCTGGTGCTGAAACACAAACTCAAAAGAGAGAAGACAGTCACCATCTAGTGTTTAAATTGATTGTTTCTGTCTCCCACTTACCCCCCACATCCACAGTCCATATAGTTTAACTGTGCATGAATTAATGCGTGTACGATGCGATATTGCTCTCTCCAGTGAAGAGTGTCTCCATTTGTGCGTGTCATTCTTTGTCTGCAACTCTGCCATAGGCCTTAAGAGAGCAGGTTATCAAAAGCCTGCTGTTTATAAACTGAAGGAAATTCTAAGCGCCTCACTCGTATTCATGAGCATTAAAACTATTTGCAAAGACGCTTAAGCTTTAGAGCTGAAAAACTGATCACATAGCATGTGAAAAGAGAGCAAAGGCTCATCTGACAGAAGAGCAAGCCTGGAACTGGTTTCAGGAGGAAGAGGGGCCTCCCCAGGCAAGAATAGCCTGTGTCTGTAGCCCCAGTTGCCTTCTAGCACCGACTCCTAGAGCCCCGACGTTAGAGCCCTGTGCCTGAAGCTGGCACCGCTCAGTCTGTTCTCTGGACACTCAACACGGAGGAAAAGGCCAAGTTTTTTATTTCTCTTGGCTTAGACACTTGGAGTAGGGAGAGGCTCATGTACAGACCCCTGGACATTCCGAGAAACAGATGTAAAGAAATCATGCCCATTCTGACCCGTGGTAAACCCTGGACAAATCAGAAGTTTTCTCCTTTCCCCTCCTAAGACACCCAGCCCAGTTTCCTTATGCATGCACAGAGTAGAACCATTTGAGAAAACAGTCACAGATTGCACATTAGTGCACTGCTTGTACGTTCAAAATGATCTTTTTAAACAGAATTCCACAAGAGCAGGAAAGAACTTCTCTGACTTTCCCGGGAATAGAACAGTGTGTTGCAAAAATAATGAGAAATGCTTAAGGAATCAAGCCTTCTAGTGGTTTCAGAATAACCAACACGAGAGGCAGGACCCCGGTGGTGGCGCTCTCTAAGAGAGATGCCTGCACAGCTGTTTACGTGGGAACGAGCAATGTACACATTGAACATCTACTGCCCAAAAGGAATTTGCTCTCTTTTTTTAAAGGCCGGTCCGTGGTGTGTGTTGGGCAGGGTGCTGATCTACATAATTTTTTTCCATTTACAGTCCGTGGGCGATTGGCTCAGAGGCTCGGTGTATGTACTCAGATCTCTTTTGAGTAGATTGGCCTGGAAAAACCATTCTCTGTTTTCTCTTTTATGGAGATACAGCTGGTCACATCACCCATTTTGCCCCATGGCTTCCCATTTGGCAGACACAGAATGCAGGTGCTGTATCTCTGAAGCGCTGCTTTGGTTGGAGGGGGCAGGATGGCACCTCCTGGAAATACTTAGAGTTACAGTTTGAGGGAGCATCTTTGGTCCTGCACGATTGTTTCGTTTTCACTGACTTTCTCTACGTTTTCCCAAGGCAAATAACAAGAATAACTTTAACACCTAGCCAGCTTTGGACATTTTTTTTCCCCCCTACCTTTTCTTTAATCATCCGCAAAGGACCAAGTCCATTTATGCCAGGCAGGGGAAAGGCAAGAAATTAAGTTTCGCTTCATCAAAGAGAAATCTTCCCACATCTTGCAATACTTTTCTTTTAAGAGCTTCATTTCTTTTTCTCCAGATGCCTTCATCTCTTTGATACATAAGGGTACACTAAGTTGAATCTATAAACAGAACCCACTAATTAAGAGTGATTGCTTAGGAGATTGGTCCCGACGATTCAGCATTATACGCGTGTTCTTCTCAGATATCCATTAGCAGCTAATAAGATACTACAGACGTGCCAGTCTGTTTCCTGTTTCCGTCTATTGTACCTTTATTGCCATATATGGACCAATCGGATGGGCAGAACAATAAGTGGATGTCCTTTTGCTCCCTGAACATGTCTCAAAGGAATGTTTGTTATTAGATTGCTTTTTCTGTTTCACATCAGTATGTTAATAAAGAAAACATAACACTGAGAAAGTTTGGTGTGGTTTTTCTTTTCTTCACTTTTGCGACTATAACTGGCTTATTGTTTAATTAAATCCTCTTTTAAAGTAAGGACTGCAAATATGCCTGGGCAACGTGCACAGAGGGAAGATGACATTCTTCTTCCCGCTGTCTTAGAGAAAGTTTCCATCTAAATGTTTTAAGCACTTAAAAATTCAGCATGAATATCATGTTGCTATATTTGACTGATTTACACTTGAGACTTGGTAAAAAGCCTATGAATTATTCATTCCCAAGTGATTCTGTAAGCCAGAACACCAGAAATCACATCCCCCGTTGAAGTTTATAAAGTGAAATAGTTTAAATACTCTCTAGACATGTGGATGTCTGTAGAGGTGGTTTTCCCTCTGATTCCAAATCTCTGTGCTTTCAACTCACTTAGGTTTTTATTTTAGAATAACTTAGCTAAAGATCTTACCTCTTCGCACAGTAAACCTGGTTAACATATTTTTAAGAGGGTACAAAATACTATGCTATAAAGTAGATTCGTTTTTTGTACCTTTTGTTCCTCCCAGGTCCGAAGAGATTTTATTTCGTTACGAGAATAAAGCAACAGAAGGGAAAGTAATTATTGACTCTGTCTTTGATTTCTATGGAAGTAAAAGTGAGAGGAAGTAAACTGTAATTTATTAGATGGAATTAAACACTGTACCTGTGGAAGGAAACAGGTAAGGTCCCCCACGCTCTCTGGACACATACACATGGTGATACCTACCAGCCTGGTACATTAAAACCAGTTGCAGTATTAGAAGATTCTTTGTACTCCCTATACTCTGGAGTCTGCGACTGTGGGTCTTGGCAGCTAACTTTTTATGGGAGTATATTAATATCATTTAAAATGCTACTTACAGCAGTAACACTTTGACCTATGTGCTCATCAGAATTCATAAACTAAATAAGGTCAGGTGGGGCCGCTAGCTGGATGACACTTTCCAAGAATAGCCAAAGCTTCTAAAAATATGAAGTCTCTAGCAGTAGACAGGAGCTTTTCTACACATAATTTTGAGTGGAACTGTGACCAACCTTTAGAGGAGGGTGGAGGAGTGAAATTTCCTAGGCGGAGAAGTACAGAGAATTTTCAATCTGTTGATGGGTGGGTGCCATTCCTTACTACGTTCATGGAGTTCTTCACTTCTTGCCTAACATTCATAATCTAGACCATTCAAATAGTAGATACAAGGTGTGTGCGTGTGTGTGTGTGTGTGTGTGTGTGTGTGTGTGTGTGCGCGCGCGCGCGCGCGCGCGCACATGCACGGATGTGGAAGAGACATATCCTGAGTTATCCTTCACCAGGAAATGTGTACAGCAATTATACACACAGAGGCACAAATGGGTTTGGTGCATATCATTCCCAGACTCTTAATGAGAAATTTCCAAATAACATTAGTCATCAAAGTATCGCTAATAAACTGCCAAAACATGGCTCAAAATTTCATTCGCTACTAAGAACATGCAGGCGTAATTTCTTCCCGAAGAATTGATATAAAGTACCCTGACTCTGGTCCGTTTGTGCAACTTCTGTTAGTAAAGAACCAATCAGAAGCTGACAGTTCAGTGAAGTTGGGTTGGAAAGTCATGCCTTAAATTTTTGTGGGGACTGGGTTGATATCAAACAGCAATCAGAACTTATAGCTGTAGTTAAACAATGCGAACGTCTTCTAACTTGTTTTGATAAGTGGCTGCTACCGTAGTTCTTAAAGAATCTTCTATTTTACATTACTCGGGCAAACGTATATTAAATATTCACTGTGATCTGGGCACAGGCCTAGGCCCTGAGGATACAACAGAGCACTTTCTGGAAAGAACTCCAGGGAGTTTAGGGTCTAACGGAGGAGTCAGCAAACTCCAATTTTCGTTTTATGCTCAAAATATTTTCATTGGGTTCTAAAATGCATAGAACTGGTGGGGTATGGAAGGAAGGGATAGTCTTAATAAAAATTAAAAAAAAAATACTTAGGTTACACTGGAAATTACCCTTCAATGAAACAAAATGTAAAATCCGAACTCAAGAATATCATCTATTTCCTGGTAATTCACTGTAGAGCATCTGCCCAAAAGGAAAGCACTAATCATTGCTATTGGTTTGTCTTGAGGGTGGTGACTCTAATCATGAGAAGAGTGAAGAGTAAGTCAGACACTTGAGTAATTGAGGATCAGGAAGTCACAATTTGGCCATGATGAACCCTAGTCGTTTATCTGTCTCATCTGAAATTTGGATAACTTTTCCTCAGCCAGGATTAGGATGACCCAAGTAGGGCACTCACCTTGGGTATACAATTTAAGGTGGTGCCAGAGAACTCAGCAATCACGATAATATTTTAATGCAAGAAAAGAAAAAAAGCTTTAAGAAAATTTAAACTAACACGGGGTGCCTGGGAGGCTCAATAGGTTGAACCTGACTCTTGGTTTGGGCTCAGGTCATGATCCCGGGGTTGTGGGATTGGGCCCCATGTCAGGCTCTGTGCTGAGCGTGGACCCTGCTTGGGATTCCTATTCATTCATTCTCTCTCTCTCTCTCTCCCTCTCCTCCTCCGCCCCCGCCCCCGCCCCTCTTTCCCATTCATGCTTTATCTCTCTCTAAAACAAATATTTTTTTTTAATTTTTTTTTTCAACGTTTATTTATTTTTGGGACAGAGAGAGACAGAGCATGAACGGGGGAGGGGCAGAGAGAGAGGGAGACACAGAATCGGAAACAGGCTCCAGGCTCTGAGCCATCAGCCCAGAGCCTGAGGCGGGGCTCGAACTCACGGACCGCGAGATCGTGACCTGGCTGAAGTCGGACGCTTAACCGACTGCGCCACCCAGGCGCCTCTAAAACAAATATTTAAAAAATCAATGCAAAAAATCTATGATGAAAAAATACCAAAAATTGAATAAGGACTCATTCCGTATTGTTATCCACTATTCACTTTGACTGTGTCTGCTGCCCACCCTGCTCTAAGCTCCCAAGGCACTTTGTTCATTGCTCATCTCCCAGCAGGTGGTATTGTATGTTGTGGTCACTTCCATGTCTTGTTGACCACAGGGGTGACGTCTTGCTATGAGGGGCAAGGTCATGTCTGCTTTGGTATTCCTCACTTTACCCGCCATTGTACCCAGCAGCTGCTCACTCAGTGCTTGTGACGTCAGAGAGCTGGGCAAATTAGAGCTCTGAACCTGTTGACATTTACTGAGCCTTCTGAAGACCCCTTTCTGTGAAGAGATGGCTAAAAGATTGCAGAGAATCCATACTACGTGAAAGACTTTGCAATTTGAGGCTTTATCTTTTTGAGCTTTTCACTGTTACGTTCATTCTAGATTGCTGTGTTCTGTGATCATGCTGATTTTTGAAGAGCCAGCTATGTTGGGGTGACTCAATTAGAAATACCTTGTTTTTCCCTTGTAAGGGATTTTGACTTATTTTAACATGGTTTTGTGCTAATGAGCATCTCTGCTAGTATGGCCCGCAGGCATTTGCGATTATTTTATCCCAAACTGGATTCATGTTTCCTTGAAACCTGTTGTTCCTTCTCTGTTCTCTGTCTTGATGAAAAGCACCATCGTTTACTTAGTGTCTAAAATCAGAACTCTGGATTGGTCCTTGATCCTTTGCTTCCCTTTAGTGCGCTATGTCCAATCCATGTCTTATTCTATCCCCGCTACCTTGTTAATATCCTTGGGATTAATCCTGGCCGTGGACTGAAGTCTCAGGCTCTCTCATTGGGACCCCTGCAGTAGTCTCGTGTCTCGTTTTCCAGGCTTTGCCGCCAGTCCAGTGTCGATGCAGCTACCAACGTTGACTTTGTAAAATGCAAATCTGATAAACCTCACTCTCCTACTTGAAAACCACAGGTCATTACCTTCAGGGGAGCAGACTCGGTCTTCATAACAGTGTATTCAATGTCCTTCTCTATCTAGTTCCTTCCTTGCCATTCTCATCTGGCACCGTCCCCCGGCTGATCCCCTGAATTTTCGCTGTATGGAAGGCCCTTCCTCTAGTTCAGTTGTTACCCTTCCCCTTCCATCCCTTGGCTAGCTTCAGGTCTTCACCTTCTGTGTTTCCATCATATTGGACGCATACTTGCATCAAAGCCTGGGGTAAACCCTAATGGGTTGCCTTTTCCCCCATCAAGATGTGAGCTATTTTGGCGGGTTTATGTGGCACGAGTATGTCTCTTGGTTTTGTGTCCCAGCATCCAGGGTAGGACCTCACACACAGCAGTCATTCATGAAACTCGCCCAATTCATTCAACCGCTCCTTAAAATATATTATTCTCACATCTGTCCCCCTCCCATTGGCTCTCGGAGCCACCTTCTGGTTTAGATTTACGTCACTGTCTTCCCTCGGCATGTTTTGTATTTGGTCTAATCTGGACTAATGTTACTTCTCAAATTTATCTGTTTTCGCTCATCTCTACCTGCTGAAATCCTTTTTGTATCTTTCAATATTCATCTTCCATGGTGTCTGCTCCATCACGAATTTTCTGCTTTCCTGCCCGTGAAGATAAGCCCTCCTTTCTTTGAGCAGTTCTCTCCTCCCGCCCCCCACCCCCAGCACGCATATACTTTATTTGCATCGCATTGCTATAATTCCTGTAGCATTGGGCATTCCCTCCTTTGAATGTGGCCAGAGACTGTGCCTCCCTTGCTCTGTTCCCCCACAAGTCTAGCTCAGTGCTTGGTCATAGAAGGGGCTCAGAATTGAATTGGAACTGAACTGAATTGAATAAACTCTCCATTTATGAAATAATTTGCTTTAGAGTTGCCAGAATTAAATGGCTGCTCCAGTGGCAATATTACTCTAACTCAACTAATATCATTTGATCCACTGAGGAGCTAGTTAATTAAGTAGGTGGATTAAAAATATAATCTGCTAGAGAAAGAATGTTTTGGCAGGGACCCATAGGTTGTGGTTTGTTTATTATTTTTTTTAAAAGCATTATGATCTCTCAGCTTTAGTTCCTCTTGCTTCCACCCAAAATAGCAATAGGAGTCTCAGCACATGACTGTTGATGCCTGGTTTAGGAATACAAGGTGCTCCGCAGTCTGTGTGCTACCCCAGTCCATCTGCAAAGCCCTACCCCATGCTGGCTCCTTTCTATAGAAAAGGGGGCATTGGTCCCCAGCCTTTTTACATGATAGGTTCCCTGGTGCTCGCCTGTTTTCCTTAACTTAAAACCCCCTTCATTGAATTTCAATGTCTTGGGTGACCTTTGCCAACACAAGAGGCCTGCGTCCACTTGCTTATCAGTGAGTCTGCTTTTTCTCTGCATGTTTGATTTTTGCCTGGTGATTTTTTTTTTTTTTTTGACACGTTTCACCCCTTGTGCGAGCGCTCTTGGGTCTTCTGGAGCCAAACCAGCCACATCAGCATCGGCGGTAGTTAATAGCTGATCAAATCCTTAGGATTTCCACGCAATGCCTTAAGAGTGTCATCTGATATTGAATGTAGCTTTAACTGGAATGAATGGGCTTCAGTAACGAATGGGTCTGCATTGATGGGCACTGGAGACAGGATAGCTTTGTGATCTTCTTTGTTTCTGTAAGAATGCCTCTGCAACCGAATCCGGCCCATTTCTATGCCAATGTGCTAATAGTTGTGGAATCTCATTCATCTCAACCGAGGCCAGTTAGCTCCGGAATCCCATCTGTTTGAGTGGATGCAGTAAAATGTCATGGAAATGTGGCCATTCATTCCCATCACCAGTGAGAGCTTTCTCACTATTAATTTCCCTTCATTTGAAGTGACTCCAATCACACAGATCCTTCTACCCATTGAAAATGTTTACAGTGTTCACTTAATTTTTTATTTCGATTTTTAAGTGCTTGTCCACAAGAGAGAATTAAACAGTTATGAAAATATGCACAGAGTCTAAATGGAGACACCGCCGTCCCTACAACAGATTCAGAAAAATGCTTCAGCCAGATTTTTCCAGTCCCTCTTAGCATACGATGCCCAAGGCTGTGTTTTGGCCCAGAGGAATTTTTAGGCTGATTTTTTTTTTTTTCTCCTGAAAATAGAGTTTAAGCGGTAGGGAAACAGGAGGAATGTTAACCAGAACAGGGGTAAAAGAGTTGCTGTCTCTTACAGATTGCTGGGGTGACACAATAGTTAAGAAGGTGTCAGGCCTTCCAGTTAAACGCGTGGCTAGCTGGCCGGCAGAAAAACGAGCCAGTCTGGCTAGAAATTGTGGCAGGCGCTTGTAAAATCGAGGTCAGTAGGAAGTTTGACCGTTTTCATACGTTTGTCATTCCCTTGAGAACTGTCCTAAATTGACTTTTATGTCAAGAAATTTGACTTCTGAAAGAGAATCTATGTGTATGTGTATGTATTCAAACATACATCTGATATAAGTAGAGGGAGAGATAAAGATTATAGGAGATAATCAATTATTCATGAAGAATAAATATGGGGGAAAAGAGCGTTGTTTTTTTCCAGCTACCGATGAGCATACATTTAAAGGATTTGGGCATTTTCACGGACTCAACAGTGTGAAGAATAACGAACTAGTGCTTCCTAGGCTCAAGGCAGAATTCTGAGTATTTTATATACATGAACTCATTTGATCTTTGTCGCAAAACCGTGAGCTACTGTTGTCATTTCCGTTTTATAGATCAGGAGAGTGAGACTCACTGAAATGGATGCTTCATCCGTTGCCTCAAAATTAGCTTTATTATCACTTGATTCTTAGGATGAGATTCACCTCTTTGCTTGCAAGGTGTGAATTAAAGCAATGTGCCTACCAGTATAAAGCAAACATGCCGGAATAAATGCGTCAGAGTACTGTTTACACAGAGTGTCTGTGATTCGATACGTTCTGAGTTGACACCTTTGCCAAAATGTGGATATCTTGACTTTGAAAGAAGGCAGCAGTTGATAGGTGGCATGGGATCCCCATAAGAGGATAGATATTTGCACAGCTGAAGCTAAATGCTTTGAATGTGATTTCCTGCCCAACACACGAACAACTAAGAAACATTCCAGCACGTGCATCACTAGCCAAACTGTTAAGATACTCCTGTTATCTTTTCTTGCCAACTTCTCTTATTTTGAGGACTGGGCTGCCATAATTTCACCTGAGAGATGGTACCGTCACTTCATACCATACATAAAACCAAACCATACGTCAGTTACTATAATTATTAAAATGTGAATGATTTTAAGGTATTCTTATAATCCCATGGCCTGAATTCTTAATATGCTACAATTCCTTATAAATGCTGCTGTGCATTCAAGCGAACGGTTTTGGTTTTCAAAGATGATCCTTAAAGAAACTGTCAATGTATTTTAATAGTGCTACAACGATCAAAATTTCTTTGAAATTCTTCTTTTGAATTTATAGCAATCATTAATTTATTTAGGAAGGTGACAACTCTTTATCCTTGGGATTTGCCTTACAAATATAATTTCTGGGGGCACCTGGGTGGTTCAGTGGGTTAAGCATCTGACTTCAGCTCAGGTCATGATCTCACGGTTCGTGAGCTCGAGCCCTGTGTTGGGTTCTGTGCCGACATCTCAGAGTCTGGAGCCTGCTTCAGATTCTGTGTCTCTTTCAAAAATAAACACTAAAAAAATGTTTAATTATATATATAATTATATATATAATTATATATATAATATTAAACATTTTATATATATATGTATATATATATAATTTCTAAAGACACAAATAATGAAAATATTGAATAATGAAAATATATATATAATATATAATATAATTATAGTTATATAATTATATATATATATAATTTCTAAAGACACGAATAAATGAAAAGCTATTCCATGTTCACGGATTAGAAGAATGAACACTGTTAAAATGTCCATACTACCCAAAGCAATCTACAGATTAAATGCAATCCCTATCAAAATTCTGGATGGCATTTTTCACAAAATAGAGCAAATAATACTAAAATTAACATGGAACCGCAAAAGACCCCAAACAGACAAAGCAATCTTGAGATTCAAGAAGAACAAAGCTGAAGGTATCATATTCCATGATTACAAACAATATTACAAAGCTATAGTAATCAAAACAGTATGGTGTCAGCATTTAAAACAGACATAGATCAATGGAACAGGACAAAGCGGCAAAATAAACCCACACATAGATGGTTGAATAATTTACAACAAAGAAGCCAAAGTGATACAATGGAAAAAGGATGGTTTCTTCAATACTTGGTGTAGGGAAAACCGTCAAATATATGCAAAAGAATGAACCTGGACCCCTCTCTTACATGATACACAAAAATTAACTCAAAAGGGATTAAAAACTTGATTTTAAGGGCTGAAACAAAACTCCTATAGGAAAACATAAGCAGTAACTTCCTTGACATCTTGATGATTTTTTGCATCTGGCAACTAAACCAAAAATAAGAAAGTGAGACTACATCAAAGTAAAAAGCTTCTACACACACGCGCGTGCGCACACACACACACACACACACACACACACACACGATGGAATATTACTCAGCCATAAAAAAAATCTTGCCATTTGGAGCAATATGAAAGGAACTTGAGGTCATTCTGCCAAGTGAAATAAGTCAGAGAAAGACTAATACCATATGATCTCTCTGGTATGTGACATCTAAAACAACCCTCGTAGACACAGATTATTGGCAGAGGCAGTGGGTGGGGGATATGCAGAATGGATGAAGGGCATCAAAAGGTACAAACTTCCAGGTACAAAATAGGTCCTGGGGGCGTAATGGACAGCATGGTGTCTATAGTTAGTAGTACTCTGTATTTGAAAGCTGCTGAGAGAGTAGATCTTAAAAGTTCTCATCGCAAAGAAGTTTTTAACTCTGTATGGTGACACGTTAACTAGACATTATTTCAGAAGAAAGTCAAGAGGGGCAGGCAAGATTTGGGTGTCAAAAACAGAAGTACAAATATAAAGTCAACAAGTGATTATTTTATATAATCAATGATTTTATTAGTCTAGCTATAACATACGTTTCTAAATTTCAGCGCCTTCTTACAATACAATTTCATTTCTCACTAACGTTACAATCCATTGCAGGTCGATGGGTATTCTCCAACCAGCCATTCAGGGATCTAGACCCCTTCCGTGCAGTGGCTCTACTACTGTCTAGGTTGCTAGAGTTCTGTAGGGACCCTCTGCATCCAGCCAGCAATTGAAAGAAAAGAGCATGCAGGATTCCACAGGAGGTTTGTGGAACGAGGCCAAGAAGTGACACACATCACGTCCATCTGCTGGCCAGAGCTCAGTCTCATGCCTTCCTCTAGTAATGATAGGAGAAGTCGGGAGAATCTTTCTGGCTGTGTGACTAGAAGAAAAAAAATAATAAAACAGGATTTGATGAGAACAAAGCAGCGTCTCTGCCGTTTTACCTCTAGTGAATTTCTCTCCCCCCCCCGCCCCAGAAAAAAGTTTCAAAAAGTGCCTTGAGCGTAATCTAAACCAGGTGTTGAGCTACTTACTGTCACTGCCTTGAACAAGACGTGCCACTTGGAGGTACATTCTGGTAGATTTCTTATATTGGTTTTATGTTTTATTTATGGTGCGTGTGTGGTGCCTTTCAGATTGGGTAAGCAAAGCAGTTCCTAAATAGGTCTTTTTAAATGTACCAACTATCTTTTAGGGTTTTTTTGTGTGTGTGTGACAAGTGGAGAGGCAGAGAGGGGGTCCCCTGATAGGATTGGGAGGCCCCACAACAAAACTGCCAACCATAGAAGACGACTTAAAAAGGAAATAAACTGTTCCCTCGTGTAGGGGACCAAACTTTAGTTTTCAAGTGAGGTTGAACATTTCATTATTCTTCTAGGTACTACCTTTTTTTCCCCCAAATACAATAAGAGGAGATCTTTCAGATACATCTTTATTGGAGAGAAAGAAGTCTTCACCCTAATTCTTTTCTCTCCTCTCAAGACTCTTGAGGACTAGCAATAAGATAATTAAGACAGTGAAGGAAAGTTTTAGTTGGAAAAAAAGCGAAACAAAAAAGTTGACAACAGCAACAACAAAACACTGAAATTTGCTAATCTTGTCCCAGGCTCTCTACAAACGCACGCGCGCATGCCTGACCCTCTCATTCTTTCCTTTAACCTGAGCTCATGGCATCCATTTCCGCTTGAATGGCTCTATCATCTGTGTCTAAACTCTGGCAATTTTCAGGGAAGCTCTAAGGCTGCTGATAAAACAAAAACATGTTACACAGTGTTCACGTGACCTAGCAGAAAGGCACAGTAGTTCAATCAACATTTTACACACTTGTTCAGGAGTCCTGCGTATGTCGCCATCAAAGACAGCACGCTCTTCCCTCTTCCCTTGGTACTACTCTGACCTTTGGCCTCTTGTTGAGCCCCTGTCTTCTTTAGAACAGACATCCCTTGGCTTCTCTCCTCTGCCTCAGTGTTGTAGGAAGTTTTCAAAGCCAACGGTGAGCATTTTCAAGATTTTCTCCCTGATGAACACCACGCATCAGGGTTTTCCCCAAGGCAGAAAAACTCTATTTTGGCAAAACTAGCTACTGGTTTCAAGAAAAGTATTATGTCAGTGTTTGTGGTTACTATTCTTGACTAGGTTGCTGGAGACTCAGAGTGGACTGGTGTATTCATTTCCTATTGCTGCTATAAAAAATGACCACACACTTGGTGGTTTTGAAGCCACACAAATTTACCCTTTCAGCTCTGGGGGGTCAGAAGTCCAAAATCAGTTTCACTGAGGTAAAGGCAAAGTGTCTGCCAGGTGAGTTCCTCCTCTCTCAGAGGAGAGAATCTGCTTCCTTGCCTTTATCAGCTTCTAGAGGCTGAGTATATTCCTTGGCTTTTAGCCCCTTCCTCTGCCTTCAAAGCACATCACTCCAGATTCTGCCTCCATCATCCTAACACCTCCTCTGCTTCTGTATTCAGATGTCCCTTTGTCTTCCTCTTGTAAGGACCTCTGTGATTACAGTGGACCCCTCGAATAATCCAAGATAATCTCCCCATTTCAAGATCGTTAATTTTTAACCATATCTGCAAACTCCTTTTGGCCATATCGAGATCCTTAATTTTTAAACATATTGCAAAGTTCTTTGGGCCATAGAAGATCACATTCCTTGGTTTCATAAATTAGGATGTGGCCACCTTTGGGAGCCGTTATTTGGTCTACCTTAGCTGACTCCGTTACCGCAGAAGCCTCTTTGTCTGCTGTAGCCTGAATGGTTGGGTGCCCCCCAAATCTGTATGTTGAGATCGTAACCCTCAGGGCGATGGTGTTAGGACGTGAGGCCTTAAGCTGGTGAGTAGATCATGAAGCCATTATAAGTGAGATTAGTGATCTTCTAAAAGAAAGCCCAGACAGCTAGCTTGCCCCTTCCACATGTGAGCACACAGTGAGAAGGCGCCGGCCATGAGAGCTGTCACCAGAGCAGGACCACACTGGCGCCTTGATCTTGGGCTTCCAGCCTCCAGAACCGTGAGAAGTAAGTTTCCGTTGTTCATAAGCCACCCAGTCTGTGGTGTTTTGTTAAGGCAGCCCAAAGAGACTAAGACCGTGCCCTCTTGATGTGAACGCAGGACTATAAGTCAGTAACACTTTCGTTCCTCCTTCGTGGCCTGCCCTGGCTCAGAAATGTAAAACTCCCCCATCATGCTCTTCCTTCCTTTTGCCTTCCCACTTTTCTTAAAACATGTTTTTGTGAATATCTTTTTGCAGAGTCAGTATTTTTTTAATCACTATTTTTCAAAATGTTGACTGTATTTCCAGGAACACAGGCAGGTTTATTGACAAAATCCCAGGGAGAATGAGGGTAGAAAGTAACAGCAAACATACTGAATTTATGAATTTAAGAAAGCTCGGAAGAGGTAAGGAGGGAGAGACAGCAGTTTTCCTAAAGGTAAATAGAGAAC